>NC_090649.1:331763559-332124392 GCF_040937935.1 Hyperolius riggenbachi | reverse complement strand
CTATGTTTACTGTTGTCCCTGATGTTGCTGCTGTTTTGTTTATTGTTCTTCCACCTTTCCGGTGACTTTGCCTACTACCTGCCACCAAAATGGCTTGTGGTGACTGAGGGTGATGGTCAACTTTCTGTATGACTGAGCCGCTGCTCCTCTCAGGGCCACAAGTTAGGACTTTGCCTACTACCTGCCACCAAAATGGCTTGGGCTGACTGAGGGTGATGGTCAACTTTCTGTATGACTGAGCCACTGCTCCTCTCAGGGCCACAAGCTAGGACTTTGCCTACTACCTGCCACCAAAATGGCTTGGGCTGACTGAGGGTGATGGTCAATTTTCTGTATGACTGAGCCGCTGCTCCTCTCAGGGCCACAAGCTAGGACTTTGCCTACTACCTGCCACCAAAATGGCTTGTGCTGACTGAGGGTGATGGTCAACTTTCTGTATGACTGAGCCGCTGCTCCTCTCAGGGCCACAAGCTAGGACTTTGCCTACTACCTGCCACCAAAATGGCTTGTGCTGACTGAGGGTGATGGTCAACTTTCTGTATGACTGAGCCGCTGCTCCTCTCAGGGCCACAAGCTAGGACTTTGCCTACTACCTGCCACCAAAATGGCTTGTGCTGACTGAGGGTGATGGTCAACTTTCTGTATGACTGAGCCGCTGCTCCTCTCAGGGCCACAAGTAGGACTTTGCCTACTACCTGCCACCAAAATGGCTTGGGCTGACTGAGGGTGATGGTCAACTTTCTGTATGACTGAGCCGCTGCTCCTCTCAGGGCCACAAGCTAGGACTTTGCCTACTACCTGCCACCAAAATGGCTTCTGCTGACTTAAAAAAAAAAAATCACCTTTTCTTGTTCAGTTTCTTGGTGTCCCCACCGTTAGGGTGCTCCACACTTTTTATTATAATTTACCACCTTCTTTTGATTATAGACTGACAGTGTTCCCACTGTGAGGGAGCACTCCACAAAAGAAAAAAAAAAATACTCACCTCTTCATGTTCAGTTTTTGGGGTGTCCCCACCGTTAGGGTACTCCACACTTTTTATTATAATTTATCACCTTCTTTTGATTATAGATAGCAGTGTTTCCACTGTCAGGGAGCACTCCACAAAAAAAAAAAAAAAAAATTACTCACCTCTTCATGTTCAGTTTTTGGGGTGTCCCCACCGTTAGGGTACTCCACACTTTTTATTATAATTTATCACCTTATTTTGATTATAGATAGCAGTGTTTCCACTGTCAGGGAGCACTCCACAAAAAAAAAAAAAAAATACTCACCTCTTCATGTTCAGTTTTTGGGGTATCCCCACCGTTAGGGTACTCCACACTTTTTATTATAATTTATCACCTTCTTTTACATAGTTACATAGTTACTTTGGTTGAAAAAAGACATACGTCCATCGAGTTCAACCAGTACAAAGTACAACTCCAGCCTGCTCCCTCACATATCCCTGTTGATCATAAAATCCCTGGATTAACATCATTGGCATTACCTAGTAATTGTAGCCATGGATGTCATTCAACGCAAGGAAAGCATCTAAGCCCCCTTTAAATGCAGGTATAGAGTTTGCCATAACGACTTCCTGTGGCAATGCATTCCACATCTTAATCACTCTTACTGTAAAGAACCCTTTCCTAAATAAATGGCTAAAACGTTTTTCCTCCATGCGCAGATCATGTCCTCTAGTCCTTTGAGAAGGCCTAGGGACAAAAAGCTCATCCGCCAAGCTATTATATTGCCCTCTGATGTATTTATACATGTTAATTAGATCTCCTCTAAGGCGTCTTTTCTCTAGACTAAATAAACCCAGTTTATCTAACCTTTCTTGGTAAGTGAGACCTTCCATCCCACGTATCAATTTTGTTGCTCGTCTCTGCACCTGCTCTAAAACTGCAATATCTTTTTTGTAATGTGGTGCCCAGAACTGAATTCCATATTCCAGATGTGGCCTTACTAGAGAGTTAAACAGGGGCAATATTATGCTAGCATCTCGAGTTTTTATTTCCCTTTTAATGCATCCCAAAATTTTGTTAGCTTTAGCTGCAGCGGCTTGGCATTGAGTACGATTATTTAACTTGTTGTCGATGAGTACTCCTAAGTCCTTCTCCAAGTTTGATGTCCCCAACTGTATCCCATTTATTTTGTATGGTGTTAGACCATTGGTACGACCAAAATGCATGACTTTACATTTGTCAACATTGAATTTCATCTGCCATGTATGTGCCCATATAGCCATCCTATCCAGATCCTGTTGCAATATAACACTATCTTCCTTAGAGTTGATGATTCTGCACAATTTTGTATCATCTGCAAAAATAGCAACATTGCTCACTACTGTATCCACTAGGTCATTAATAAATAAATTGAAGAGCACTGGACCCAGTACAGACCCCTGTGGGACCCCACTGCTAACAGTCTCCCATTTTGAGTATGATCCATTGACCACAACTCTTTGTTTTCTGTCCATTAGCCAGTTCCCTATCCAAGCACACAGACTCTTCCCCAGTCCTTGCATCCTCATCTTTTGCACCAGACTTTTGTGGGGAACAGTGTCGAATGCCTTAGCAAAGTCTAAGTATATCACATCTACAGCATTCCCAATATCCATATTAGCATTCACTACCTCATAAAAGCTGAGCATGTTAGTCAAACAGGACCTGTCTTTAGTAAACCCATGTTGATGCTGAGAAATAAGATTATTTTCTACTATGAAATCATGTATAGTATCTCTTAGTAACCCCTCAAATAGTTTGCATACAACTGATGTTAAGCTTACAGGTCTATAATTTCCTGGATCTGATTTTTTGCCCTTCTTAAATAATGGGAAAACGTGGGCTGTACGCCAATCCACTGGGACTCTGCCAGTTGCAAGAGAGTCACAAAAGATAAGATAAAGGGGTTTATCTATAACTGAACTTAATTCCCTTAGCACCCGAGGATGCATGCCATCCGGGCCAGGTGCCTTGTCTATTTTTAATTTATTTAGTCTTGCCTTTACTTCTTCCTGCGTTAAGTATTTAATATTACAGTTAGAAGATTGAGACTCTTCCGCCTCTGTAATTTGCAACAGTGCTGTTTCCTTTGTAAAGACAGAAGCAAAGAAAGCATTTAATAACTCTGCCTTACCTTGGTCATCCACCATTGAGTTCCCACCCTCATCCTTTAGGAGTCCTATACAGTCAACCTTTCTTTTTTTAGAGTTGATGTACTTGTAAAACTTTTTTGGGTTAGATTTGATATCCCTAGCGATTTGATTTTCAGCTTCGATCTTTGCCAGCCTAATTTCTTTTTTACAATTTTTATTGCACTCCTTATAATTGCTTAGTGCAGCCTCGGTCCCCTCCTGTTTTAGGACCTTATAGGCATTCTTTTTCCTCTTCATTTTATCTTTAACCTTTCTATTCATCCATAGAGGCCTTTTTTTATTCCTAGACATTTTGTTTCCATATGGGATATACATACTACAATATTGATTGAGAATACGTTTAAAAGCTTGCCATTTTTGATTATAGATAGCAGTGTTTCCACTGTCAGGGAGCACTCCACAAAAAAAAAAAAAAAAATACTCACCTCTTCATGTTCAGTTTTTGGGGTATCCCCACCGTTAGGGTACTCCACACTTTTTATCATAATTTACCACCTTCTTTTGATTATACATAGCAGTGTTCCCACTGTTAGGGAGTACTCCCATTTTTTTTTTAAATAAAACAGAATTTCTGGGGGGAGGGTGGAAGGGGTTCAGGTCTGGTTATCTATGAATTTCTGGGGGGAGGGTGTAAGGGCTTCAGGTCTGGTTACCTATGGATTTCTGGGGGGAGGGTGGAAGGGCTTCAGGTCTGGTTACCTATGGATTTCTGGGAGGAGGGTGGAAGGGCTTCAGGTCTGGTTACCTATGAATTACTGGGAGGAGGGTGGTAGGGCTTCAGGTCTGGTTACCTATGGATTTCTGGGAGGAGGGTGGAAGGGCTTCATGTCTGGTTACCTATGGATTTCTGGGGGGAGGATGGAAGGGCTTCAGGTCTAGTTACCTATGGATTTCTGGGAGGAGGGTGGAAGGGCTTCAGGTCTGGTTACCTATGAATTACTGGGAGGAGGGTGGAAGGGCTTCAGGTCTGGTTACCTATGGATTTCTGGGAGGAGGGTGGAAGGGCTTCAGGTCTGGTTACCTATGAATTACTGGGAGGAGGGTGGAAGGGGTTCAGGTCTGGTTACCTATGGATTTCTGGGAGGAGGGTGGAAGGGCTTCAGGTCTGGTTACCTATGAATTACTGGGAGGAGGGTGGAAGGGCTTCAGGTCTGGTTACCTATGGATTTCTGGGAGGAGGGTGGAAGGGCTTCAGGTCTGGTTACCTATGAATTACTGGGAGGAGGGTGGAAGGGCTTCAGGTCTCGTTACCTATGGATTTCTGGGGGGAGGGTGGAAGGGGTTCAGGTCTGGTTACCTATGGATTTCTGGGAGGAGGGTGGAAGGGCTTCAGGTCTGGTTACCTATGAATTACTGGGAGGAGGGTGGAAGGGGTTCAAGTCTGGTTACCTATGGATTTCTGGGAGGAGGGTGGAAGGGCTTCAGGTCTGGTTACCTATGAATTACTGGGAGGAGGGTGGAAGGGCTTCAGGTCTGGTTACCTATGGATTTCTGGGAGGAGGGTGGAAGGGCTTCAGGTCTGGTTACCTATGGATTTCTGGG
This sequence comes from Hyperolius riggenbachi, assembly GCF_040937935.1. Taxonomy (NCBI): domain Eukaryota; kingdom Metazoa; phylum Chordata; class Amphibia; order Anura; family Hyperoliidae; genus Hyperolius; species Hyperolius riggenbachi. The sequence continues at coordinate 332,119,708 of NC_090649.1, read as the reverse complement.
GGGAGGATGGAAGGGCTTCAGGTCTGGTTACCTATGAATTTCTGGGAGGAGGGTGGAAGGGCTTCAGGTCTGGTTACCTATGAATTACTGGGAGGAGGGTGGAAGGGCTTCAGGTATGGTTACCTATAGATTTCTGGGGGGAGGGTGGAAGGGCTTCAGGTCTGGTTACCTATGGATTTCTGGGAGGAGGGTGGAAGGGCTTCAGGTCTGGTTACCTATGAATTACTGGGAGGAGGGTGGAAGGGGTTCAAGTCTGGTTACCTATGGATTTCTGGGAGGAGGGTGGAAGGGCTTCAGGTCTGGTTACCTATGAATTACTGGGAGGAGGGTGGAAGGGCTTTAGGTCTGGTTACCTATGGATTTCTGGGAGGAGGGTGGAAGGGCTTCAGGTCTGGTTACCTATGGATTTCTGGGGGGAGGATGGAAGGGCTTCAGGTCTGGTTACCTATGAATTTCTGGGAGGAGGGTGGAAGGGCTTCAGGTCTGGTTACCTATGAATTACTGGGAGGAGGGTGGAAGGGCTTCATGTCTGGTTACCTATGGATTTCTGGGGGGAGGATGGAAGGGCTTCAGGTCTGGTTACCTATGGATTTCTGGGAAGAGGGTGGAAGGGCTTCAGGTCTGGTTACCTATGGATTTCTGGGGGGAGGATGGAAGGGCTTCAGGTCTGGTTACCTATGGATTTCTGGGAGGAGGGTGGAAGGGCTTCAGGTCTGGTTACCTATGGATTTCTGGGGGGAGGATGGAAGGGCTTCAGGTCTGGTTACCTATGGATTTCTGGGAGGAGGGTGGAAGGGCTTCAGGTCTGGGTACCTATGAATTACTGGGAGGAGGGTGGAAGGGGTTCAGGTCTGGTTACCTATGGATTTCTGGGAGGAGGGTGGAAGGGCTTCAGGTCTGGTTACCTATGAATTACTGGGAGGAGGGTGGAAGGGCTTCAGGTCTGGTTACCTATGGATTTCTGGGAGGAGGGTGGAAAGGCTTCAGGTCTGGTTACCTATGAATTACTGGGAGGAGCAGGCACGTGCAGAGGGGGGTGCTCTGGGTGCCCAGGCACCCCCCCTTTTTAAAATCAGCAAAAAAGGCCCCTCTGATCGCGCAAAATAAGCCCCGCCCCCTACCGCGGTAAGCCCCGCCCACCCGCGAGAAGCTCCGCCTCCGCCTGAGGCACTTTCAGGTGAAGAGGCCTGGATAGGAATCCTAGTGTGGCATACTGACCTCACCCTCCACCAAGGACCCATACTGACCACTACCTCCCCAAGCACTCATAGTGACTTCTCCCTCACCCACAGGGGCCTCACCATCCACCTAGCACCCACAGTGACTTCTCCCTCCCCAGCACCCACAGTGACCTCTCCCTCCACCTAGCACCCACAGTGACCTCTCCCTTCCCAGCACCCACAGTGACCTCTCCCTCCACCTAGCACCCACAGTGACCTCTCCCTCCACCTAGCACCCACAGTGACCTCTCCCTCCACCTAGCACCCACAGTGACCTCTCCCTCCACCTAGCACCCACAGTGACCTCTCCCTGCACCTAGCACCCATAGTGACCTCTCCCTCCACCTAGCACCCACAGTGACCTCTCCCTCCACCTAGCACCCACAGTGACCTCTCCCTCCACCTAGCACCCACAGTGACCTCTCCCTGCACCTAGCACCCTCAGTGACCTCTCCCTCCACCTAGCACCCACAGTGACCTCTCCCTCCCACAGTGACCTCTCCCTCCACCTAGCACCCACAGTGACCTTTCCCTGCACCTAGCACCCACAGTGACATCTCCTTTCCCAAACCCACAGTGACCTCTCCCTCCCCCAGCACCCACAGTGACCTCTCCCTCCCCCAGCACTCACAGTGACCTCTCCCTCCACCTAGCACCCACAGTGACCTCTCCCTGCACCTAGCACCCACAGTGACATCTCCTTCCCCAGCACCCACAGTGACCTCTCCCTTACTCAGCACCCACAGTGACCTCTCCCTCCACCTAGCACCCACAGTGACCTCTCCCTCCACCTAGCACCCACAGTGACCTCTCCCTCCACCTAGCACCCACAGTGACAACTCCTTCCCCAGCACCCACAGTGACCTCTCCCTTACTCAGCACCCACAGTGACCTCTCCCTCCACCTAGCACCCACAGTGACCTCTCCCTCCACCTAGCACCCACAGTGACCTCTCCCTCCACCTAGCACCCACAGTGACATCTCCTTCCCCAGCACCCACAGTGACCTCTCCCTCCACCTAGCACCCACAGTGACCTCTCCCTCCACCTAGCACCTACAGTGACATCTCCTTCCCCAGCACCCACAGTGACCTCTCCCTCCCACAGTGACCTCTCCCTTCACCTACCACCCACAATTACCTCTCCTTCCCCAAATCTAGCAGTGATCCTGCCTACCCCAGCACCCACACTGACCTATCCTTCCCCCAGCACCCACAGGGACCTCTCCCTCCAATTAGCACCCACAGTGACCTCTCTCTCCCCAGCACCCACAGTGACCTCTCCCTCCACCTAGCACCCACAATGACCTCTCCCTCCACCTAGCACCCACAGTGACCTCTCCCTCCACCAGCACCCACAGTGACCTCTCCCTCCACCTAGCACCCACAATGACCTCTCCCTCCACCTAGCACCCACAGTGACCTCTCCCTCCACCAGCACCCACAGTGACCTCTCCCTCCACCAGCACCCACAGTGACCTCTCCCTCCACCTAGCACCCACAATGACCTCTCCCTCCACCTAGCACCCACAGTGACCTCTCCCTCCACCAGAACCCACAGTGACCTCTCCCTCCACCTAGCACCCACAATGACCTCTCCCTCCACCTAGCACCCACAGTGAGCTCTCCCTCCACCAGCACCCACAGTGACCTCTCCCTCCACCTAGCACCCACAATGACCTCTCCCTCCACCTAGCACCCACAGTGACCTCTCCCTCCACCAGAACCCACAGTGACCTCTCCCTCCCACAGTGACCTCTCCCTCCCACAGTGACCTCTCCCTCCACCTAGCACCCACAGTGACATCTCCTTCCCCAGCACCCACAGTGACCTCTCCCTCCACCAGCACCCACAGTGACCTCTCCCTCCACCTAGCACCCACAGTGACCTCTCCCTCCACCTAGCACCCACAGTGACCTCTCCCTCCACCAGCACCCACAGTGACCTCTCCCTCCCACAGTGACCTCTTCCTCCCACAGTGACCTCTCCCTCCACCTAGCACCCACAGTGACATCTCCTTCCCCAGCACCCACAGTGACCTCTCCCTGCACCAGCACCCACAGTGACCTCTCCCTCCACCAGCACCCACAGTGACCTCTCCCTCCACCTAGCACCCACAGTGACCTCTCCCTCCACCTAGCACCCACAGTGACCTCTCCCTGCACCTAGCACCCACAGTGACCTCTCCCTGCACCTAGCACCCACAGTGACCTCTCCCTCCCACAGTGACCTCTCCCTCCCACAGTGACCTCTCCCTCCACCTAGCACCCACAGTGACCTCTCCCTCCACCAGCACCCACAGTGACCTCTCCCTGCACCTAGCACCCACAGTGACCTCTCCCTCCCACAGTGACCTCTCCCTCCCACAGTGACCTCTCCCTCCACTTAGCACCCACAATGACCTCTCCCTCCACCTAGCACCCACAGTGACCTCTCCCTCCACCAGCACCCACAGTGACCTCTCCCTCCACCTAGCACCCACAATGACCTCTCCCTCCACCTAGCACCCACAGTGACCTCTCCCTCCACCAGCACCCACAGTGACCTCTCCCTCCCACAGTGACCTCTCCCTCCACCTAGGACCCACAGTGACATCTCCTTCCCCAGCACCCACAGTGACCTCTCCCTCCACCAGCACCCACAGTGACCTCTCCCTCCACCAGCACCCACAGTGACCTCTCCCTCCACCTAGCACCCACAGTGACCTCTCCCTCCACCTAGCACCCACAGTGACCTCTCCCTGCACCTAGCACCCACAGTGACCTCTCCCTGCACCTAGCACCCACAGTGACCTCTCCCTCCCACAGTGACCTCTCCCTCCCACAGTGACCTCTCCCTCCACCTAGCACCCACAGTGACCTCTCCCTCCACCAGCACCCACAGTGACCACTCCCTCCCACAGTGACCTCTCCCTGCACCTAGCACCCACAGTGACCTCTCCCTCCCACAGTGACCTCTCCCTCCCACAGTGACCTCTCCCTCCCACAGTGACCTCTCCCTCCACCAGCCCCCACAGTGACCACTCCCTCCCACAGTGACCTCTCCCTCCACCAGCCCCCACAGTGACCACTCCCTCCCACAGTGACCTCTCCCTTCACCTACCACCCACAATCACCTATCCTTCTCCAAATCTAGCAGTGATCCTGCCTATCCCAGCACCCACACTGACCTATCCTTCCCCCAGCACCCACAGGGACCTCTCCCTCCAATTAGCACCCACAGTGACCTCTCCCTCCCCAGCACCCACAGTGACCTCTCCCTTCACCTACCACCCACAATCACCTCTCCTTCCCCAAATCTAGCAGTGATCCTGCCTACCCCAGCACCCACACTGACCTATCCTTCCCCCAGCACCCACAGTGATCTTTCCCTCCCCCAGAGGCTACCCTCCTGTCCCCTGCAGCACTTACAGGGACCTCCAATCCCAAAAGCAGCGCCCACACTGATCTCTCCCAACACACAGCATCCACAACTACTCCCTCCTCCAATAACTACAATGACCTCTCCCAGCACCCACAGTGACCTCCCCTTCCTCCAGCACTCATACTGACCTCTTCCTTCCACAGAACCCACAGTGACCTACCCTTCCCCCAGCACCCACACTGACCTCTACCTCCCCCAGCACCCACACTGACCTCTACCTCCCCCAGCAGCAACTATGCTATTCATAGCAGTACCCACAGTGACCTCCCACTCCCTGCACCCACAGCAATCCCACCAATATTCAGCGACCACATTACACTCAACCAGTAACCCCCACTATAGCAAGCACCCAGCACTTGCACCAAGCAACTTTCACCCAATACTTATATCCGACCTCCATATGGCACTTAGTACTTGCATCATTCACCCTATAGCTGGCACCCAGTACTCACACCCACTTGGCACAGTACTTGCACATTATCTGAACTCACATAAACCAGTACTAGCACCCAAAGTACCTGCACTCAGAATCCACATGACACACAATGCCCACCCATAGCTAGCACCTAGTGCAGGCAATGCACCAAGTAGTCGCACCAATGTACCTGCACCCAACACCCACATGTTTCATCTGCAGTAGTTCCAGTTGCACTAAGCCACCACTTGGTGCCCAGCACAAACACCAAACACTCACATATGACATCCAGTACTTGCACCCAGAACTCACAAGGGCTTGAGTAACTGCAATCAACACCTACATGATGCTTGACACCAACCCATACAGCCAGAATCCACATGACACCCTGTGTCAGCACCCAGAACCCACATGGCACCCAGCATCTGCATTTAGCACTCACATGACAACAAATACCCCACTAGCCAGCACCCATTACCCAGATGTTACCATGTACTCGCTCCCAGTACCCACTTGGCACTCAGTATTTGCACCTAAGACCCACATGACACCCTATAACCCCCATAATCAACACCCACATGGCATAGTACTCACACAGCACAAAGTTCCAAAGCCATTATATGCACCTAGTACCCATCCATGGCCAGCACTCAAATAGCAACCAGTACCCACCCTTGGTCTGAACCCATATGAGACTCAGCTCTCTCCCATGGCACACATCCAGACCACACATGGCACTCCCTGCTCACTCATGTCCAACACTCACATGGCTCCCTGTACCAATTAGCACTCACATGGCACCCACTATTGTTTATCGCCTTCTGCTACTCATTCAGCACCCAATACAGCATAGCATCCACTGCAAATAAACACACAATACAAACTGGACCTTGGTACCCACAGCAGCATGACACGGACTGTACTTTGGCACATCGGCACCCACTGCAAATTAGCACAAACTGGACCTTTGCGTCTTACCACCCACTGCATCTGTGCACCCACTGCACCTTGGCACTTACTGCAGTTTTGCATCTACTAATGCTTAGCAACCACTGCATATTGGCAACCACTGCTTCTTTGCCTGAAAAGAAGCTTGGGTGCTGATCTAGAGGGACAGAGGTCCCAGTAATGAAAGGTGAATCCATGCCTACATCAGGCTCCACTGTGCCCACACTAATAGTGCGCACCTATGACTGCTGATTTGAGGGTGGTGGCACCAAAGAAGTTGGTTGGAAGAAGACACAAACGCTGCCTGATACTTCTATAAAGGTGTGTGTGTGTGTGGTGGGGGGTTAAGACTGCCTAGTGCTTTCTGGAGAAGGGGTATGACATACACAATTCAGCACGATTTATCGATTAGGGCCCCTTTTTCAAATTTGAGCACCCCCCCCTTGAGAATCCTCTACACGGCCCTGGGGAGGAGGGTGGAAGGGCTTCAGGTCTGGTTACCTATGGATTTCTGGGAGGAGGGTGGAAGGGCTTCAGGTCTGGTTATCTATGAATTACTGGGAGGAGGGTGGAAGGGCTTCAGGTCTGGTTATCTATGAATTACTGGGAGGAGGGTGGAAGGGCTTCAGGTCTGGTTACCTATGAATTACTGGGAGAAGGGTGGAAGGGCTTCAGGTCTGGTTACCTATGAATTACTGGGAGGAGGGTGGAAGGGCTTCAGGTCTGGTTACCTATGGATTTCTGGGAGGAGGGTGGAAGGGCTTCAGGTCTGGTTACCTATGGATTTCTGGGAGGAGGGTGGAAGGGCTTCAGGTCTGGTTACCTATGGATTTCTGGGAGGAGGGTGGAAGGGGTTCAGGTCTGGTTACCTATGAATTACTGGGGGGAAGGGGAGAGGTCTGGCTACCTATGAACTACTGGGGGCAGCAATGAATTATTGCTACATATATTGTTCATACATTTTAATTTTTTATTTTTTTTACACTGGTGCTTTGTCTCGGACATTGATGATTTTAAAAAATGTTGGGATTGCATCACAAGCAATGTAACACCTACAACTAAGGGCCCGTTCAGATCACAAATGCGGATGGCCATGCGTGCGGAACACTACGCGTACGAACGCACGCCGTACGCGTTTGTGTGCGTTGCGTGGCTGATCCCATCACTGAAAAGCGAATGGGACAGCCGCGCGTTTTTACAAAATCTGCATGCAGCATGCGTTCACAGACCGCACAGGTCCGGAACGCATGCAGTGTGAACATCAGAAAGTGAACTCTATGCACTGTCTGATGTCGTGCGTGTCGGCCTCCCGCACGCGTTTCCAAAACGCGGCTGGAAACGCGTGCAGTCTGAACGGGCCCTAAGTAAGCGATAAAATATGTTTCAGAAATGCATTGTTCTAACAATGTCACTGCATTTCTGTTGCAATTATTTAATCCACTCCAACGCAATGTGTCAGTATGAGAGATAATATAACCAAAAAACAGAAACGTATACTTTTTGGAACCCCAAAAAATATTTATTTTTTTGTTTTGCAACATGCAAAAAAAATTTTGTTCTCAAAAAACACACAAAACATATTTAAAATAAACACAAAAGTTTGCTTTCTTAAAACAGAAAGAATTTGCGATGATTCAGGTTGGAGTGAGCTTGAGATGTCTCCCAGTGCATCACTGCTGAATATATGCAAATGAACCAATGTCCCCCTTAGGAGATAAACACACCTCTAGAACCGCTGGAATGCAATGATGTGTCAGCATGTTAATTTGTGCAGAGCCAGAATAATCCAACATGCATACATACTGTTTTGGATTGTTTGATCCTCAGTGCATGGCATGGATTAATTTGGCTCTATGGCGTAGGGTATGGTAGGTAGGAGCTGCAGTATACATTAGGTAGGTAGGTAGGCACTACAGTATAGATTAGGTAGGTAGCTAGTTAGGTGCTGCAGTATAGATCAGGTAGGTAGGTAGGTAGGTAGGTGCTGCCGTACAGCTACCGTAGGTAGGTAGGTGCTGCAGTATAGATTAGGCAGGTAGGTAGGCACTGCAGTATAGATTAGGTAGGTAGGTAGGTAGGTGCTGCAGTATAGATTAGGCAGGTAGGTAGGTAGTTTCTGCAGTACAGCTACCGTAGGTAGGTGCTGCAGTATAGATTAGGTAGGTAGGTAGACACTACAGTATAGATTAGGTAGGTAGCTAGGTAGGTGCTGCAGTATAGATCAGGTAGGTAGGTAGGTAGGTGCTGCAGTACAGCTACCGTAGGTAGATAGGTGCTGCAGTATAGATTAGGCAGGTAGGTAGGCCCTGCAGTATAGATTAGGTAGGTAGGTAGGTAGGTGCTGCAGTGTAGATTAGGCAGGTAGGTAGGTAGTTGCTGCTGCAGTACAGCTACCGTAGGTAGGTGCTGCAGTATAGATTTGGATAGGTAGGTAGACACTACACTATAGATTAGGTAGGTAGCTAGGTAGGTGCTGCAGTATAGATCAGGTAGGTAGGTAGGTAGGTAGGTGCTGCCGTACAGCTACCGTAGGTAGGTAGGTGCTGCAGTATAGATTAGGCAGGTAGGTAGGCACTGCAGTATAGATTAGGTAGGTAGGTAGGTAGGTAGGTGCTGCAGTGTAGATTAGGTAGGTAGGTAGGTAGGTAGGTGCTGCCGTACAGCTACCGTAGGTAGGTAGGTGCTGCAGTATAGATTAGGCAGGTAGGTAGGCACTGCAGTATAGATTAGGTAGGTAGGTAGGTAGGTAGGTGCTGCAGTGTAGATTAGGCAGGTAGGTAGGTAGTTGCTGCAGTACAGCTACCGTAGGTAGGTGCTGCAGTATGGATTTGGATAGGTAGGTAGACACTACAGTATAGATTAGGTAGGTAGCTAGGTAGGTGCTGCAGTATAGATCAGGTTGGTAGGTAGGTCGGTAGGTGCTGCCGTACAGCTACCGTAGGTAGGTAGGTGCTGCAGTATAGATTAGGCAGGTAGGTAGGCACTGCAGTATAGATTAGGTAGGTAGGTAGGTAGGTGCTGCAGTGTAGATTAGGTAGGTAGGTAGGTAGGTAGGTGCTGCCGTACAGCTACCGTAGGTAGGTAGGTGCTGCAGTATAGATTAGGCAGGTAGGTAGGCACTGCAGTATAGATTAGGTAGGTAGGTAGGTAGGTAGGTGCTGCAGTGTAGATTAGGCAGGTAGGTAGGTAGTTGCTGCAGTACAGCTACCGTAGGTAGGTGCTGCAGTATAGATTTGGATAGGTAGGTAGACACTACAGTATAGATTAGGTAGGTAGCTAGGTAGGTGCTGCAGTATAGATCAGGTAGGTAGGTAGGTAGGTGCTGACGTACAGCTACCGTAGGTAGGTAGGTGCTGCAGTATAGATTAGGCAGGTAGGTAGGCACTGCAGTATAGATTAGGTAGGTAGGTAGGTAGGTGCTGCAGTGTAGATTAGGTAGGTAGGTAGGTAGGTAGGTGCTGCCGTACAGCTACCGTAGGTAGGTAGGTGCTGCAGTATAGATTAGGCAGGTAGGTTACATAGTTACATAGTTACTTTGGTTGAAAAAAGACATACGTCCATCGAGTTCAACCAGTACAAAGTACAACTCCAGCCTGCTCCCTCACATATCCCTGTTGATCCAGAGGAAGGCGAAAAAACCCTTACAAGGTAAAAATTCCTTCCCGACTCCAGATGGCAATCAGATAAAATCCCTGGATCAACATCATTGGCATTACCTAGTAATTGTAGCCATGGATGTCATTCAACGCAAGGAAAGCATCTAAGCCCCCTTTAAATGCAGGTATAGAGTTTGCCATAACGACTTCCTGTGGCAATGCATTCCACATCTTAATCACTCTTACTGTAAAGAACCCTTTCCTAAATAAATGGCTAAAACGTTTTTCCTCCATGCGCAGATCATGTCCTCTAGTCCTTTGAGAAGGCCTAGGGACAAAAAGCTCATCCGCTAAGCTATTATATTGCCCTCTGATGTATTTATACATGTTAATTAGATCTCCTCTAAGGCGTCTTTTCTCTAGACTAAATAAACCCAGTTTATAGGTAGGCACTGCAGTATAGATTAGGTAGGTAGGTAGGTAGGTGCTGCAGTATAGATCAGGTAGGTAGGTAGGTAGGTGCTGCAGTACAGCTACCGTAGGTAGGTAGGTGCTGCAGTATAGATTAGGAAGGTAGGTAGGCACTGCAGTATAGATTAGGTAGGTAGGTAGGTAGGTGCTGCAGTGTAGATTAGGTAGGTAGGTAGGTAGGTAGGTGCTGCCATACAGCTACCGTAGGTAGGTAGGTGCTGCAGTATAGATTAGGCAGGTAGGTAGGCACTGCAGTATAGATTTGGTAGGTAGGTAGGTAGGTAGGTGCTGCAGTATAGATCAGGTAGGTAGGTAGGTAGGTGCTGCAGTACAGCTACCGTAGGTAGGTAGGTGCTGCAGTATAGATTAGGCAGGTAGGTAGGCACTGCAGTATAGATTAGGTAGGTAGGTAGGTAGGTGCTGCAGTATTGATTAGGCAGGTAGGTAGGCACTGCAGTATAGATTAGGTAGGTAGGTAGGTTCTGCAGTTTAGATTAGGTAGGTAGGTAGGTGCTGCAGTATAGTTTAGATAGGTAGGCGCTGCAGCTTGGTAAGAGCGGGCATAATAGTAATAACTCACCTTCGTTCAGCAGAATAGCCGATCCCACGCTGCTTCAATGTTCTTCCTTTCACGGCATCTGTCTCAGTAACAGCGCCCCCCTGTGTTGACATGCGGAACATCATCACAGGGAGGCGCTGTTACTGAGAGACACAGGGCCGTGCAGAGGATTCTCAAGGGGGGGGTGCTCAAATTTGAAAAAGGGGCCCTAATCGATAAATCATGCTAAATTGTGTATGTCATACCCCTTCTCCAGAAAGCACTAGGCAGTCTTAACCCCCCACCACACACACACACACCTTTATAGAAGTATCAGGCAGCGTTTGTGTCTTCTTCCAACCAACTTCTTTGGTGCCACCACCCTCAAATCAGCAGTCATAGGTGCGCACTATTAGTGTGGGCACAGTGGAGCCTGATGTAGGCATGGATTCACCTTTCATTACTGGGACCTCTGTCCCTCTAGATCAGCACCCAAGCTTCTTTTCAGGCAAAGAAGCAGTGGTTGCCAATATGCAGTGGTTGCTAAGTATTAGTAGATGCAAAACTGCAGTAAGTGCCAAGGTGCAGTGGGTGCACAGATGCAGTGGGTGGTAAGACGCAAAGGTCCAGTTTGTGCTAATTTGCAGTGGGTGCCGATGTGCCAAAGTACAGTCCGTGTCATGCTGCTGTGGGTACCAAGGTCCAGTTTGTATTGTGTGTTTATTTGCAGTGGATGCTATGCTGTATTGGGTGCTGAATGAGTAGCAGAAGGCGATAAACAATAGTGGGTGCCATGTGAGTGCTAATTGGTACAGGGAGCCATGTGAGTGTTGGACATGAGTGAGCAGGGAGTGCCATGTGTGGTCTGGATGTGTGCCATGGGAGAGAGCTGAGTCTCATATGGGTTCAGACCAAGGGTGGGTACTGGTTGCTATTTGAGTGCTGGCCATGGATGGGTACTAGGTGCATATAATGGCTTTGGAACTTTGTGCTGTGTGAGTACTATGCCATGTGGGTGTTGATTATGGGGGTTATAGGGTGTCATGTGGGTCTTAGGTGCAAATACTGAGTGCCAAGTGGGTACTGGGAGCGAGTACATGGTAACATCTGGGTAATGGGTGCTGGCTAGTGGGGTATTTGTTGTCATGTGAGTGCTAAATGCAGATGCTGGGTGCCATGTGGGTTCTGGGTGCTGACACAGGGTGTCATGTGGATTCTGGCTGTATGGGTTGGTGTCAAGCATCATGTAGGTGTTGATTGCAGTTACTCAAGCCCTTGTGAGTTCTGGGTGCAAGTACTGGATGTCATATGTGAGTGTTTGGTGTTTGTGCTGGGCACCAAGTGGTGGCTTAGTGCAACTGGAACTACTGCAGATGAAACATGTGGGTGTTGGGTGCAGGTACATTGGTGCGACTACTTGGTGCATTGCCTGCACTAGGTGCTAGCTATGGGTGGGCATTGTGTGTCATGTGGATTCTGAGTGCAGGTACTTTGGGTGCTAGTACTGGTTTATGTGAGTTCAGATAATGTGCAAGTACTGTGCCAAGTGGGTGTGAGTACTGGGTGCCAGCTATAGGGTGAATGATGCAAGTACTAAGTGCCATATGGAGGTCGGATATAAGTATTGGGTGAAAGTTGCTTGGTGCAAGTGCTGGGTGCTTGCTATAGTGGGGGTTACTGGTTGAGTGTAATGTGGTCGCTGAATATTGGTGGGATTGCTGTGGGTGCAGGGAGTGGGAGGTCACTGTGGGTACTGCTATGAATAGCATAGTTGCTGCTGGGGGAGGTAGAGGTCAGTGTGGGTGCTGGGGGAGGTAGAGGTCAGTGTGGGTGCTGGGGGAAGGGTAGGTCACTGTGGGTTCTGTGGAAGGAAGAGGTCAGTATGAGTGCTGGAGGAAGGGGAGGTCACTGTGGGTGCTGGGAGAGGTCATTGTAGTTATTGGAGGAGGGAGTAGTTGTGGATGCTGTGTGTTGGGAGAGATCAGTGTGGGCGCTGCTTTTGGGATTGGAGGTCCCTGTAAGTGCTGCAGGGGACAGGAGGGTAGCCTCTGGGGGAGGGAAAGATCACTGTGGGTGCTGGGGGAAGGATAGGTCAGTGTGGGTGCTGGGGTAGGCAGGATCACTGCTAGATTTGGGGAAGGAGAGGTGATTGTGGGTGGTAGGTGAAGGGAGAGGTCACTGTGGGTGCTGGGGAGGGAGAGGTCACTGTGGGTGCTAATTGGAGGGAGAGGTCCCTGTGGGTGCTGGGGGAAGGATAGGTCAGTGTGGGTGCTGGGATAGGCAGGATCACTGCTAGATTTGGAGAAGGAGAGGTGATTGTGGGTGGTAGGTGAAGGGAGAGGTCACTGTGGGAGGGAGTGGTCACTGTGGGGGCTGGTGGAGGGAGAGGTCACTGTGGGAGGGAGTGGTCACTGTGGGGGCTGGTGGAGGGAAAGGTCACTGTGGGAGGGAGAGGTCACTGTGGGAGGGAGAGGTCACTGTGGGAGGGAGAGGTCACTGTGGGTGCTAGGTGCAGGGAGAGGTCACTGTGGGAGGGAGTGGTCACTGTGGGTGCTGGTGGAGGGAGAGGTCACTGTGGGTGCTAGGTGGAGGGAGAGGTCACTGTGGGAGGGAGAGGTCACTGTGGGAGGGAGAGGTCACTGTGGGAGGGAGAGGTCACTGTGGGTGCTAGGTGCAGGGAGAGGTCACTGTGGGTGCTAGGTGCAGGGAGAGGTCACTGTGGGTGCTAGGTGGAGGGAGAGGTCACTGTGGGTGCTAGGTGGAGGGAGAGGTCACTGTGGGTGCTGGTGGAGGGAGAGGTCACTGTGGGTGCTGGTGGAGGGAGAGGTCACTGTGGGTGCTGGGGAAGGAGATGTCACTGTGGGTGCTAGGTGGAGGGAGAGGTCACTGTGGGAGGGAGAGGTCACTGTGGGTGCTGGTGGAGGGAGAGGTCACTGTGGGTGCTAGGTGGAGGGAGAGGTCATTGTGGGTGCTAGGTGGAGGGAGAGGTCACTGTGGGTGCTGGTGGAGGGAGAGGTCACTGTGGGTGCTAGGTGGAGGGAGAGGTCATTGTGGGTGCTAGGTGGAGGGAGAGGTCACTGTGGGAGGGAGAGGTCACTGTGGGAGGGAGAGGTCACTGTGGGTGCTAGGTGCAGGGAGAGGTCACTGTGGGTGCTGGTGGAGGGAGAGGTCACTGTGGGTGCTAGGTGGAGGGAGAGGTCACTGTGGGAGGGAGAGGTCACTGTGGGAGGGAGAGGTCACTGTGGGTGCTGGTGGAGGGAGAGGTCACTGTGGGTGCTAGGTGGAGGGAGAGGTCACTGTGGGTGCTAGGTGGAGGGAGAGGTCACTGTGGGTGCTGGTGGAGGGAGAGGTCACTGTGGGTGCTGGGGAAGGAGATGTCACTGTGGGTGCTAGGTGGAGGGAGAGGTCACTGTGGGAGGGAGAGGTCACTGTGGGAGGGAGAGGTCACTGTGGGTTCTGGTGGAGGGAGAGGTCACTGTGGGTGCTAGGTGGAGGGAGAGGTCATTGTGGGTGCTAGGTGGAGGGAGAGGTCACTGTGGGTGCTGGTGGAGGGAGAGGTCACTGTGGGTGCTAGGTGGAGGGAGAGGTCATTGTGGGTGCTAGGTGGAGGGAGAGGTCACTGTGGGTTTTGGTGGAGGGAGAGGTCACTGTGGGTGCTAGGTGGAGGGAGAGGTCATTGTGGGTGCTAGGTGGAGGGAGAGGTCACTGTGGGTGCTGGTGGAGGGAGAGGTCACTGTGGGTGCTGGTGGAGGGAGAGGTCACTGTGGGTGCTAGGTGGAGGGAGAGGTCATTGTGGGTGCTAGGTGGAGGGAGAGGTCACTGTGGGTGCTGGTGGAGGGAGAGGTCACTGTGGGTGCTAGGTGGAGGGAGAGGTCATTGTGGGTGCTAGGTGGAGGGAGAGGTCACTGTGGGTGCTGGGGAGAGAGAGGTCACTGTGGGTGCTAATTGGAGGGAGAGGTCCCTGTGGGTGCTGGGGGAAGGATAGGTCAGTGTGGGTGCTGGGGTAGGCAGGATCACTGCTAGATTTGGGGAAGGAGAGGTGATTGTGGGTGGTAGGTGAAGGGAGAGGTCACTGTGGGAGGGAGAGGTCACTGTGGGTGCTGGGGAAGGAGATGTCACTGTAGGTGCTAGGTGGAGGGAGAGGTCACTGTGGGTGCTAGGTGGAGGGAGAGGTCACTGTGGGTGCTGGGGAAGGAGATGTCACTGTGGGTGCTAGGTGGAGGGAGAGGTCACTGTGGGTGCTAGGTGGAGGGAGAGGTCACTGTGGGTGCTAGGTGGAGGGAGAGGTCACTGTGGGTGCTGAGTAAGGGAGAGGTCACTGTGGGTGCTGGGGAAGGAGATGTCACTGTGGGTGCTAGGTGGAGGGAGAGGTCACTGTGGGTGCTAGGTGGAGGGAGAGGTCACTGTGGGTGCTAGGTGGAGGGAGAGGTCACTGTGGGTGCTGAGTAAGGGAGAGGTCACTGTGGGTGCTGGGGAAGGAGATGTCACTGTGGGTGCTAGGTGCAGGGAGAGGTCACTGTGGGTGCTAGGTGGAGGGAGAGGTCACTGTGAGTGCTGGGGGAGGGAGAGGTCACTGTGGGTGCTGGGGGAGGGAGAGGTCACTGTGGGTTTGGGAAAGGAGATGTCACTGTGGGTGCTAGATGCAGGGAAAGGTCACTGTGGGTGCTAGGTGGAGGGAGAGGTCACTGTGGGAGGGAGAGGTCACTGTGGGTGCTAGGTGGAGGGAGAGGTCACTGTGGGTGCTAGGTGCAGGGAGAGGTCACTGTGGGTGCTAGGTGGAGGGAGAGGTCACTGTGGATGCTAGGTGGAGGGAGAGGTCACTGTGGGTGCTAGGTGGAGGGAGAGGTCATTATGGGTGCTAGGTGCAGGGAGAGGTCACTGTGGATGCTAGGTGGAGGGAGAGGTCACTGTGGGTGCTAGGTGGAGGGAGAGGTCACTGTGGGTGCTAGGTGGAGGGAGAGGTCACTGTGGGTGCTAGGTGGAGGGAGAGGTCACTGTGGGTGCTGGGAAGGGAGAGGTCACTGTGGGTGCTAGGTGGAGGGAGAGATCACTGTGGGTGCTGGGGAGGGAGAAGTCACTGTGGGTGCTAGGTGGATGGTGAGGCCCCTGTGGGTGAGGGAGAAGTCACTATGAGTGCTTGGGGAGGTAGTGGTCAGTATGGGTCCTTGGTGGAGGGTGAGGTCAGTATGCCACACTAGGATTCCTATCCAGGCCTCTTCACCTGAAAGTGCCTCAGGCGGAGGCGGAGCTTCTCGCGGGTGGGCGGGGCTTACCGCGGTAGGGGGCGGGGCTTATTTTGCGCGATCAGAGGGGCCTTTTTTGCTGATTTTAAAAAGGGGGGGTGCCTGGGCACCCAGAGCACCCCCCTCTGCACGTGCCTGGAGAGACAGATGCCGGGAAAGGAAGTACATTGAAGCAGCGTGGGATCGGCTACTCTACTGAACGAAGGTGAGTTATTACTATTGTACTCACTCCCACCACCTCTGTTTCCCCTCCTGCAATCCAGCGCCCCGGGCGATTGCACGTATCGCACGCCCATACAAACGGGGCTGACCGAGATGTTCAAACTAACCAGCAAGCTCATGGTGAATCACAACTCATTGGAGTGTGTCAGGGGCTACAATGGTCCAACAAAACTATCCCCCCCCCCCCAAAAAAAAAAACCACACACAAAAAAAAAAAGTTAGGCATCACGCCTGCCCCCGGTGCCCATTAATCGGGCGATGAGCTCGTCCTGCTGGGCCGTTTTTTGGCGCAGCTCCAGGACCTGCTCCTTCAGAATAAGGAAGTCCCGGACCGGCACTCCTCTCTGATGCCGCCTCACACTTGCCTTCAGCCTCCTATGGTCCCTCCTCAATTTCAAGTGTGTAGACAGTGGAACTGTGGAAAGAATAGGGAAAATAGGTTACCCTGATTGTAAAATGTAAAATCATTGTATCAAGGAAAAAAAAAATTTTTTTTTAATGTAAAGCTTATACAATAACATTTAGGGCCCTGTTCCACCATAGAAGTGCCACCTCGCCGCATCACTTCCGCATCTCCCAATGCAGAAGTGATTAGAGGAGATGGGACGCAGATGCAGCCCTGCAAGAATTTGCAGCATGCTGCAGATTCTTGGATCAGTCTACACCGCTCCGCATAACCTGAACGCAATACAAACTATACCACTGCCGTGCAATGGTTTCAGGACACCCGTGGTGTGCCACATCGTACCGCATGTAATGGAAATGTACCTCGACAAAGTCTCTACAGTGTAAAGCTTGCATGCTTCTATTCTTTTAAGTTAGCCAATAAATGGTATCATCCTGATCAGGGGTGTAGTCCTTGAAAAAGAGGGGAGTGGACTCACCCTAAAAATCTCTGCGCCGCGCATAGTGCGGTGCGCCAAAAAATGGGTTTGTTTAAAGAGAATCTGTATTGTTAAAATCGCACAAAAGTAAACATACCAGTGCGTTAGGGGACATCTCCTATTACCCTCTGTCACAGAGTTTTAAAAAGTTTGTTTATAAACAAACAAAATGGCCACCAAAACAGGAAGTAGGTTGATGTACAGTATGTCCACACATAGAAAATACATTCATACACAAGCAGGCTGTATACACCCTTCCTTTTGAATCTCAAGAGATCATTTGTGTGTTTCTTTCCCCCAGCAGCTATCTTCCACTGAAGTGTCAGGCTGGTTCTTCCTGCAGAGTGCAGACAGCTCTGCCTGTATGTAATTCCTCAGTATGTGAAAGCCCAGTCAGCTCAGAGGACGATTTATCCAGCTTGTAAAAGATGAGAGAAGAGAGAAGCTGCCCTACTCTAAATAATACACAGGCAGTGTGCAGAGAGGGGCCAGGAGGGGGGAGATGCATCACAGAACCACAACACTGAAGAACTTGGCAGCCTTCCAGACACAGGCTGACAAGTCTGACAAGAGAGAGATAAGTTGATTTATTACAGAGATGGTGATAGTAGAACGTGCTGCAGTAAGCCAGAACACATTAGAATAGCTTTTGGAAGTTGTAGGATGATAAAAAACAGGATGCAATTTTTGTTACGGAGTCTCTTTAAGCATAGCGTGGGCATGGTCATGGGTGGGGCCAAATATACATGTCCTTAGTGGTATAAAAGGTCTGCCAGGGGAAGTTTGAGCTCTGTCGTAGTGCATCCCCAAAAAGTAGATGTAGTCTGACAGCATTTCACCAAATATACACATAATCTGGCAGAGGTTCCTCCAAAATACAGATAATATGGCAGTGGTTACCCCAAAATAGACAATCTGCCAGCAGCAGTTCCCCCAACATACACATAATCTGGAAGCAGTTCCCCAAAATACGCGAAACCTGTCAGTGGATCACCCAAAATACACGTAACACCCAAAATACATGTAATCTGTCAGCAGTGGTTCACAAACATACAAAATCTGGCAGAGGTTCCCCAAAATACACGTAATCTGGCATCATCGGTTCACCATGAATACAGATCTGACAGCAGTTCCCCCAAAATAGGTACCCCCAGTATAGCTAGCCAGGTCTATAGGTGTCCCCAGTATAAGTAGTCATGTGTATAGTTGTCCCCAGAATAGGTGGCCAGATGTAGAGATGTAACCAGAATAGGTAGCCAGGTGTATAGATGTCCTCAGAATAGGTGGCCAGGTGTATAGATATTCCCAGAATAGGTGGCCAGGTGTATAGATATTCCCAGAATAGGTGGCCAGGTGTATAGATGTCCCCAGAATAGGTAGCCAGGTCTATAGGTGTACCCAGTATAGCCAGGTGTATAGGTGTCCACAGTATATGTAGCCAGTTGTATAGTGGCCCCAGTATAGCCAGGTGTATAGGTGTCCCCAGTATATGTAGCCAGGTGTATAGTGGCCCCAGTATAGCCAGGTGTATAGGTGTCCCCAGTATATGTAGCCAGGTGTATAGTGGCCCCAGTATATGTAGCCAGGTGTATAGTGGCCCCAGTATATGTAGCCAGGTGTATAGTGGCCCCAGTATATGTAGCCAGGTGTATAGTGGCCCCAGTATATGTAGCCAGGTGTATAGTGGCCCCAGTATATGTAGCCAGGTGTATAGTGGCCCCAGTATATGTAGCCAGGTGTATAGTGGCCCCAGTATATGTAGCCAGGTGTATAGTGGCCCCAGTATATGTAGCCAGGTGTATAGTAGCCCCAGTATATGTAGCCAGGTGTATAGTGGCCCCAGTATATGTAGCCAGGTGTATAGTGGCCCCAGTATATGTAGCCAGGTGTATAGTGGCCCCAGTATATGTAGCCAGGTGTATAGTGGCCCCAGTATATGTAGCCAGGTGTATAGTGGCCCCAGTATATGTAGCCAGGTGTATAGTGGCACCAGCATATGTAGCCAGGTGTCCACACAGCTGGAGGGGAGCAGCGCAGTGGAGAGGAGCATTGGGCAGAGCAGCGGGGAAGGGTGGACGTCCCCCCCCCCCCTTCCCTCACCTTGGGCTACTCTTTCTGGCTCTCCCCTCCAGAACGATTGCGGTGGTGGCTGGTAGTGGCAGCAGGCATCAGTGGGCGGGACTTACCTCCTCCTCATTCCGGCGAGTTGAAGCTGTGCCGCTGCTCTGGTCTTGACTAGATCAGACTAGCTGCACACACAACGTCAACTCTCCGGAACAGGAGGAGGTAAATCCCGCCCACTGAGGCCCGCTGCCACTAACAGCCAAGGTGAGGGAAGGGGGGGGGGGAAACGTCCGCCCTTCCCCACTGCTCTGCCCAATGCTCCTCTCCACTGCGCTGCTCCCCTCCAGGGTGCAAGGATGGACGACGTCCAGTCTCCAATAAAAGTAAGTGTACGTCGTCCACCCGCGTTCACGCAGGACTCGACCCCTGATCCTGATCCAAAACCTCTTAATTATAGACTGCAAGATTTTTACCTGTCTGGAGGCATCCGGCAAATCGCCTGGCCACTCGCTGGCTGTGAAAGGAGGGGCCTGGGGAGGAAGACCGGGAGGTGCTGGGTCCAGGGGCATCTCCTTCCTGCAGGTCCTGGGGCTGCGCAGACGGGGGGGTCCTCCTGTCCTGTCGGCGGGCTGGGCGTTGCTGTGCAGGTGGTGCCGGTGGACGAGAAGCAGATCCAGCTGTAATAAACAATAATAAATAATATAATGAGAACAAAATATGTCATGAAATTGGTACAAAGTATTACGTTTTTACTGAAAGTAATTTTTTTTCTTTAAAGTTATATTCTAATACCTTTTATTTCTTTATTGGACATGAAAGAATATGACTCTTAAATATAGTAAAATATAAATAGGATAGGCTATAAAGAGCGCTCTTGAACGTAGTCTGGGCCCTGGGGTAATGGTTCATCTTTATTAGGAATAAGACCCTACACACACAGCAAATATATCAAAGGAGTGGCTTTGAGCCAAGTCTGCGTATGCCCTTGAGAGGCCAAACATGAACATAGGCATCAATCAAATTTAATAACTCTGGAGAGATCTTAAAATGGCTGTGCACCAGAGCTGGATCATCCACAAGGCAAACCTTGGCAGTTGCCAAGGGCATGGAGAGTACCCGGTGATCATCAGTGGTTATCAAAAACGAACACTCAGCAAATACTGCACAAATATCATCACTATGCCCACACAGGAGCACAAAAAATAGTTTAGGTAACCCATTTTGGAATAAATCCGTCCAAAAAAAAAGAAAAAAAAAAGGTGGGAAAAGTGATGAGCTGTGAATATTGAACGGATACTTTAACTGTATATACTACACAACTCTATTATAATATTCACTGCACATGGTATTTTTATAGGATAATTAGATACAGTATAAAGACCCCAAGATACACATACATAAACTAGTAGTTTGCTGACTTACATGACAGGGCTTCCTGAATGCTCTTGACGAGCTCTTTGTCCCTCCTCTTCAGGTCGCTCCACATCATCTGGACCTGCTTCACCTTCAAGTTCCTGTTGAAGTTTTTCCTCAACAGGAACTGGACCTTCCGGACCACCCGCTTCTTTGCCTCGCCCACCGACAGGTCATATCGGCCTTTAGTAAATTCCTGCAAAAATTTTTTACAGTATTCATGACCATTGTATAGATTAATTATTTATTAATTAGGATTAACTTTACTTTAATCATGTTTCAACATTATAACAATTATATGACAGTGTCAAAAAAATTTTGGAACCAAGTTCAACCAACTATGACTGCGGGCAGATACTTATGGAATAATGATGACTACAAGAAGATATAAGTGGCCACCTATAACTTCTGACAGATATTGCTTGCCATCTATAATTACATAAAGTGAAAGATGTTGTGGCCCAACTATGGCTAGTGCCAGATATTGGGAGCAACCTATGATGACTATCACAGATATTGTTAGCCAGCTATGAATACTTCTGACTGATATTTTGAGACACTGGAATCAACATATGACTGCCTATGAAAACCATCTGCTCCCCAAATCTATCCTCCCTTATAAGCACCCAATGGTCACCTGTCAATCACCTGTCAATCACCCATCAATCACCCATCAATAACCCCCTGTCAACACCTCTCACTGCCACCCATCAGATCAGAACCTAAACTGGCCCCTGCGGGCACCCAAACACCCGCCTACACCCTCAGATTGCCCTCAGACCCACCGTCAGATCACCCCCAAAGTGCATTGTTTACATCTGTTCTCCCCTCTAAATCACCCACTGATCACCCATCAATCACCCCCTGTCACCACCTGTCACCACCTGTCACTGCTACCTATCAGATCAGACCCTAATGTGCACCTTGGGCAGCCATTTACCCGCCCACATACTCAGCCCCACCCCCCTTGTATACATCTAGTCTCCCCTGTAAATCACCTGTCAATCACCCGTCAATCATCCCCTGTCACCACCTTTCACTGCCACCCATCCATTTTTCTAGACTACTAGTTTCTAGACTACTCCTCATGCTTTAGGGCCCCTAAAATGCCAGGGCAGTATAGGAAACCCACAAATGACTCCATTTTAGAAAGAAGACACCCCAAGGTATTCTGTTAGGAGTATGCAGGGCCGGCCCTAGACTTTTTGCCGCCTGAGGCAAATTTTTAAAAAATTGTCATCGCCGCCCCTCCCCCCCCCCTCGGGGGGGGGGCCGCTCTGGGGGGCCGCCGAGCTGGAGGGGTAGCTGGCAGGACGGGGGTATTGGGCCAGCGGCGGGGAGGGGGGTCGGACCCCCCCCTCCCTCGCCTGGGTCCCCCGTCCTCCGCTCCCCTCCAGCCTAAATAGAAGCAGCCGTATGTGTAAGAGGCACGGGCGGGGAGGACACTCACCTCTTCCCAGCGTGCGTTCCACTGACGTCACTTCCTGCAGCGTCCTGCAGGAAGTGATGTCAGTGGAGCGCACGCTGGAGCGAGGAGGAGGTGAGTGTCTCCCCGCCCGTGCCTCTTACACATACGGCTGCTTCTATTTAGGGTGGAGGGGAGCGGAGGACGGGGGACCCAGGCGAGGGAGGGGGGTCCGACCCCCCTCCCCGCCGCTGGCCCAATACCCCCGTCCTGCCAGCTACCCCTCCAGCTCGGCGGCCCCCCAGAGCGCCCCCCCCCCCCGAGGGGGGGGGAGGGGCGGCGATGACAATTTTTTAAAAATTTGCCTCAGGCGGCAAAAAGTCTAGGGCCGGCCCTGCATACTCCTAACAGAATACCTTGGGGTGTCTTCTTTCTAAAATGGAGTCATTTGTGGGTTTCCTATACTGCCCTGGCATTTTAGGGGCCCTAAAGCATGAGGAGTAGTCTAGAAACTAGTAGTCTAGAAAAATGGATGGGTGGCAGTGAAAGGTGGTGACAGGGGATGATTGACGGGTGATTGACAGGTGATTTACAGGGGAGACTAGATGTATACAAGGGGGGTGGGGCTGAGTATGTGGGCGGGTAAATGGCTGCCCAAGGTGCACATTAGGGTCTGATCTGATAGGTAGCAGTGACAGGTGGTGACAGGTGGTGACAGGGGGTGATTGATGGGTGATCAGTGGGTGATTTAGAGGGGAGAACAGATGTAAACAATGCACTTTGGGGGTGATCTGACGGTGGGTCTGAGGGCAATCTGAGGGTGTAGGCGGGTGTTTGGGTGCCCGCAGGGGCCAGTTTAGGTTCTGATCTGATGGGTGGCAGTGAGAGGTGTTGACAGGGGGTTATTGATGGGTGATTGATGGGTGATTGACAGGTGATTGACAGGTGACCATTGGGTGCTTATAAGGGAGGATAGATTTGGGGAGCAGATGGTTTTCATAGGCAGTCATATGTTGATTCCAGTGTCTCAAAATATCAGTCAGAAGTATTCATAGCTGGCTAACAATATCTGTGATAGTCATCATAGGTTGCTCCCAATATCTGGCACTAGCCATAGTTGGGCCACAACATCTTTCACTTTATGTAATTATAGATGGCAAGCAATATCTGTCAGAAGTTATAGGTGGCCACTTATATCTTCTTGTAGTCATCATTATTCCATAAGTATCTGCCCGCAGTCATAGTTGGTTGAACTTGGTTCCAAAAATTTTTTGACACTGTCCAATACCCCCGTCCTGCCAGCTACCCCTCCAGCTCGGCGGGCCGGCTCCCCGCACCCACGGACGGGTGGGTGCCGCCCCTGGAAATTTGCCGCCTGAGGCAAAAGTTTCACCCCGCCTCATGAGCGGGCCGGCCCTGGGAGTATGGTGAGCTCATAGAAGATTTTATTTTTTGTCACGTTAGTGGAAAATGACACTTTGGGGGGAAAATAATATATATATTTCCGCTAACTTGTGACAAAAAATAAAATCTTCTATGAACTCACCATACTCCTAACAGAATACCTTGGGGTGTCTTCTTTCTAAAATGGGGTCATTTGTGGGGTTACTATACTGCCCTGGCATTTTAGGGGCCCTAAAGCATGAGGAGTAGTCTAGAAACTAAATTCATGAAAATGATCTGTGAAATCCTAAAGGTACTCAAAGACGTTGGGCCCCTTAGCGCACCTAGG
The DNA here is from genome assembly GCF_040937935.1 of Hyperolius riggenbachi. Classification (NCBI taxonomy): domain Eukaryota; kingdom Metazoa; phylum Chordata; class Amphibia; order Anura; family Hyperoliidae; genus Hyperolius; species Hyperolius riggenbachi. Next base: position 332,096,136 of record NC_090649.1, on the reverse strand, counting down.
CTAGAAAAAAGTGTTACACATGTGGTATCGCCGTACTCAGGAGAAGTAGTATAATGTGTTTTGGGTTGTATTTTTACACATGCCCATGCTGGGTGGGAGAAATCTCTATGTAAATGGACAATTATGTGTAAAAAAATAAATAAAAAAAATCTCATTTAGAAAGATATTTATCCCACCCAGCATGGGTATGTTTAAAAATACACCCCAAAACACATTATACTACTTCTCCTGAGTACGGCAATACCACATGTGTGACCCCTTTTTGCAGCCTAGGTGCGCTAAGGGGCCCAACGTCCTATGAGCACCTTTAGGCTTCACAGGGGTGCTTACAATTTAGCACCCCCCAAAATGCCAGGACAGTAAACACACCCCACAAATGACCCCATTTTGGAAAGTAGACACCCCAAGGTATTGAGAGAGGGGCATGGTGAGTCCGTGGCAGATTTTTTTTTTTTTTAACAAGTTAGCAGAAATGGAAACTTTTTTTTGTTTTATTTTTGTTTCAAAGTGTCATTTTCCGCTAACTTGTGACAAAAAAATCTTCTATGAACTCACCATGCCTCTTAGGGCCCGTTCACACTGCACGCGTTTCCAGCAGCGTTTTGGAAAGGAGGCCGACACGCATGACATCAGACAGTGCATAGAGTGCACTGTCTGATGTTCACACTGCATGCGTTCCGGACCTGTGCGGTCCGGGAACGCATGCTGCATGCAGATTTTGACAAAACGCGTGGCTGTCCCATTCACTTTTCAGTGATGGGATCAGCCACGCAACGCACACAAACGCGGATGGCCATGCGTTCGTACGCGTTGCGGTCCACACGCGTTCCGCACGCATGGCCATCCGCATTTGTGATCTGAACGGGCCCTAGTGAATACTTTGGGATGTCTTCTTTCCACAATAGGGTCATTTGGGGGGTATTTAATCATGGAATTTTGCCACCTCATAAAACCTGACAGGTGCTCCGAAAAGTCAGCGATGCTTCAAAATGGGAAAATATAATTTTGGCACCATACTTTGTAAACGCTATAACTATTACCCAAACCAGTAAATATACACTTATTGTTGTTTTTTTTATCAAAGACATGTAGCAGAATAAAACTGGACAAAAATGTATATTGAAATTTTATTTTATTTCAAAAATGTCAGCACAGAAAGTTAAAAAAAATCATTCTTTTGACAAAATTCATGTCTTTTTTGATGAATATAATAAAAACTAAAAATCACAGCAGAAATCAAATTGCACCGAAAGAAAGCTGTATTAGTGACAAGAAAAGGAGGTAAAATTCATTTAGATGGTAGGTTGCATGACCGAGCAATAAACCGTGAAAGCTGCAGTGGTCTGAATGGAAAAAAAGGGTCTGGTCCTTAAGGTGTAGAAAGACTGTGGTCCTCAAGGGGTTAACCCGGAAAAAAAAAAGTTTTACTAACCTGGGGCTTCCCTCAGCCCCCTACAGCTGATCGGTGCCCTCGCCGTGTCCCTCCGATCCTCCCGTCCCCGCCGGCGTTTACTTCCGGTTTCGCCGTCACCGTCCGTCAGGCTGGGAACGCAAGTGATTCTTAGCGTTCCCAGCCACAATATTGCCCCCTATGCTGCTATTGCATTTTTGGTCCAGAAAAAAAAAAAAAAAACACCCAATCAGAACACTAATCACTATTCGCAAAATGCTGTAGACGCTAGGAACTCCCATACAAAAAACGCAAACCGCGCAAAAAGAGGTAAACGCAAACCACTAAACAACCGCTTGAAAACTGCTCAAAAAAAAATAGCTACCATTTAGCAAAATACAGTGTGAATGTGTCTCTACTATTAAAGGGACTCCGAGCACACAGCCGCAACACTCAGACGAGTGTCGGCCCGACACTTGCTGGTATAGGAAGAGGCACGTCATTATGCCGGCCGATACGCGTCATGACAGCGGCCGGCGTGACAGTCCTGCGCATGCGCAGTAAACCCGCATATGCGCAGGACTGTCACGCCGACCACCATCATGACGCGTAGCTCGGAGTCCCTTTAACAGTAGTGGTACAAGCAAAGTTACAGTGACAAATAAAATAAAAAAACTCTCACAAACACCTGATACACTTTTTAATGTCAAATATAAATAAATGCACAGAAACAGTACCAAACATATATGCATTTTGTTCAATAGATCACTTACCTCAATCACCATCCTTTTCAATTTAGGGCAATTCTTTGGAGGCATTCTGGCTGGCTGTGGATTCTGGTGCCCTGCAGAGGAAGTCTGTGTCTCTCTCCAGGTCTCTTCCACGCGTCTGGCCTATTTTTTTGAACTTCCTGTTGTTCTGTACGCATTAGCCAATCACAGGCTTAGAGGCTGAGCGTGCCCGGAATGCGTGCGCACGCGTACGTTTTGACGCATGCGGAACATATGTACGCAATAGCTGTCACTCACAAGGCGCCGCCTACTGCGTACATATCAGCCTTGCATGCGTCAAAACGTATGCGTAGTAGGCGGCGCCTAGTGAGTGACAGCTATTGCGTACATATGTTAAACATGCGTCAAAACGTACGCGTGGACGTTACGGCAGCAAGCGTAATATCGTAACGTAAGCAACTGAATTACGGTATCCTTACGCGTAACTGCGTAGCTTCAACGCATAATTACGGTACTGCCCCGTAGATACTTTCTTACGCCGTAACCGTAATTGCGTAATGCGTAGTAGCGTAAAATTACGCGTAACGACCCGTAAGCGTAGATTTTTTTATTACGACCAGCACTGGGAACAGGTACAAAGACAGGCAACTAAATTAATCAGAGGGATGGAAGATCTCACTTACCAAGAAAGGTTGGACAAACTGGGCTTATTTAGCTTGGGAAAAAACAACTGAGAGGTGACCTAATTAACATGTATAAGTACATCAGAGGGCAATTCAAAAGCTTGTCAGATGAGCTTTTTGTCCCTAAGGTTATACGACGAACAAGGGGACATGATTTGCGGGTGGAGGAAAAAAGTTTTTTTTCATCTATTTAGAAAGGGGTCCTTCACAGTTAGAGTGGTTAAATTCTGGAACATCTTACCTCAGGAAGTAGTTATGGCAAACTCTATGGGCCTGATTCACAAAGCGATGCTAACAGTTAGCACCGTGGTGAAAAGCCCTTTATCACGCCTAAACTTAGTTTAGGCGTGATCTGAAGGAATTCGCGCAAACTCCCGCGCGCAAAACTTCGCGCGAAGTGCCCATTAAGCCCTATGGGACTTTGCGCGCGCACGTACGCACGTACGCGCGGTAGCTTCGCGCGAGTTAGAGCACAAAGCGGTGATAACTTTGCTAGTGCAAAGGTTATCACGCCTAAAGTCTTTTAGGCGTGATAACTGAGTTATCACCGCTTTGTGAATCAGGCCCTATATCTGCATTTAAAGAGGGCTTGGATGCATTTCTTGCATTGAAAGGCATCCATGGCGTTGATCCAGGGATTTATCTGGCTGCCATCTGGAGGCGGGAAGGATTTGTTTCCTTTTAAGGCTAATTGGTCCAATCCTTGTAAGGATTGGCCCAACTGGGATATGTGTAGGTTCAGGATGGTGTTTTATTTTTATTTAATTTATTTAATTATTTTTTTCTGGTTGGACTTTATGGACAAATGTCTTTTTTCAACCAAACTAACCATGTAACTATGTAACAAGACTATATATTCTGTAAAGTGTTTTGGAAGATGTCAGTGCTGTATAAATGCTAAATAAATGAAAAAAAAATACTGAAAAAAAACAGCCCTGGCAAAAGCATCTTCAAATCTCCCGCTGGTGCTCTCCATTATTCCATTGATCTAGATTCTTATTGGTCAGATGTTTGGACAAATGAGAAAGCACAACAGAACATTTAAAAACCTTCCTGCTAAGGATTCTGAACTCAGTCCAGCAAACCAATAGGATACCTTGTGGGAGACTCAAAAGATGTTTTTACTAAGGGCATTCTTGAATTTTTCAGACAGGGTTTCTGATTTGGCCAACGATCTAAAGTGGAGTTGGTGTTCAGTCAATATCTTTAAAATGTCATTATCAGTCTTGGGGTTTATTAATATCAATATCTTAACTACTTTGGCCTTTTGGGTGTATAGCATACATCCAAAAGGCCGCATGCGCCCTCCCGCACGCTCCTGAGGCCAATCACGCACGTGCACGCGCTCCCGGCCTGCGGTTCGTTACCCAGGGAATCAATGTCTCGGCGATAATTGCCCGATAATTGATCCCTTTCCCTGTCAGAAAAAGCGACGGCTTGTCTCGGAAGCCATGTTACGCATAGAGTGATGTAATGTAAACAAACTCATCTTGTGGCCAAATAGTAAAACTACATCTCCATTAATAAAAAATTAAAAAAAAACAAAAAACATTACAATAAAAAAAGTAAATATGTACCTAAGGGTCTAAACTTTTTAAATATTCATGTAAAGATGAAATATTTCTATTTTTTTTTTAATTATCATTTATTGGCTAACTAAAAATGAATAAAAATAAGCAAGCTTTCGGCCTTTCAGCCTTCGTCGGGCTTATATCCTGTTAGTTTGCAGGCTGCTGGTACAGACAGCTTATATACATGCAACATCAAAAGGAAAAACAGATATTTTTTTCAAGCATAAATACATGTCATTAAGATGCCTTAAAGAGACTCCGTAACAAAAATTGCATCCTGTTTTTTATCATCCTACAAGTTCCAAAAGCTATTCTAATGTGTTCTGGCTTACTGCAGCACTTTATACTATGACTGTCTCTGTAATAAATCAATGTATCTTTCCCCTGTCAGACTTGTCGGCCTGTGTCTGGAAGGCTGCCAAGTTCTTCAGTGTTGTGGTTCTGCTATGAACTCACCCTTTCTGGCCCCTCTATGCACACTGCCTGTGTGATATTTAGATTAGGGCAGCTTCTCTCTGCTCTCATATCTTTTACAAGCTGGATACATCGTCCTCTGAGCTGGCTGGGCTTTCACATACTGAGGAATTACAAACAAGGGCAAAGCTGTTTGTAAGAAGAAAAGAGCAGCCTGAAACTTCAGTGCATGGGGGAAAGAAACACACAAATGATCTCTTGAGATTCAAAAGGAATGCTGTATACAGCCTGCTTATGTATGGATGTATTTTCTATGTGTGGACATACTGTACATCGACCTACTTCCTGTTTTGGTGGCCATTTTGTTTGTTTACAAACAAACTTTTTAAAACTGTTTTTAACCACTTTTAATGCGGCGAGGAGCGGCGAAATTGTGACAGAGGGTAATAGGAGATGTCCCCTAACGCACTGGTATGTTTACTTTTGAGCGATTTTAACAATACAGATTCTCTTTAATTCAAACAGACCATCTAAATGGGGTTAAAGGTTGTTAGCTAAGATAAGCATCCTTGTTTACGCCATGCTCACAGACCTGGATTAGGATTGACCCAGAGGTATCGTAAATTCTTAGTTCACAAGTTCAGCTAGAATGGCTGAGAAAGTTTAAATATCATCCGCCCCATACCAATATAAGAAGTTGTTGTCCTTATTCAAACCGTTCTGCACAGCTTTGAACCAATTTATAAATTTTGTTTCTGCTATTAATCGATCATTTGACGTTTTGAAGGCACCCTTCAGGGCAGTGACACGAAGATCATCCATGCTGTGTCCGTTGGACCGAAAGTGTGTAGCAACTGGGAGTCCAGATTTGGTATCATTAATAGTGTGCCTCTGTCCATTCATACGTTTGCGCAGAGTTTGTCCAGTTTCTCCCACGTACATCACATTGGGGCATTTTGCACACATGATCAGATATACCAGATTGGTGGAACCACAGGAAAATGTACCTTGTACTCTGTACTCCTGTTGTGAACCTGGTATCGTTACCCTGTCAGCAGGGTTGCTCAGCAGGACCCCGAATGCGAAGTTCCCCCGAAAAATTCGGGTGTTTTTTAGGTTTGCCGCATGCGAACCCGAATGCTGCGATTCCGAGCCGAACCCGAATACGAAGCCTGCCGAATGTGCGCGCTCGAATTTGGCCGTATGGAGCTGTGGGTTCGGTTTCGGCTTCGGGATTCGGGGATGACGTGATTGGGCCAATCAGAACCTGGCAACCCTAGCAACCAATCAGAGGAGGGGAGACTGGCCCTCCCCTCCTGTATATAAGGCAGCGGCCATTTTGCGGAGCCACGCACTTGTGTGACTGCTGCTGGTACTGAGAGATTCTCCAGTGCTGTGCTGTGTCTGAGCAGGTGCTTTTCACTGCTAAACCTAGCGTTTTGCTTCCTAAACACCTCCTAAACACATTTATTGTTGTCTTATATAGTTAGCTAGTATTTTGATTGTTTTTAGTCAGCTAGTGTATAGTGTATACTGTGCTAGGCTAGTGTTAGTCTGTGAGCAGGCTAGGCCTGCTAGCCTAGGTAGCCTTAGCCTACTACTAGCTTAGGTAGGTTAGGAATTCTAGTTAGTTGTGTACTAGTAGTACTAGTTTAGTTAATTATTACTGCTGTAGTCTGTTACTTTATTAGTTTCAGTACTGTGTTAGTTAGTTACTGACTGTGACAGGTCACCACCAGCATCCATTGTGAGTGACCTGACCTGTGACTGTCTGTCACCTCACCTGCCCGAGCCTATTGATTGATTGCGTCTGACCGTGTGTGACCGTTTGTAATTGTCACCGACTGTCTGCCACACGACTTACTTGTAGCGTATTACGCTAGGTGTTTCTTAGTTACCTGCGTGCGTGCATACTACTAGTGTCTACTACTATACTACTAGTCTACTAGTGCCCGTTCACTTATTTTTTTTTTTCACTTTTACTGTGTGATTTTATTATCATCCGTAGTGTGTGTGATAAACAAGAGTTACAACACATACAGGCCACCACCAGCATCCGTTTTGAGTGACCTGACCTGTGACTGTCTGTCACCTCACCTGCCCAAGCCTATTGATTGATTGCGTCTGACCGTGTGTGACCATTTTTAATTGTCACCGACTGTCTGCCGCACGACTTACTTGTAGCGTAGTACGCTAGGTGTTTCTTAGTTACCTGCGTGCGTGCATACTACTAGTGTCTACTACTATACTACTAGTCTACTAGTACCCGTTCACTAATTTTTTTTTCAACTTTACTGTGTGATTTTATTATCATCCGTAGTGTGTGTAATAAATAAGAGTTACAACACATACAGGCCACCACACCAGCATCCGTTGTGAGTGACCTGTGACTGTCTGTCGCCTGCCCGAGCCTATTAATTGATTGCGTCTGACCGTGTGTGACCATTTTTAATTGTCACCGATTGTCTGCCGCACGACTTACTTGTAGCGTATTACGCTAGGTGTTTCTTTGTTACCTGCGTGCGTACTACTACTGCCTACTACTACTACTAGTCACCACCAAGTCACCACCAACACAGACTTTATTAAAGTTTACACCCTTTCCCGCCCTCTTCTACTTATTTTTTTTTTTACTGTATTTGTATAGTGCACAATGACTGGCAGAGGTAGAGGTAGAGGGCGAGGCACCACCAGGAGAGGAAGCGCCATTGCAGGAGCCACTGCCAGCAGCAGCAAGTCTGGGACTGGTGCGCTGCAAGCCACTGACCACAGGGAGGAGGGAGCAGAGGCGCAACAGCAGCGTGTTGCGCCCATCTTTGAGACGGGTCGTCGCCCACAGCCCATTGGGGAGAGTCAGGTGAAGGCTGTGGTGGAAATGATGGCGGGCAGGAAGCCACCCTTTCCAGCCAGGCCTCCAGCACCAGCGAGACTAGTGCCACCAGCACCAGCACTCCTGTCCGCAGCAGGCCTCCACCAGCGCTTGAGGCCATGGTCACGGTGACCCCATCGACCAGCCTGCCCTCAATGAGCACACTCTTCTCCCCTGAGACTGTGACCATGTACAGGGATGTTTTGGAGAAGTATGAGTTGGAGATGATGGGGTCATCCAAGGAGGAGGAGGAGGAGTTTGAGGTGCAGAAGTTTGTTGTTGGCGCTGAGGAGGAGGGGCGTGATGCAGGGGATGTTGGGGTAGAGGAATTGGTTGAGTCAGGCTCACAGGATTTGTTTGGGGTTGATGATGATGACTTGATAGATCCTCCCTATGTGCCACCAGTACCATCAGCACAGTTGGTTGAAGGCAGCTCGTCATTGGAGGAGGAGGTGTCTCTGGCACAGAGGCGCGGCAGCAGCAAGGCGGCCAGCACAGGGCGTGGAAGGCAGGAGCCACAGCCTGCTGCTTCAGTCGCTACCACCACCCGCAGCAAACCTCTAACTACAACCAAAAAGGTACAATCCTCCAAGGGCACCCAAAAACCCCAGCCCTCAAGCTCAAAGAGCAGGTTGAAGTCCCCAGTCTGGCGGTACTTCACCAAGTGCCCAGTGGACCCGACCCGTGCAATTTGCAGCAGTTGCAATCTCAGTCTCAGCAGAGGTCGCGATATGCACAAATCGAGTACCTCGTGCCTGCAGACCCACTTACAGAGAAGACATTTTGAGGACTTTAATGAGTTGGAGAAGCTTATGCAAAGTGGTGCAGGCAGTGGTCAGAGCCAGACAGCCACTGCACAGATTTCAGCAGCAGCAGCAGCAGCCGACCCTCCTGCCCATCCAGCAGCAGCAGCAGCCCCTCGCAGCCCCTCCTGCCCATCCAGCAGCAGCAGCAGCAGGAGCACTGCAGCAACTCACTCCCCCCCGGGCAGCCAGTCCTCAGTGGCCTCCTCATCCTCCCGTGCAGGCAAACGCCGCCAGACCCTGCTCAGCGAAGCATTCCCCGGTGTGACCAAGGTGCTGCCTCCCGCCCACAGGCGCATCTGGTTGCTGAACGGGTTGCTTGCCCAGGCCATGTGCTCCCAGCTCCTGCCATATTCCTTTGTGCAGGAGGGGAGTGACATCAGAGAGCTGCTGCAGGTTGGGATCCCGGAGTGGCAAGTCCCCAGCCGCCACTATTTCTCCCGCAGGGCGATCCCAGCACTGCACCGCTCTGCCATGGAGAACGTGGGCCGCGCGCTGGATCACGCTGTCAGTGCGTGGATCCACATAACCATGGATTCCTGGAGCAGCCGGTTTGGGACAGAGCGCTATCTGTCCTTTATGGCCCACTGGGTCAGCCTGGTGGAAAGCCCGAGCTAAGAAGAAGCAGGTCCATCCTCGAGCGCAGCAGCACCAGTCGCCCACTACGTGGTGCCACCGTGCGGGGTCAGGGGAGAAGCAGCAGCTCCCACTGCCAAGCGATCCCGTCTCTCCAGCAGCGTGAAGGCCCGCCACTGCCAAGCGCTGCTGGAGCTGAAAAGCCTGGGGAAACACTCCTTGACGGCAACTAACGTGCTCCGGTACCTCAGGGAGCAGGAGAGGACGTGGCTGACCCCCAGAGGCCTCACTGTGGGATTGGTGGTGTCCGACAATGCCGCCAACCTGCTGTCTGCCATCAGCAGTGGAGACTTGCTCCACGTCCCTTGCTTGGCCCACGTCCTGAACCTGGTGGTGCAAAAGTTCATGCGCACCTACCTGGGGATGGAGGAGCTGTTAGAAGCGGCGCGGAACATTGTGTGCACTTTCTGACGCTCAGCAGCTGCCGCATCAAAACTGGCAGACATCCAGCAGCAGGAGGGCCTGCCACGACACCGCCTCATCATAGATGTGCCAACTCGCTGGAACTCCACCCTGGCGATGTTGTAGCGGCTGGTTGAGCAGAGGAGGGCTGTCAACCGGTACATCTATGATGCCACTGTCGCCGGCACCGGCAGCAGAAGCAGCACCACACTCCAGCTCCTCACCAACGCGCAATGGGGGCAGATGCAGCAGGTCTGCTTGGTGTTGGCTCCCTTCCTGCAGGGAACCAACCTGGTGAGTGAACAATGGGCATCCCTCTGCCAGTGGGTGCCCTTTGTTTGTCTGCTGGACAGGGCACTTGGCGATTTGGTGCATTTGGGAGAGGAGGCCCTGAAGCAGCTGGAACAGCAGCCGCCTGCGCAGTCCACTGCTCCGCAGGTATTTGAGTCCCTGGAGGAGGAGGAGGAGGAGTTGGAGGTGCTGGACGTTGCTGCTGGGGGGGAACATCGGAGCGCAGCAGCAGTATATGATGTATATGGTGGTGTCCAGAAAGTTAATCTCTGTGTGAGAGTAGGTAAGTTTCAATTTAATTGTAGGATGGAAGGCATTGAAGTTCCTGTGGAATTGGAGAAAACCAGAAATTGGAGAAAACCAGAAAGAGGACCGTGTCCCATTGGTTGTCACCTACAACCCACACCTGGAAATTTTAAGGAGGATTGCTAAGGAACTTCATCCTATTTTAACCAGGGATCACAGACTGAGAAAGATATTCCCTAATCCTCCACTCTTTTCATATCGGCAACCACACAATCTAAAACAGATGATTGTCAGGAGTTCTTTGAATAGGCCTCAACAAAACGGAACATCGCCCTGCCGACAAAAAATATGTGGAACCCTCAGACACATTTACTCCACTGACAGGGTAACGATACCAGGTTCACAACAGGAGTACAGAGTACAAGGTACATTTTCCTGTGGTTCCACCAATCTGGTATATCTGATCATGTGTGCTAAATGCCCCAATGTGATGTACGTGGGAGAAACTGGACAAACTCTGCGCAAGCGTATGAATGGACACAGGCATACTATTAATGATACCAAATCTGGACTCCCAGTTGCTACACACTTTTGGTCCAACGGACACAGCGTGGATGATCTTCGTGTCACTGCCCTGAAGGGTGCCTTCAAAACGTCAAATGATCGATTAATAGCAGAAACAAAATTTATAAATTGGTTCAAAGCTGTGCAGAACGGTTTGAATAAGGACAACAACTTCTTATATTGGTATGAGGCGGATGATATTTAAACTTTCTCAGCCATTCTAGCTGAACTTGTGAACTAAAAATTTACGATACCTCTGGGTCAATCCTAATCCAGGTCTGTGAGCATGGCGTAAACAAGGATGCTTATCTTAGCTAACAACCTTTAACCCCATTTAGATGGTCTGTTTGAATTAAGGCATCTTAATGACATGTATTTATGCTTGAAAAAAATATCTGTTTTCCCTTTTGATGTTGCATGTATATAAGCTGTCTGTACCAGCAGCTTGCAAACTAACAGGATATAAGCCCGAGAAGGCTGAAAGGCCGAAAGGTTGCTTATTTTTATTCATTTTTAGTTAGCCAATAAATGGTATCATCCTGATTTAAAACTTCTTGCTTTTACTGATGGCTAACACGGTACAATACCCTACTGCTACTACTTTTTTTTATTATAAGATTGTTATTTCAAAATAAAATATTGTCGCCATACATTGTAATAGGGACATAATTTAAATGGTGTAATACTCGGGACTATTAGGCAAATACAATACGTGGGTTTTAATTATGGAGGCATGTATTATTTTAAAACTATAATGGCCAAAAACTGAGAAATAATGAATTTTTTCAATTTTTTTTCTTATTCTTCCTGTTGAAATGCATTTACAGTAAAGTAGCTCTTAGCAAAATGTACCACCCAAAGAAAGCCTAATTGGTGGCGGTAAAAACAAGATATAGATCAGTTCATTGTGATGAGTAGTGATAAAGTTATAGGCGAATGAATGGGAGGTGAAAAGTGCTCGGATGTGAGGGGCGTGGCTGGCGCACTACAGAGATGGCCGCTTTCTAGACCTGCTCAATGTGGCCGACTGCTACAGCTAACTGTCCCAGCCAACTTAGCAACTGCTGCTACTCGTTTTTCCCCTCTACGACCTTCCGAGACTCCGGTGTATTAATGGGCCGAACATCGAAGGGATCCAGAGAGAGCTGACCTCTTTCCCTGGCCTCTTCTTCCCGGCGCCAACTGCTGCTACTCGTTTTTCCCCTCTACGACCTTCCGAGACTCCGGTGTTTTAATGGGCCGAACATCGAAGGGATCCAGAGAGAGCTCACCTCATTCCCAGGCCTCTTCTTCCCTGCAGCACAGGCCCACCAAGCATGGCGTCTTCTGCCTCCTCCTCACATTCAGATGCGACTGTGGCTTCCCGACCTCACACTAGAGCAAGGAGGTCAGAACACTCATCCTCGCATCCTACACTAACCTGGACCCAGAAGGATACTCTTCTTCTAGACAAATTCAAAGCACTCCTTCATAAAGAGCTAGACGCTGTGGCTACTAAATTAGCCCGCCAACTCAAAAAAGATATTAGAGACCTTACCTCCCACATGGGGGAATTTGAAAATAGATATGAGAAGACCGCAACAGTGATTGATGCACACGACAAGGAACTGGCAGAAGTCAAATCCGAGCTGGCAGACACAAAACTGAGGCTGGAGGACTTTACGGCAACCTAAGAATTCGCGGGCTGCCGGAAACCATCTTAGATTTGAATTCCACTGCCACAGCCATGTTCCAGGAGCTTATTCCTAACACTCCTGTTGATCGTCTAGAATTTGACAGAATCCACCGTGCCCTGGGACCGAAGAGAGCAGATGGCTCCCCCCGAGATGTTATTATCAAATTTACCTATTACCGCACGAAAGAGACGATCCTGCAAGCTGCAAGAGAGAAGGAGCCATTAAGCGTCCAAGATCACTCATAACAAATCTTTGCAGATCTTGCCCCTGCAACCATACAAAAACACAGAACCATGAAGCCCTATACTACTGCACTACGGGCCAGAAACATAAAATACAAATGGGGGTTCCCGTTTAAATTGATTTTCATGATGTCTGGGAAATCTTACACTGTCGCTTCTCCTGATGAGGCACAAGAGCTGTTTGAGCGCCTACATCTTACAGTTATGTTCTGTTTCGTACTAGCTTGGACGCCTAGTTCTTGTTCATGGCAGTTTTTAGGCCAAAATGCATCCAGGGCGAGGGTGTAAAAATTGCGCCCCCCCCCCCACCCGCAGAGCCAGGTATACGTGCCCGCAGTATAGGTTAGCCAGGTCTAGTTACACTTAGTATAGGTAGCCAGCTATAGGTCCCCCCAGTATAGGTAGCCAGGCATAGGTGCCCCAGTATAGGTGCCCGGCTATTGGTCCCCCCAGTATAGGTAGCCAGGCATAGGTGCCCCAGTATAGTTTCCCCCAGTATAGGTTAGCCAGGTAGGTGCCTCCAGTATAGGTAGCCGGTATAGTTGCCCCCAGTATAGGTTAGATAAGCAGTTGCCCCCAGTACAGGTTAGCTAGGTGGGTGCCTCTAATATAGGGAGTCTAATATAGGGAGTCAGAATAGTTGACCCCAGCATAGGTTAGATAGGTAGGTGCCCCCAGTATAGGTTAGTTAGGTAGGTGCCTCCAATATAGGTAGCCAGTATAGTTGCCACCAGTATAGGCTAGGTAGGTAGGTGCCCCCAATACAGGTTAGATAAGTAGGTGCCCCCAGTATAGGTTAGATAGCTAGCTGCCCCCCAGTATAGGTTATATTAGGTAGGTGCCCCCCAGTATAGGTTAGATTAGGTAGCTCCCCCAGTATTGGTTAGATTAGGTAGGTGCCCCCGAGTATAGGTTAGATTAGGTAGGTGCCTCCCAGTATAGGCTAGATAGGTAGCTGCCCGCCAGTATAGGTTAGATAGGTAGCTGCCCCCCAGTATAGGTTAGATTAGGTAGCTGCCCCCCAGTATAGGTTAGATTAGGTAGCTGTCCCCCAGTATAGGTTAGATAGGTAGCTGCCCCCCAGTATAGGTTAGATAGGTAGCTGCCCCCCCAGTATAGGTTAGATTAGGTAGCTGCCCCCAGTATAGGTTAGATAGGTAGCTGCCCCCCAGTGTGGTTAGATTAGGTAGGTGCCCCCCAGTATAGGTTAGATTAGATAGCTGTCCCCCAGTATAGGTTAGATAGGTAGCTGCCCCCCAGTATAGGTTAGATAGGTAGCTGCCCCCCAGTATAGGTTAGATTAGGTAGGTGCTCCCCAGTATAGGTTAGATTAGGTAGATGTCCCCCAGTATAGGTTAGATAGGTAGCTGCCCCCCAGCATAGGTTAGATAGGTAGCTGCCCCCCCAGTATAGGTTAGATTAGGTAGCTGCCCCCAGTATAGGTTAGATAGGTAGCTGCCCCCCAGTGTGGTTAGATTAGGTAGGTGCCCCCCAGTATAGGTTAGATTAGGTATCTGTCCCCCAGTATAGGCTAGATAGGTAGCTGCCCCCCAGTATAGGTTAGATAGGTAGCTGCCCCCCAGTATAGGTTAGATTAGGTAGCTGCCCCCCAGTGTAGGTTAGATAGGTAGCTGCCCCCCAGTGTAGTTAGATTAGGTAGGTGCCTCCGAGTATAGGTTAGATAGGTAGCTGCCCCCCAGTATAGGTTAGATAGGTAGCTGCCCCTCAGTATAGGATAGATTGGGTAGGTGCCCCCCAGTATAAGTTAGATTAGGTAGCTGCCCCCCAGTGTAGGTTAGATAGGTAGCTGCCCCCCAGTGTAGTTAGATTAGGTAGGTGCCTCCGAGTATAGGTTAGATAGGTAGGCTGCCCCCCAGTATAGGTTAGATAGGTAGCTGCCCCTCAGTATAGGATAGATTAGGTAGGTGCCCCCCATTATAGGTTAGATTAGGTAGCTGCCCCCCAGTATAGGTTAGATAGGTCGCTGCCCCCCAGTATAATTTAGATTAGGTAGTTGCCCCCAGTATATGTTAGATAGGTAGCTGCCCCCCAGTATAGGTTAGATTAGGCGGGTGCCCCCCAGTATAGGTTAGATAGGTAGTTGCCCCCAGCATAGTTAGGTAGCTGCCACCCCAGCATAGTTAGGTACCCGCCCTCCCCCCCCATAATGGAGGGGGGAGTCAGCTGTGGGGAGGGCAGCCCGACCTCTCCCTCCCTTCCTCTCCGTGGGTGGCCCTCCGTGCTCCCCCCCCCCCCTCCGAATCTGACTGCAGAGTAAGCGCAGGGAAGCGCTGTGTACAGACTCCTCAACTCACCTGCCTGTGTTCCAATCGCCGCTAGTCACCTCCTCTGCCCAGCCGCTGATACACACACTGCTTCCTGTTTAGCCGGAAGCAGTGTGTGTATCAGCGGCTAGGCAGAGGAGGTGACCAGCGGCGAGTGAGCGGCGATTGGAACGCAGGCAGGTGAGTTTCTGTCTGTACACAGTGCTTCCCTGCGCTCACTCTGCAGCTAGTCAGACTCGGAGGGGGAAGCACGGAGGGTGGCCCGTGGAGAGGAAGGGAGGGAGAGGTCGGGTTGCCCTCCCCATGGCTGACTCCCCCCCCTCCATTACAGCGCCCCCACTCCTTCAGTGCCCAGTGCGGCCGCATGGGTCGCACGGCCTTAGAAATGGGCATGTTCTTGTTTATTTCCTTTGTTGGCTCCAAGAGAGCCTTACTCTTTATGGGAAACCCCACCACATCGGACTTCCTGGCTCGTCATCTACTACAACGGTTGGGTAAGACACTAAATCTTTTTTTTTAGCCCTAAAGATGCCCGTTATTGACACTTGCCACCTATATCTGAGGTGATCTCCCAACAGCCTCTTGATCTTCAACCCCCTCAGATGGCAGACTTTGAAATAATTCTATTATATATATTCAGTGCCAGGAATTGTTATTGAACTTCCGAAGATTCTCCCCCCAAGCCTGGGACCTTTTGACTATTAAAACGTTTTCTGAGAGTGATATGCCACTACTGGGAAACTTTCCACTAGTCACTCTATTTGCAGTCCCAAGTTTAATAACAGGACTGAACTTTATTATACTTGGATAAATTTAGTTTACTTTTCATATGTAGGTCAAACATGTGACTGAATATCTTAGGGTTAAAAGGTACTGTGATTTTGCTTAAGTTGATGCAGCATTGTCTCGTAGACTACCTTCTAGCTACCCTGCAGCTTACACTTCTCCTGCTGCAGATTTGTACCCCTAATTCCCCCCCCCACCCCCACCCTCCCTTCCCACTCTTCCTACCTCCCCGCTCCTCCCCCCCTCCCCTCCTCAATATTCCCGAGTGCATACCTTAAGATCACCTAGGAACATTTTCCAACACTACGCTGTCCCCCCCCCCCCCTCCCATCCCCTCCTTTCCTCTTTTTCCCTACCCTCCATGCCTCTTTGGCTCATCCTATATACTGCCTAACTGATTTGGATTGCATAATATATCATGTCAACCGGATTGACTGTATCATAGCTATGGTGCACCTTAGCTCTCCCCTACATTCATCAGAATAACCATCAGGTCTCCAGTCAATCTATCTGTAGTTCCCAGGCCAATTACAGGACTGAACTTCATTATGTTTAGATTAGCTTTGTTTACTTACTGTTCATATATATGTTAAATATGTAACTGAAAGTCTCATGCTAGAGATGCACTGTGATTTAACTTAAATTGATGCAGCATTGTCTTACAGACTAACTTATATCTGTCCTTTCCTTGCAATCCACACTTCTTAATCTGCATTTCTTCCACTGCAGACACGTACACCTATTCCCCCTCCCTCTCCTCATGCTCTTCCTACCTCCCCGCTTCCCCCCCTCCTCCCTCCTTTATATTTGTAACGATTGGGGAATTATCTCCGTGGTCAGCGCACAGAATGCGCGCTGACACTGCGGAAATCCTCCACAAGCGTATAATTTGATAGAACCCAGCTATGGTGCTATGCACCTGAAGAGGGAGATTCCCACCGGCAGATGGAGCTGTGGAGTGCAGATGAACACAGCCTCTGCACGGCCACAGATGTTAGATGGGAATTGTACGAGTTGAAGCAATGCAGGGCAAGATAGCCCTTAAAGAGAGAGAGAGCACAGAGACAGAATGTATGTGTGTCCACCAATCTAGTCGCCACCCGGCGACGGTGAAACACACAACAGCAGAAACCAAGTATGAACGCAATCGCAAGTGTTTGTTTTTAAGGTTCGGTGCTCGTCTGAAGGTTAAGGATGGGGTTTTGGGCAAAAGGGGTTGTAAAAAGGGGTCCTGAAGCGAGATTTCCCATCTATTATTGAGGATGTGTCTGATTTGGCTGTGTTGTGTGCTGACTTCCCTGTTGGTTTGTATAGATATTACCTAATATTTCTAACTCATACTCTAATCTTTTACCTCGAGTACCTCTCAAATTTGACCCCTTCAAGGTCGTTCTTTCAACTCGATACAATTCCTTTGTCACTAAGGAACTGGGTTTCTCTTATGCTTTCTTTTTTCTGCAACTGCTTCACAACTTTTCTCCTTCTCTCGCCTTTTTTCTTCTTTTCACCCTAGACATTTCCACCTCACAGCCCCTCACACCAGCCCATTTTCATATACTGATCCTCCATGACTTCTTCATTTTTCAAAATCTTCTCTCATAATGTCCAAGGATTTGGATCCCCACATAAACGCTCCAAAGCGTTCAATCACTACAAAGCAAGCCAAGCTGATATATTATGCGTACAAGAGACCAGATTAGACCAAACCACCTGCCCCAAATACCTGAACCGCCATTACCCTAATGTCTACTTTGCTTGTGCTCGTACAAAAGTACAAGGAGTCCTAATAGCTCTTAAAAAGAATTTTCCCTTTATCTATAAGAAACATATTGCTGACCCTACTGGCAGATATCTTATCCTATTTGGCACCATATATGACAGAGAGATTACCTTAGCTACATACTATGCCACTAATGCACACCAGTCCAATTTCTACTCACACTTCCTTTAGGTTCTCACCCAGCACGGCGAGGGCCAAATTATAATTGCTGGTGACACAATCGTCACTCTTAACCCTAAAATAGATAACCAAAAACGCGCTGGCCCTAACCCTGCTTCGGACGCAAAAGACCCTCAAGGTACCAAAATCAAAGACCTATTAGATAAATATGGATTTGTAGATGTATGGAGAGAGCTCCATCCCTTCACAAAAGACTTCACCTTTTATTCCAACGCCCATGACAGCTTTAGCAGAATCGATCACATATTAGTTCAACAACACCACTTACATCTCACCCCAGCTGCCAAAATCCACATGACCCCCTGGTCAGATCACGCCCCGATTTCTATTTGCTGCTCTGTCTTGCTCCCAATCAACCAGGCTTTTCACTGGCGTTTAAATGACTCCCTACTCTCCAGGGCAGATATCGTTGAACAATTGAAAGGGAGAGTTAAAGAATACTTTGCTGATAACACAGGCTCTGTAGCTTCATCTCTAATCCTATGGGAAGCTCACAAAGCCACCATAAGAGGGACGTTAATAGGAATAGCTAGTGCCATTAAAAAACAACGGAATCAGAAAATAGACGAACTATCCTTTAAGGTATATCAAGCAGTCCAGGAGTGGAAACGTGCCC
Organism: Hyperolius riggenbachi; assembly: GCF_040937935.1. Lineage (NCBI taxonomy): Eukaryota > Metazoa > Chordata > Amphibia > Anura > Hyperoliidae > Hyperolius > Hyperolius riggenbachi. Next base: position 332,077,971 of record NC_090649.1, on the reverse strand, counting down.
CCTCCCGGATTAATAGAATTATTAAGGATCGAATTAGCACAAAACTAGATCTCCTATTAACAGACAAAGTCGAGCAGCAGCTAAGGTGGCGTAGGCAACTATACTATTACAACTCCAACAAACCCCTTGCCCTACTAGCTAAATGTTTTAAAAACAAACCCCTATCCCCGACTATGCTAAAACTCCACTACAGTTCAGGACAGATCACCGCCAACCCCTTCAAGATCATGGACATCTTTCCTAAATTTCTATCTGACTTATACTCTGACACCCCTAACGCCTCCGACCAGGATATCCACGACTTCCTAGACCAGATTTCTCTCCCACAACTAAATCAAGAATCTATAACTAACTTGAGCGCCCCTATTTCTACTGATGAAGTTCTCTCAGCTATTAAAACTCTAAAACCCAATAAGACCCCTGGCCCAGATGGGTACTCGGCTCTATACTATAAAAAACTGTCAGACCTCCTAGCCCCCAGAACTAGCGAAATGTTACAACGAGCTTCGCGATGGCAAGTTCCCCCCCCCTCCCCCCCCCCCCCGGGATCTATGCTTGCAGCCCACATCTCAATCGGAATCAGAATCAATTTATTTTCGCCAAGTAAGTTTGCACCTACAAGGAATTTGTCTTGGCAGTTGCTTAACAAACACAAACAAAAACAATACAAGGACAGACAGTGTGAATATTACAGGTTAAGGACATTGATAAGTATAGTGGCAGTAAGCAATGTGAGAATTGTTCATGTTTAGTTCTGTGCTGATTACTTTCAGTCCTAGCAGCTCTAACGTGGTTCAGCATTAAGTATGGCTACCGCTTGAGGAAAAAAGCTGTTCCTGTGTCTAGAGGTTTTGGTAGTGATTGACCGGAATCTTACTCCTGAAGGCATGCGCTGGAAGATGGAGTGAGCTGGGTGAGAGGGGTCAGAGGCAATTTTGGTTGCTCTCTTTCTGCACCTGCTAGCGTAAAGATCCTGCAGGGAAGGTAAGCTACAGCCAATTATCCTTTCCGCTGATCGGATGATGTGCTGCAGCCTCCCCTTTTCTAATGCTGAGCAGGAGCCGAACCATACAGTCATAGATGATGTTATGGTGGATTCAATGATTGCAGTATAGAACTGCACCATTAGATTTTGAGGTAGGCCAAACTTTTTCAGCTGCCGTAGATGGTACATTATCTGTTGTGCTTTCTTGACAATAGTGGCAGTGTTGTTGTCCAATTTTAAGTCGTTTGAGATCGTGGACCCAAGAAACTTGAATGACTCTACTTAAGTTATTGTGGATCCATTTATGGTTAAGGGGAGGTGCTTGGGGGGAGATCTCCTAAAGTCTATTATCATCTCCATAGTTTTGAGAGCATTTAGTTCCAAGTTGTTGCTGCTGCACCAGGAGGAAAGCTGTCCCACCACATGCCTATAGGCAGACTCATCCCCGTTTTGTATGAGACCAACAACTGTTGTGTCGTCTGCAAACTTCAGAACCTTAATAGATGGATCTGTGGAGATGCAGTCATTGGTGTAAAGTGAGTACAGCAGTGGGGAAAGAACACAGCCCTGGGGTGCACCAGTACTGACTGTCAAAGAGCTTGATGTGAGTTTACCAAGTCTAACACGCTGTCTTCTGTCGGTTAAGAAGTCGGTTATCCATTTGCAGATGGATTCAGGTATGTGTAGCTGGGAGAGCTTGCTGTGCAGCAGTGATGGAATTATGGTATTAAATGCAGAGCTGAAATCTATAAATAAAATCCTGGTGTAGGTTCCTGGGGTGTCTAGATGCTGTAGTACATAATGCATACACATGTTCACGGCATCGTCTGCGGATCTATTAGGCCTGTAGGCAAATTGCAAAGAGTCCAGCAGGGGATATGTGATGGATTTCAGATAAGTCATTATCAGTTTTTCAAATGCTTTCATGACCAGTGATGTCAGGGCAGCAGGCCTGTAATCATTTAAACATGTAGTTTTTTTTTTTTTTAATTGGTACAATAGTTGAGCTTTTAAAACAGGCAGGAACAATTGAGAGTTCTAGAGATGCTTTGAATATGTCTGTGAATACAGGCGCTAATTGGTCGGCACAGAGATTCAAGCATTTTGCAGAGACAGCGTCTGGCCCAATTGCTTTCCTGGTGTTTTGTCTTTTAAAGAGTCTATTTACATCTGATTGGCATATTGTTAGAGCATGCACATCTGGGGACAGGTTAGCAGATTGTGCCTAGTCTGCTGTGTTGTGTACATACTGAGGCACTGCAGGGGGTGGAGACGATGGCTGGTTGGAGGAGTGGTAGATTTTGGGGGAGGCGGGAAAGGAAAAGGGACCAAGACCAGTTCAATAATTGCTAGGTACAATTAACGTGACCCACACTATTGTTTAGAACAATTAATCACGTGACAAAGGTCACGCAAAAAATAGAAAAGATCATTTATTGGTATTATGTAAAGCTAAAAGGTGTGCAGCAAAACACAGCATTAAAAGACAACAGCGCTGTTGCACATTACTCACACATAGCACGCTGATCAAACAACCCCACTCCACCTAGGCAAAATAGTTATGCTATTGCACAGGGCCACTGTTCAAGCAGTTGTCAAAAGTTCCATTGAGCTCCTTGATTCAAGCAACCTATAGCAGGCAACTATGTGCGCATAAGCAGCAAAGCAAGTTAGCAAAAGTGCAAGAAAAAGTCACTATAGTTTTCAGCTTGCAAGCAGTTAACATAGCATCCACATAGTCCAGCTGGCTGCACAGCAACATCGCTCCAGAAATTAGCAGACCACTATAGTTGGAGGGCCCCCCCCCCCCCCCGTCACAAGTAACACTTCTGCTGTTTACTCACGCATTCCAGACAACAGAGCATCCAAGATCAAAGCACCTCACTGCAGGCTTAAATCAATCTCCGAGGATAACGCCAGGCCAGCTCGCCTCGTCCTCTCAGGTCACCAGGACATAGCTTTCAGCATGTTTCAGTGACCGGCATCCTCTGATCCCTGCATTCAGCAGCGTCTGTGTCTCTGAGCCATACGCTCTCAAGGCAGTTCACACCATGCGAAACCAGAGCGTGACCTCAGACAGGCAGCATAGCATAGGTGGATGGTGTTGGATCAGTTGAGTGTGCTGATAGGCCGACTAGTTTTGAACGGCAGATCCGTTCTTCCTCAGGGCGTGGTTTGCACTCAATAGGCCAGACCTTCATAGGGTACTCCGGCTCCACCTTTCATCTATTGATTGGCTGAGCAGTTTGAAAGCAGCCTGTGAGAGTTGTTTGCTAGCGAATCTAGCGTCATTAGCACATGATGACTCCTCTATCTACAGGTCCTTTTCCAAAAAATGTATTTGTGGAACAAGCGAGTGATGATTATGATAATTTATCAAGCTCCTGGTTGGAGGAGTGCTCAGTTTGCCTGTTGCAGAGATGCAAATTGACTTGTTGTGTTTGGCTTTTGTTGGTAGTGTCAAACCTGCAATAAAATGTATTCAGTTCATTTGCAAGCTGCAGGTTATGTAGTGAGGGGGGAGATTTATTCTTCCTGTAGTTTGCAATTTCATGTAGAGATTTCCATATTGTGGATGAGTCGGCGTTAGGAAAATTTTTCCTCAAGGTTTTGAGAATAATCTTTTTTTGCATTAGTAATGGCTCTCTGCAGTTTGCATTTCGCAGCTGTGTAGAGGACTTTATCGCCTGTACGATATGCTTTTTCTTTATCGAGGCGCAGCTTCCTAAGATGTGATGTAAACCAGGGTTTATCGTTATTGTACCTGGTGCACTTTTTTGTGGGGATACAGGACTCTTCGCAAAAGGTAATATATGATGTCACAGCGTCAGTGTATTCATTTAGGTCACTGGAGGATTCTTTAAATAAATTCCAGTCAGTTAAATCAAAGCAGCTCTGCAGTTTTTCTACAGCTGCACTAGTCCATTTCTTAACTGTGGTCACTACAGGTTTGGCAGTTTTTAGTCTTTGGATGTATGTTGTGATAAGCTGTATAACAGCATGAACCGAGTTCCCCAAAGCTGCCCTGCTGACAGAGTGATACGAGTCCTTAGTCGTAGTGTAACAGTGATCAAGTGTCTTACCTTCTCTAGTTGCGCTTGTGACATGTTGCCTGTATTTGGGGAGTTCTTTGGAAAGGTTAGCACTGTTGAAATCCCCTAGTTTGATAAAAAAATGATCTGGGTACTCCCTTTCCATTTCGGTGATTTGATCTGCGAGATCTTGGAGCGCAGGTGTAAGGCTTGGTGGTGTATTCTCCACAGTCAGCATGCAACGCATGAGCTGACGTGGAGGAGGTACACACACTAGCACAAAGAAACAGGCTATCCCTAGTATAGTGGAGGGGAGGACTGACTCCAATAGGAGATTGTGGCGCACAGAGCCGGTGCAGATCTGACAGCCACAAACAATGCTTTCGTTATAACGTCTCAGCGCAAAGTAGCGCTGAGCGCATAAACCAGAACTGAGGAGATCAGGACAGGTAGACAGAATGAACGCTTGCTAGCTAGCGGCTACTTAGCGACAGCAAGCGTCCAAAACCAGACAGACTGGAATGAGGCAGCCAATGCGTTGCGGCGATGGCGTGCCTCACAAAGACAGGACAGAATAGTCAGGAAATAGCAGGATCGAGAAAGATAGATGAACGTAACACAGATAAATATACAATAAGTATGTTTCCTAGCGTATTACAATTACAGCTATCAATGAAACTATTTGTAACGTCTGACTAACATATGTATATATCGGCAATGAACCGATATATGACATAAGCAGGAACGCTGACTAGGACTGGAGTAATACAGGGAACAGGACTCAGAAGGATTCGCTATCTCTTCGCAGAGATGAACGCAATCCACAAACAGGACCAGGAACAGGATAACTAGCTCAGCACGGGTGCTCACGGTACGCGCAAACTACCAAAACGTGCTGGAAAACTGACTAACTGAACACAGGAAATAAACAGTTCGTGTACGTATATATCAGCGACACTGATGTATCAACGTAACACGAATACAAGGAAAATAATAAACGTGCTGGTATGCATATATATTGGCAATGAACCAATATATGATGCAAAACCAGCAAAGTATCTTTAGAACAAGAAACACGATCGGGGGCTGAAGCGACAGCAAGACGGGCTTAAACTGAAGCTATGAAAACCCAAGGAAACCCTGCAGGAAGCAGATCTTTATACTGAGGTCATCCAATGGGAGCAGACATGCAGATTCCCACACAGGTGAATGATAATCAGTCACAAGCTGACAGCAGGGAAAGACAGACAAAGCTATGCAGCTTGCATGGAAATAGATCAGAACTGCCTGAGCTGCAGCACTACTACTTCCAGCAACAGCTGCTGCAGCAGCGATCATCACAGTACCCCCGCCCTTAAAAGCGGATTCCAGATGCTTTTCAAAACTGAAATTCCCAACAAAACAGTCCGACTGATAATTCATGATGACCGGGACAGCCCGGCAAGACCGAATTCCAGAATCAGTCCCCACAAGACTGGACCCATCAGAACCAGAACCTACAGAACCATGCCCATCAGTACTACAAGCCCCAATGTGACACCCATCAGAACCATGATTTCCAGAAGAAAGCTCTCCGAAATTCCCTGAGCGATACCCACCGCCTTCCAGGAACCGTTCAGAAACGCCAAAGCCTTTGCAATGCCCACCGGTACTGTCTTTACCAACACAAAACCCACCGTTGAACCAGTCCAAGGCACCAGGACAAGTTTTCTCAGAGATCTCCCAGAACACCTTGAAGCTCCAAAGAGATCCCCATAGGTCAGAATGCCCCTTAGGCTCACATGGAGAACTATCAAGAACCCCTATGGAACCTAGGGCAATTCCCGAGTCAGGGCCACAAGGACAAACATCAATATCAGGGCTTTCAGGGACCAGAACCATCTCTGGGCATGCAGGCAGACTGGCAACATCAGAACGTGTTCCCACTAAGGAAGCATCAGAGCACGCTAACACCTTAGACACACTTGGGCATTCTGGCACACAAAGAACATCTGGGCACACCGGCACAAGAGAAACCTCTGGGCATGTCAAGGAACTGTGAGCCTCAGGGTCAGCCAAGACAGGACTAAAACCAGGACTGGCCAAAAAAAAATCATCATGACTAAACTTCGCAACTACTGGACTTTTACACGAGAATGCTGGATCAGACTTAGATGTCGCTGATTCCAGCAAAGTCAGTAACAAATCAGATTCAGGGGCACTAACAAGACAGGACAAATCTTCGGATGTATGCACTGAACCAGATAGGGACTCCACAACTACCTCTGGACTGGACAGAGACTCATTTAATACACTGGATTGGAGCTCATGAGGCGCTGCAGAACAAGTCAGTATTGCAGCAGCCCCCACTGGACTAGGCAAAACTGAGGAATTCCCTGGACAGGAAGGGGACTCTGGAACCTCTGCCACACCGGCCAGAGAACCAGAATCTTTCAGGATACAGGGCTGGGTTTCAGGAACACTCATCAGACCGGACTGAAATTCTGAGATTTCTATTATTTTGACCAGAGAATCAGAATTATCCATGTTACAGGGCAAGACTTCTGAAACATTCAGAGGACAGGGCTGGAGTTCCTCGACTGTTACAACACTGGAGAGGGACTCAACATTGGTTAAATCAGACTGTGTACAGGGCAAGGTATCTAACACAATTGCTGACGAGGACAATATTTCAATGGCTTCTGCTTTGCTGGGCAGAAATTCACCAAGTTTTATTAGAGCAGACTGTAATTCCAAAACAGCTGCTAGACAAGTGAATATTACTGCAACACCAACTGAGGTAAGCAGTGCCTCAGACCCTTCTGCTAGAGGGTTTGAAATATCCAAAGTACTGGGTGAAGCATAAGACTCTGCGACCACAGCTTCACTGGACAGGATCACTGAACAGTCCATATTGCAGGGCAAAACCATGGAAGCACCTGCTGGACAGCATAATGATTCTGTGACCTGAGTTTCATTGGAGAGATCTACTGCACAATTCATGGTACAGGGCAAATTTATTGGAACATTTTCTGAACAAGGTAATAATTCTGCGATTTCAGGTTCACAGAGCAGATGCTCTGAGCTATTCACGAACCTAGAGCGAGGTGTAGAAACAGGAAAATCAAGACACAATGTTTGCGCATCTGAATCACCATTCAATTGTAAAATTGGAAAATTCAGATGCTGGGGTTCTGAGGTTTCTGGACAGGATTGCTGGGACTCGGAAACTGATGTAGTGCATCTATTGGCATCTGCTGGATCAGACAGGAGTTGAACTTTATTAACACGGGTAATTTCTGCAGAAGTGTTTGCAGAGACAGGCAAGATTTTTCTGGTGTCTGTTTCACTGAACAAAGACTCATGAGTACTGGCTAGGCTGGACTCAGAAGTCAACAGGACCTCTGGATTCTCTGCTGAGAAATTTGTGCAGGGCAAAGTTAAGAAAGTATCAGTGGCTTCTGTTTTACTGGGAAGTAACACTGAGTTATCCATGGTACAGGGTGGAGTTACAGGAACATTCACAAGACATGGCAGGGACTCAGTAACTGGAGAAGTGGGACAGTCTCCAAATGGCAGTGTGTCTTCCCTGGTATCAACTGATTGAATCGCATAAAAATCATCCAAAATCATTTTCCACACATCGATCAATGGAGCCACAAAGTCATACCCACACACACCAGTTTTTATTAGGTTATAGGCAGACTTAATGCATGCATTCAATACTAATTCACTTTTTGCACTGTAAAATTGACAAAATGAACTTGAATCATTCTTCCATTCATTCCAAGCATACTTAACAGGCAGATCACAGTTTGCAGATATGATTGTGGCAGGGACATATATTGGGTTAATTAGCAGGTGATTGGCAGATTCCTTATTCTTAAGAATCTCTAATACCTGTAGCAAGTGTTGAACTGTAGTGTATGCAAACTTTCCTTGCTTCACAAATAAGTTGATTTGTTCAATACTCTGTAATATCTCCTCATAATCATACTCAGATAATTCTTTTAAACAAAAATCTTTATTTTCCCTAGCCAGTGATGAAAGTTCATTAATAGTTTCATAAGTCCATTTAACTCCCCTGAAAGACAAATGCATTTCATTATCTGTTAATGGCAGAATCTCATTATAGGTCTCAGCCGCTAAGGATAACGACTCTGCAGATCAGACATGTTTCTTAGAACGTTTGCGTTTTGCCTTAGACCCTGCTGTTTTCCCTGCTGTTTTGGGTGATTTATTCAAGGCTGCAGGAAAATTATCAGGAACACTCTCTGCTTGCTGATCATTTTTGCAAACAATTGAAGGAGCAGCTGATTGGCCTGCTGCCAGGAGTTCATTTAGAGGAAAAGGCAATGGATCTATGCGCAACCAGTTATGGATCACAAACGCTAGAAATTCCAGCGGTCTCTCATTCAAATCGGAATGATTGAGAACATCACATGCCCACTGAAGCAATTGCCCTTTAAACAAAATATAAACTAGCTGGAGTTCCCAGGTTGAAACAGGAGTCGCTTGGAGATCGGGATTGGCCAGGAACCTGGCACATTCAGAGAAAAACTCATTTTCTGTTTCAGGGTTAAGTTCTTCAAATTTCTTAAAGGAACAGGAACCATAATTAACTGTGTCATACTTTCTGGGAATCCCCCCCACAATGGGGATTGGTAATGGGGTTTTCATAATGTAAGGCTTGGTAGTGTATTCTCCACAGTCAGCATGCAACGCATGAGCTGACGTGGAGGAGGTACACACACTAGCACAAAGAAACAGGCTATCCCTAGTATAGTGGAGGGGAGGACTGACTCCAATAGGAGATTGTGGCGCACAGAGCCGGTGCAGATCTGACAGCCACAAACAATGCTTTCGTTATAACGTCTCAGCGCAAAGTAGCGCTGAGCGCATAAACCAGAACTGAGGAGATCAGGACAGGTAGACAGAATGAACGCTTGCTAGCTAGCGGCTACTTAGCGACAGCAAGCGTCCAAAACCAGACAGACTGGAATGAGGCAGCCAATGCGTTGCGGCGATGGCGTGCCTCACAAAGACAGGACAGGATAGTCAGGAAATAGCAGGATCGAGATAGATGAACGTAACACAGATAAATATACAATAAGTATGTTTTCCTAGCGTATTACAATTACAGCTATCAATGAAACTATTTGTAACGTCTGACTAACATATGTATATATCGGCAATGAACCGATATATGACATAAGCAGGAACGCTGACTAGGACTGGAGTAATACAGGGAACAGGACTCAGAAGGATTCGCTATCTCTTCGCAGAGATGAACGCAATCCACAAACAGTAACAGAACAGGATTCAGAAGGATTCGTTATCTCCTCGCAGAGATGAACGCAATCCACAAACAGGACCAGGAACAGGATAACTAGCTCAGCACGGGTGCTCACGGTACGCGCAAACTACCAAAACGTGCTGGAAAACTGACTAACTGAACACAGGAAATAAACAGTTCGTGTACGTATATATCAGCGACACTGATGTATCAACGTAACACGAATACAAGGAATATAATAAACGTGCTGGTATGCATATATATTGGCAATGAACCAATATATGATGCAAAACCAGCAAAGTATCTTTAGAACAAGAAACACGATCGGGGGCTGAAGCGACAGCAAGACGGGCTTAAACTGAAGCTATGAAAACCCAAGGAAACCCTGCAGGAAGCAGATCTTTATACTGAGGTCATCCAATGGGAGCAGACATGCAGATTCCCACACAGGTGAATGATAATCAGTCACAAGCTGACAGCAGGGAAAGACAGACAAAGCTATGCAGCTTGCATGGAAATAGATCAGAACTGCCTGAGCTGCAGCACTACTACTTCCAGCAACAGCTGCTGCAGCAGCGATCATCACAGCAGGCTGCATACATGTTTGTGGAGGGATGTACACAGCAGCCAAAATAAATGAAGAAAACTCACGGGGTGAATAGTAGGGTCTGCAGTTTATGAAGAGTGTTTCCAGCCCAGCCGAGCATGTCCTCTTAATAACTGTAACATGCGTGCACCATCTATCATTAATTTAGAAACAGAGTCCTCCACCTTTGGTTTTGCCAGAAGTAAGTGGGTCCCGGTCAGATCTGTAGAGTGTAAATCCATTAATCTGCAGAGCATTGTCTGGAATAAGCTCAGATAGCCAAGTTTCTGTGAAGCAAATAGCCGCAGAGAGATGAAAGTACTTCTTTGTTCTGATCAGTAGTTGAAGCTCATCTAGTTTGTTGCATATAGACCTGACATTAGAGAGTATGATTCCAGGTAGTGGAGAGCGCAGTCCTCTGCGTCGAAAGCGAGTCTGGATCCCAGAGCGCTTGCCTCTTCTTCTAAGCCTCACTGCCTGGTTCAGCACTGTAGCTCCACTGGTCAGAATGCCCAGAAGATCAAGAGTAGATGAAATATCCAGGGGTAGATTATATTTAGCTAAGTTCCGAATGCTCAGTAGTTGTTCACTGGTGAAGGTTATCCGGGTTGGGTTGCACAAGGCAATGTTGAAAAACAAAAATATATAAAGCAAACATACGCAAAAGGTGGATCAGCGCAACACCAGGCCGCCTCCGAATGGCCTCCATTAGAGATGCGCTGAGCCCCCCCAGGACCTTGCTATGTACTAATTTAATTTGTTTTTGGTCAGCTGCTCCCACTTAAAAGCCATGCTTTTGGTGTATATGCAGAGCTTCTGTTTGGGTTCAAGGTGCGTTTGTAGTTCCTGGGGGGGCTCAGCGCATCTCTAATGGAGGCCATTCGGAGGTGGCCTGGTGTTGCGCTGATCCACCTTTTGCGCAATTTTCAATTTTCGATTTTACTTGATTAGCCGCACCCAGACTATGCATATACATAGGTTAAGATTTAGTTAATGTTAGGCCCCTCCCATGGAGGATTGACTTCTTCGCAGTGGGAGGGACGAGTACTTAATAGGTTGCATGCAAGCTGTTACAGGAAACCAACATCCTCCAGTGGTATACAGGTCATGTGTATGCTTGGTGTGTATTATATCCCACAAGTGGGACTTGCACTCTTTTGCAGGTAGGCACTTGCCTGTTTTTAAGTAGCGCTGTTCATTTCCTTGCTATAAAACAAACATAGAAAGACAGAGCAAGCTGCCGAGGCTGCCATCTCCAGGCGCCTCCTCCTCCTGAATGCGGTGAATGGTCTCCAAAGTGGAACAGGAACACCATGCAGTCCACCAATTTTTCCCCATATCTCTCATCAATGTGGACTTTAAACTGTTAGGTAAAATTCTAGCTTTGAGACTAAATAAAGTTCTCCCGGCTCTGATCCATCGGGACCAAGTCGGATTTGTCCCAGGTAGGCAAGCTGAAGACAGCACCAGGAGGGCCATTGTTTTTACCCACTCACGCAAACTTCCAGGGGTAGCCCTATCTTTAGATATATTTAAAGCCTTCGACACCCTGTCCTGGTCTTACCTGAAACTTGTCCTTAATACATGGGGCCTAGACTCATGCTTTCTGAATTGGATCCAAGGGATGTCCACGGCCTCTGTAAGATTTTTCGGTCATAGTTCCCAAACTTTCACTATCAAACGGGGCACGTGGCAAGGCTGTCCATTATCCCCCTTGATTTTTATTTTAGCTCTTGAACCCTTTGCATGTTATCTACGAAATAACACTGACATTAAAGGTATAGACTGTGCTGGCCTATCCCACAAACTTCTCATGTTTGCAGATGATACCTTATTGTTCTTGACGCAGCCCCACATTTCAATCCCAAATGCTCTTTCAGCCTTCGCCCGCTTTGCCCAGATATCTGGTTTACAAATCAACGTTGAAAAATCTAAGGCCTTGGCTATCTCCCTGTCTGCCCCAGACCTTCACCGATTGAAAGAATCCTGCCCCTTCCAATGTGTCCAATCCTTAACTTATCTGGGAATTACTCTTACCCCTAACTATGCCTCCCTTTTTGTGGCTAATAACCCCTCGTTATTAAAGTCACTTTCGGCCTTGACTGATAGTTGGTATCACTTCCTCCTATCATGGTTGGAGAAGATTAATGCCATTAAAATGTAATTTGTGCCCAAGCTCCTCTATTACTTCTGCACCCTCCCAGTCCAAGTCCCTAGTCACTACTTACGCATCTTCCAAAATAAAATATTGGGCTTTATATGGGGTCGTAAACACCCTAGAGTCCGCAAAGCAACTCTTTTCTCCCACAAATTCGACGGGAGTTTAGGGGTCCCACAGATCACGTCATACTATCGAGTGGCATCCATAGCCCATCTTACCCGTTTATTCCAAACACAAGATACTCCCCTTTGGGTCTTCCTAGAAATACCGAACAGTGCTCCTTTGCTCCCTAGTACCCCTTATGGCTTCCCCTGAAAATGAGACCCCCCTCACTCAGCCCTCCCATGACTCACTACCTCCAGGTGTGGGACTGTATCCGTAATTCAGCTAGCCTTCAATCTCCATTCCTACCATTGCTTCCACTGATCAATAATCCCCTATTCCCACCAGGCTGTGATGACCCAGTAGCATTCTCATGGTGGAGCTCGTAAGGCCTCTCTAATGTCACGAACTTCCTTACATCCAGGGGTATTCTTTCCTGGGCAGATATACAAGAGAAATTTCAAGCTCCTCCCAGAGAATTCTTTTGTTACCTACAAATAAGACACTGGATCAAATCACTCATTCAAGACCGAGACCCCCCATACACTATAACGCCCTACGAAAACATCTGCCTCCTTTGCCCCAATACCAAAGGACTAATCTCCACAATATATGCCTTTTTAACTCGCCCATCCCCTCCTATAACACATCTCTACACCTCCAGATGGGAGGCCGACCTTAACAGCCCCAAAGATAGAGAGGACTGGCTGGATATCTGGAGTAGAGTCTCCAGCTGCTCCTATAACCTACATATAGTAGAAGCCGCCTATATGATTATGACCCATTGGTATTTAGTCCCTGCATGCATAGCCAAAGTCTTTCCATCTGCAAACTCATATTGCTTTCGTGGTTGTAGAGAACCTGGTGACATGTTACATACTTGGTGGAACTGTCCACGACTCACACGTTTCTGGTGACAAGTATATAAGCTACTCTCCTCCCTTTTTCACAAGCCCATAACTAGAGATCCTTGGCAAGCTTTATTACATGAAAATATAGGATCCCTTACCTCAACACAAAATAAACTAGCCTCAGTAGTCCTTTCAGCAGCCACCATGACAATTGCGCGAAATTGGAAAATACCCTCGGTCTCCATTACCGAAGTAAAGTCCAGAATTAATTCAATTATGGTCAATAAGAAGCTGACCAGTATCCTCAGAGATACCAACAAAAAGTTTGGGAAAATTTGGGATCCCTGGATCCGTTTAGAACATCCAAGTCTGGAACCCACTTTCATAACAAGGCTGTGAGGTGGACCTTTCCTCTTGTCTTCTCTTCCTTCTCTCTTTCTTCTCTATTTCTCTTTCTCTCTCCCTCTCTTCTAAATGACCCCTAGATGTAGCTAATTGATATAGCCTTTCCTGCCCTGCCAGTCGATCACTGGACGACAGGCACCCAGGATTGTAATTGCATGGCCCATTACTTATCTGCCCCCCCCCCCCCCCTCCTAATCCCCTCGATTCCCTTTAGCAAGCCCCAGATAGCTGGACTATGTCCTCTGAGGGCTCTTTGAAGCTTTCTGATAGTAGTATCTATATTTTTATTAATACAAATGCCCATCTTACTGTACTACTGATGACCACACCCTTTCCCCCTGTTATTATGCTATGTCTACATGATGAGCATACCTGTTCAAGATATTCCCTTTGTTACTTTTGTGCTGTTATGTTATGCACTGTCTGCTTTGTTTGAAAACTTAAAATTCAATAAAAACCTTTGAAAGCAAATAAATTGCGTGGATGCATAAAGTGAAACACGACTGAGGGCTGAAGTGGTTAAGGTGACACTGAAGCAAAAAAAACAACAACTCATGATATAATGAAGTGATTGTGTAATACTGATAATTAATGAACCACTAGTAGCAAAAAAAAAAAAATAGTATCATATTTTTATTTTCAGGTATATAGCTTTTTTTTTATTACATTGCGTCATTCTCTAATAATTGCAGTTTCCACAATACACATTTTAAATCAGGGGTCCCCAAACCTTTTGGGTCGAGGGCCGGGTCAGCATACTTCAGACTGCTGGGGGGCCATAGTATACACAAACAGAGCCAGGACAAGGTCCTCCAGCACCCAAGGCTGAGACACCAAAGTGCGCCCCTCCATCCCTCCCACTCCAGCCGTCACACACTGATTGCTATTAGACTAAGAGGGCCACAGGGCCCACAACCTCCCCAACACCTTAATCTCTAGTTATTTGGCTTGCAGTCACTGCTATGTATCCCCTTTTCTTATTTCTTTCTGCTTCATACACGATTAGGAATGACAGCTGAATGAATTGTGCGCCCCCTCCTACACTGCGCCCTGAGGCTGGAGCCTCTCCAGCCTATGCCTCAGCCCGGCCCTGTACACAAAATGATGTAGAAGTCTTTGCGGGCCAGATAGTGAAGCATATCCAGGTGACAACCTGCAGTCTAATTAGACAGCAGTGTCACCTGATGTGGAATTTGATTCTAAACCAGCGAATTACTGCTTTCTGGCTTCCATGTGCATGGGTGGTGCCAGCACTGCTATTCCATATGCGGACCACCAATATTTAAAGATGTAGCTGACTATAAGTAATACATTTTGTGTGTGGGGGGCCAGTAAAAAAGTCTCAGGGGGCCACATTCGACCTGTGGGCCTTAGTTTGAGGACCACTGTTTTAAATGATTTCACAGAGCAGGCTAGTGACCCGATGATCTTTTCTCTGCAGAAAAACCATAAACAAAGAAGAAAAAAATGAGAGTTTCGAGATAAGTGCTTCAAAAGACAGTGTTTTCCACGACTTTATAAAGTCACAGAGCTCAAAGAAGCTCTATTGCATAAATAAAAACTCAAGTTTCTTAACTCTTCCTGTACTAGAAACAATACGAGACTCATATCTGCATATCTGTGCTAATAAGGATTTAATTTAGCCAAACAACAGGTCTAATATGTGGGCTGAAAAACAAGCAATGTCAATTAAGCCCAATCAGAATCATATGAGTGTAAAAATTTGTGATCTCTGTTTAATTCTTGATCCACAGTTTTGAATTGCAGTTTTCTTCCCCTGCATCACTCTTTCCCGTTGCGATTTGGGTGTCTATCTCCATAGAAGTGAGGTAGTTACCCCCACTTACACAAACACAAGGTGGGGATGACATGAACAAGGTGGCTTTAAAAGATTTCTACCTGCATTTGCAGAGCCCCCATGTCGTGAATCATGTGGACTGGTGTTGTACATGCAGTGGACCCCACTTGGACTAGCTGAACTGTACTGACTAAACCAGTGCGAAGGGTAGCCAAGCAGTTTTTTTTTTTTTTTTTTTTTTTTAAGTATGTTGGGAAACCATGACAACTTAAAAAAAGTATTCCAAATGTGAAAAAAAAGAAGTAAAAAATAAATAATTTAAAAGAAATACAGAGACAGTGAAGCACTGAGGTGGTAAGTGATGTGTAGTGCTGAAGACACCTCAGCAAATTGCCCTGCAATTCAACTAAAAAAGCTGTGCTACTTCTCAGGTTGATTAGTTTAATCTGTTAGGTGACTTGAACATGGAAGTTATTGTAAGTACTAACATGTCAACTGAATCAGCCAGTAAACTGTATGTGATGCATCAATGATGGGAAACTTACGTGCTGAGAATGTTTTAATACTCTACTTGTAATTGAATCAGGCCTCAGGTGAGAACGCTCATGAGAAATTTCTAATGTGTTAGGGCAAGTACTCTAATCACTATAAATCATGACTCCAAACCTTATTATAACTCCTTAAATGACATACTTGTAAATACATTTCATTCAGTGTCAAAACGCCTTTTTACTAAGCACTGAATAAATTGATTCATATATCCCACAAACCTCCACTATTTGTGTTAATCCTATAGAGAGTAGATGAAGCATTGTGCTGTGGGGAGATCCATGCATGCAATCATGATGTAGTATTCAGCTTTAAACCTGTGTGTCCAGTCATGTGTAGTATTCTACACCTGTTATCTCATCCCAATTCTCCAGATTCAGTGACAGATGTGCAGTCACAAAGCATGATTGTCGCTGCCTCTGCAGATATCAAAGTTTTGTGGGATGTGAATGACCCTCTTGCTAATAAAGGAATATTTCCATACTGACTGGATGTTATTTACAAACTGATAGAGATAAGCCGAGTTTTGCAGATAAGAAAACAATGTCCAATCTTTAAATAGTGGAAGTTTCAGGATCTAGTTGGTGCAAAAATGTTCTTTCATTTAAGTTTTTTTTGTTTTGTTTTTTTTTAATAGTGTAAAGTGTCTAATGGATGTCTCAGCTCAGTGCTTTAAAATAACAGTTTTGCTAAGAATAAACAAACTGTCTCCTGTTTCGGCAATCCTGATTGGCTGCTATTGAAATGGACAAGTGGCACTTTGCTATAAAATAAGCTGAAATAGAACGCCTGGTTGGAAAGGCTTTGTTTACTTCAGGTGACCTATAATAAGCAATGAGTTCTGTTCCAACCTAATATTACACAAATACTATTTGACATTTACATTTTTAATATTTGGCAGTAGCTGGGGATTAACGACAGAGTATATGTCTCTGTCTTAGCAGAATTCATATTCTTGTAGAAAATACAGTGTTCTGGTTGAGATATTGCAGGAAAAGGGGGCAATGCACTTTTAATATTGTATAAATTCCTTCCTTGTTTGCATATACATTACACTGTACAGCGTAATGTGTACCTGCAGCATGACTACTTAATTCTGAAGGGGGCACACATGGCTACCTAATATCAATGTGGGGCACACATTGCTGCCACATACTGAAGTGGGCACACATGGCTACCTAATACTGATAGGCGTTACATATGGTTACTTAATACTGATATCTGTTGGGCACACATGTCTACATATATCTGATATCTAGTGGGCACATACGACTACCAATACATCTGGGGGAAAACATGGCTATGTAATACTGATATCTGTGGATAATACATGGCTACCTAAGATTGTTCTCAACATCATTTGAACTGAAGAAGTCACTTCTAAAATGCCATACAAAAAAACAGTATCCATTTGAAACAAAATTTGATTTAATTTGAGATACCAAAGAAGTCCATTGATTGGACGAAACGCGTCAAAGTGCTTGTGACGTCGACATCGGCTCCCCCGTGCCCCTGCAACCCTCCTCTCAGCGTGGCGTGGTTTGGCTTGGCGTGAAGGCATACAAGTGTTCTGCAGCTGCAGCGGCTTGAGTCTAGTGGTTCTGGTCTCGCCGCCCGCCGCGAGTGAACAGACCCTGCCTATCTGGGCACACCGCTGACGTCCCTTTGGGTGCGTTAAAGTAATATCAATGAGTCGCCTAGGGCAGTTTACTTCAGACGCCAGGAGGGTAACTATACCTGCATCTGTTTGTTATATTTCTGCCTACACCAGTGATAAAAGTACCTATATGTGCTGGGAGGTTTGACACTTCTGTGTCAGTAATGGTTGTGTAAGGGCATAGTCCCAGAGGCGTGTATCCAAGTTGCACATGGGGTTGAGCAGCCATTTGGCTATCCTATATAGCTCATCTGGACGTTGCTGTTGGCAAGTGTTGTTAATCTGGGCCCGAAGAATTTCTGGCAGTTCAGGAATAGGAGTGCACTCCCACCGTGGACTGTTTCTCTGAGGCCTCTACCATTTCTTGGTTTTAGTAGGTTTTTTTTTACTTACTGATTTGTTGGTCTAATAAAGTGATTTATATGTTTATAGCCTTGGGCTCCCTTACAGTATTGTTCCACAATTTATATCTTTTAGTATGGAGGTGGATATCCCGTATTCTTTTGTATAATACTGATGTCTGTTGGGCACATATGCTGTCAATGGGTAAAGGGTGCAGTGACATGCTTCTGCACTCATTGGTCAGGAGGAACGTGCCAAATGACAAGTGAGTTTTCTCCTGCACATTCCACTCACAGCTCTGAATTTCAGCAGCAGGCCTCAGAGACCTGTGGTGTGCCCAAGACAGACCAATGCTAATCCCCATGGTCACTGGATAGACTTACAATGCCTGAAGTGACTGAGTTATTCGACCCTGATTTAGATGTATTACAAACTGAGCATGTAGGAATCTGAAGGTGTAGTTTTATCCAGAAATAGTGCAGAAGCAGGTCGATTCAGTCAGGTGATCTGTTCTTTTCTGGAAGAGGAACTCCCACTCTCTCAGCAATAAGAAACTACCGGATTTTGCATGATAGATGAGAGACAAATTTGCATGGAACATCCGTGCACATTTGCATGAGACTTTCAAGATATGTATTACAAAAAATACAGAAGTGCAAAGGACAAAACTTTAAAGAGTACTTCACGTAACAACATTTGTATGTAAAGTCCAAATCCTAATCGATCAAAGCTGTGTTCCTTTTTCTCTATCTGTAAGAGGTAAAAACAGAGTGCTTTAAGTGACAGCTTTTCTGTGCAGTGTAACTCCAAATAGAGATGATAAAAGTCCAGTGTGGATAAGAGAAATCCATCTGTGAACAGGAAGAGGTGAAAACCTTATCCGACAGTCCTGACTGATACTCAACTTACATTGTGATAGCCCCCAAGTACCAAGGGCCAAAATCTTGGCAGCAAGTGCTTCAGCTATATAACAGTTGAATATCAATGCACACAACCAACCACTTGCTCACCAACAGCCTCTTGCAGCCAATTTGTTTCAGCCTGCATTTGCTGTATAAGAGTCAAATACTTGCACCTAAATGCACCCTTAATGGCTAAAAAAAAACCTCCACCCAGCAAATAAACCTCCTATGTGCTGGCATCAGCTATCTAATAGCTAATTTCTGGCACCCATATTAATGACAGCTGGTGCTGACTTTTCCTTTATTAACTTTTGAGTGAATGATGCCACTTCTATCACATCAGCTTCAAGCACTCCACATAACTAACTGATGGCTACACTGGTATGAGTCCAGGATTATCCTTTCAATATTCATCTTAAATAAGCCTTTCCTGAAATTATTTTTGAAGGCTGTTTTTAATGTTATTCAGCTCCCATACAAACAAATTATGAACTTTTTATCATTTGCATAATGGCATGCATGTGCATACACATTTTATGCATCCTGTTCCTACAGTTTGTTCAAATGTGAATATTCATTGGTGCATCGTTTATGGATGTTCCATGCAAATTTGTATTATATGAAAGTAAGTTGCTATATAACTTTGAGCATCAACTGGTGTGTGGTCTATTTATTCTAGACCAACACCTTCATGGAACACCCTCCAGAAGATGCCCCTTCACCCTTAAAACACACCTGGTTTAGATTTTTTTTTGTCTGGCTTACCTTCTCTAGACCTAGGTGTATCGTCTGGTCAGGTGCATCTTTTGGAGCAAAAAATACAGTATGTACATGAGATGTGCAGTAAAAATAAAATTTCAATTTAAGAGCTCCAAGATTTCCTGCCTTCTTTATTAATTTATTTATTGTGGCGGGGGAGAGTTGTAATTGCATTTAACTGTAAAAAAAATGTACATGTAAAAAGTATGGAACTCAGGCATCTCACAGATTTAAAAGTGGAAATACAATTATGGGAAACGTATTTTTATATCTGATTTATTCATTTTCACCTTTTCTTTTCACAGATTGCAGAGCTCACAGACTTCACTCACAGGATGCTTTATTTGCATGGAAGGGCGTACATGTAAAAAAAGGCCCCTAGGAAAAAAAGGCACAGGGGGTTGTTGCTAGTAGAATATCGGTATAATTACCGATATTCTAATACTTAAAGGGAACCAGAGATGAACGATTCACACAAAATAAACATATCAGTTGATAGCTTGTAAAGAATAAATGCTCTACCCGATAATTTCGCCACTCTGGTGTGCCTTTTTGAGTGCTTTTTATCCATTATTCCTCCAGGAAATATCCAATATGGCCGCCGGCTCATATTCCTTCTGTTCCAGGTTATGAGGTGTTCTGGATGTGCTGTATAGGCTATATGAGACTATAGACAAGAAGGGCTGCTGTAGGCTTTCATCTGTGTGCTTTAAACTTTATTATTCTGGTATGCTTTGTGGCTGCCTGTAGGAAGTGTCTCTCATAGTAATGAAACTGCATACAGTAGATAATAATGACAGGCTGCACACACAGATCACACAGCCACACTTGTCTGTTAGACAGAGATTTTTCCTGCAGCATCAGCCCCTCCCATATCATCACAGCTTTCAGTATGTAAAGCATGAAATTTGAGCCAGGAGGGGGAAGGCTTGGGCTTGAAAGGACTTCACAGAAGAGTGACTCAGCTATAATGATTCCAGGTCAAACCTCGACTGAATAGTCGGTGGATTCTTATCACAGTTGATAACAGATAGATTAGACTGAGAAGAATAAAACTAAAAGCAGGGTAGGTGTTTACTGTCATGTTCCCACTGATAAATGTAATAAAATACATGAGGGTGCTTCCTCTCTGGTTCTCTTTAATTACGGTAGTTTAAATATTGTTAATCTTTACCGGTATTTTTCTATGACCTTATCTAACCCTGCTCTCACATAGAACCCTCCTTCTACCGATGCCTACCCCTTAACCCCACCTCTACCAATTATCCAGGGATTTAATTTGACTGCCACTTGGAGTCAGGGAGAAATATTTCCCTTTTAAAGCCAACTGGCCAAGTCTTGTAAGAGGCTTTTTTTTGCTCTCCCCTGGATTAACTGGGATATGTGATGATGCCAGACAGAAGTTTACCTCATTTTTTTTTTTGTGTTTGAACTTGATGAATGGATGTCTTTTTTGTTTTGTTTTTCCCAACCAAACTAACTATGTAACTATGCTGACTGGCTCAGCCATTTTGGCAATACTAGCTGGCCCCTTGGGGAGCAAGGGTTAAAAAGGCATTGGAAGAGTGGAGAGTCTATGTCTTTTTTATTTTATATTAAATTTTTGCAAACAGAAATACATAAAAAAATGGTACAAAAGTTTCATTCTGAGGTAAGCACTATCACTAATGTTTTCTTTATTTTTTACTAAGAACCATCGCCTCTGCACATCTACAATCACTAACTACTAGAGATGGCCCGAACCTCCGATTTTCGGTTTATGAACCGTGTTCGCGAACTTCCGCGAAAGTTCGGTTCGCGCGAACCTTCGCGAACCGCAATAGACTTCAATGGGGAGGCGAACTTTGAAAACTAGAAACACTTATGCTGGCCACAAAAGTGAAATGAAAATATGTTTTCTCACACCATGGCGGAGTGGGATAGATGCCAAAAGTCCTGGGGAAAAATCTGGATTTGACACAAAGCAGCGTTTTAAAGGCAGAAATCACATTGAATGTTAAATTGGAGGCCTAAAGTGCTTTAAAACATCTTGTATGTGTATACATCAATCAGGGAGTGTAATTAGAGTACTGCTTCGCACTGACACACCAAACTCACTGTGTAATGCACCGCAAACAGCAGTTTGTGTAGTGATGGCCGTGCTGGACTGGTGTGCACCATGGCGAGATTGCTCTTCCTCCGTGATATCAGGTAATGTCTGACTGCCTTATCAACTTTCGATGGTTCTGTCTCTACCATTGGTAAAGCTTACATCTAATTTTTTTAAATTACATTTTCTGCTGTCTGTTCAGTACCTGTAACGAGAATTTGTTATGGAGGGCAAGTCTGCCATTGTGAGTGACCACGGGTAATGGACGGGGAATCAGGGTTCGATTCTGGTCCAGAGTGGGAGCCTAAGAACCGGCTACCACCACCACACATCCAAGTAAGGACCCATTTGCTGTATAAGTAATGTACCTGCCCTGACCGTGCTTCGCAGACCAGGCATCTGTGGTCAGATGGACCCTTGACCCAGTGCTGTGTGCCAGAGATAACACCACTTGCCTTTAACAAAAATCTGTTATGGAGGGCAAGTCTGCCATTCATTCAACTGTGTGAAACTTTCGATGGTACTTTCTCAGTAGCATGGTGACCACGGGTAAAGGCCGGGGAATCCTGGTTCGATTCCGGTCCGGAGTGGGAGCCTAAGAAATGGCTACCACCACCACACATCCAAGGAAGGCAGCAGGCATGCTGTGGGCAAAGGAGCAGGAACGGCTACCACACATCCAAGGAAGGCAGCAGGCATGGCATGCACATCCAAAGGTAGTGACCAAAAATAACAATACAGAAGGACTTTCTAGGCCCTGCTGTATATGACACTGATCGACTTTACTACCTGTAACGAGAATCTGTTATGGAGGGCAAGTCTGCCATCCATTCAAGTGAAAGGTATGCACTGACTGCCAGGTATAATACAATGTGCAGTCACAGATGCAGTGAAAGGTATGCAGTGACTGAAAACAGCTGCTTGTGTAGTGACGGTCGTGCTGGACTGGTGCGCACCATGACGAGAGTGCAGGCGATGGAGGCTTTCCAGCCCATATGGTCGCTGGGCTGAGGTATCTGAATGAAAGACCAGTGACTGTCCAGCTGATCAAATTTGGTCTGTCCACAATGAAGCAACGACCTTATTATCTTGGGTGTGCCCCCCCCCCCCCGAGACACTCATATAGCCAGCGGTCATTGCTTCATTGTGATACGCAAGCCCCTTCATCGCGGCAAGGTAATGATCACGAAGGGGAATTGGCACATGTACATGCCTTTTGTGTTGTTGTTGCATCTGCATTGCAGCCAGAAAAATTAGGCAGGCATGTACACGCACTAGAAAAATTATTATAGCGGCCTTAAAAATTCAGGAATCCGCCTGGAGTCCTGGACCCAGTTGGTGGTGGCGGGTAAGGCAGTCAAGCGGCCTGTGGGCAGAGGTGCTGTGTGGGGAGCGACTTAGTCTTGGGGCAGGCAGTCACATCGCGTGCAGGCAGAGATGCTGTCTGTGGGGACTGACTTAGTCTTCGGGCGGGCAGTAGCCCTCCGGGATCCATGCCTCAGTCATTTCGATAAAGGTGAGGTACTGAACACTTTTGTGACTTAGGCGACTTCTCTTCTCAGTGACAATGATCGGAAAGTGCAATTTCCGATTCCGCGGAAATCCAGAATTCCGTCAGAACGAAATTCTTTTTTTTTAACATCGTAGGCCATGGGACCTAGTGGCTGTTCCACTGGTCATTTTTTTTTTGGACCAGCAGGAGTTTTCGTAGGCCATGGGACCTAGAGGTGGTTCCATGGCAGTCATAAAACAAATATTTGTTTGCAGGAGTTGTCGTAGGCCATGGGACCTAAAGGTGGTTCTACGGCAGTCATAAAAAATTTTTGTTTGCAGCAGCAGGAGTTGTCGTAGGCCATGGGACATAGAGGTGGTTCCATGGCAGTCATAAAAATGTTTTGTTTGCAGCAGCAGGAGTTGTCGTAGGCCAATTATTGTAGTCATCTTATTATTGTATTGTATCATTATCTTATGAATCAGTGAGAGGGGCCTTGAAATTGTCACTGATCCATGACTCATTCATTTTTATGAATGTTAGTATGTCCACATTGTCTGTGGACAGACAGGTCCATTGGTCGGTGACCACCCCACCTGCAGCGCTAAATAATCGCTCAGAAAGAACACTGGCGGCGGGGCATGCAAGAACCTCCAGTGCATACTGAGCGAGTTCAGGCCAGGTATCCAGTTGTTTTGTCCAATACTCCATGGGGTCATCATTACTCTCCTTATTGTCTGGAGCACTGGCCGACCCCAAGTAATCATTCACCATACGGGCCAGCCCCTGGCGGTGACCACTTTGTCCACTGGTGGTGCTGCTGCTAGAAGGATTATCTGGCATTGTCTGATAAAATTCCTTCAGCATACTCAGCAGGTTCACAGATTGGCTATTGGTGCTGCTGCTGGGAGTGGGACCACCAGACCTTTGCTGAGTATGATGAGGCTTGGTAGCTTGGGCCCGGGATACAGGTGCAGGAAACGCATCTTCTACCCAACGAAGAAAGGCATCCTGGATGTGGCTCATCCTGGCGTCTGCTTGGGAGGGGGGTATGAACTTGCGCATTTTCCCCTTGCACCGGGGATCAAAGATGGTGGCCACCCACATGTCGAGCCTTGATTATAGAGTTTTAATGCGGAGGTCCTTACGAAGGCACTGGAGCATATGTGCAGCCATAGGGAAGAGGTGTCTGCCATTTATCACCTCTTCCTGGCTGTCAGAACGGTTGTCATGCTCCAGCTCCACATCAGTTGAATCTTCTTCCCACCCCCGGACAATGGGCTCTTCCGCTTCCACAAGCTCTGCCTCCTCATCCCAGACTGGAGCATGCTCACTCACTCCCCCACTTGACTGACCACTGTTCAGTAGGGCTTCCTCCCCCTGTTCGAGCAGTTTGTCAAGAGCCTTGTCCAGCATGAAGACAAGAGGGAGCACCTCTGATATGCTGCAGGCAGTGCTCCTCACTGACCACTTTTGTTGCCTGCTCAAACGGCTCCAACACTTTGCACACCTGTCCAATCAGCTGCCACTCGTCCCCAGTAATGTATTCCAGTGGCCCTTTTCTGGTGGAAGATGTCTAAGACAGGTATAGCCTGATCGCCATGCGCTGCTCCCACAACCTCTCCAGCATGTGGAGGGTGGAGTTCCACCGCGTTGGACTATCGGAAATAAGCCTGTGCTGCGGAAGGCTATGGCGGCGCTGCAGCAGTTTCAAGGCCACGGTGGCAGTTGCGGAGCGTCAGATGTGGGCTGACACTTTTCGCGCTGAGGCCACAGCATCCTTCAACCCATCAAAAGTCTGTAAAAACTTCTGGACTACAAGGTTGAAGTGGGCCAAGCAAGGTAAGTGGGTATAGCCACCTTCCGATATGGCGGCCAGCATGTTGGCACCATTATCAGACACCACTACACCTGTGTCCAGTTTTCGGGGGATCGGCCACTGCCGAATCTGATCGTGTAAGGCTGCAAGGATTACAGATCCGGTTTTCCTGTTCTTGTTCATGGATTCCAGTTTCAGCACTGCTTGGCATCGATGGTGCTGCAGACCAGTGTAGGAGTGGGACCACTTGCTGGGAGGCTCAGCAACGGCAGACTGGCCTTCAACAGAACAGGTAGCAGAGGGAAGTGGAACAGGCCTCCCCTTCAACCCACGTGGCGGCACCATCAGCTGAGATGCCCCAGATCTTGCACTCTCCTCAGCAGCACCATGGAGGGTGACCCAATGTGCGGTAAAAGTTAGATACTTTCCCTGCCCATGGCCTGCTGCTCCAGCCATCCATAGTGAAGTGCACCTTGCCACCGACAGTGTGATCCATAGACCGGCAATCCACAATGTGCTGGTGAAGGGCAGGGATAGCATTCCTGGCAAAATAATGGCGGCTGGGGATCCGCCATTGTGGAGCAACACTGTTCATCAGTCTACAAGTATACACAGAAGGATCCGCAAACCGACCATTGGTTGAAAAAGGCAATTGTAGTATGGGTGGATGAACACCCTGTAGAAAAAGTCACAGGAGACAAAAAACGGGAGCCCAGTGTGAGGAATCGCGGGGAAGCAGCCGCCTCTTCTCGGCGTGAGGCGGCTGCTTCCGTGAAGGGCATGGTGGAGCGCGGAAGTACAGCCGCCTCTACTCAGCATGAGGCGGCTGCTTCCGTGAAGGGCATAGCGGAACGCGGAGAAACCGCCGCGTCAGACGCGGCGGTTAGCACGCATGGCCCTGTCGCGGATACACCACAGAGCGGTGCTGGTATGGCTGGGACTCATAGTCCTCCTAGGTTCAGAATGACGCGCGTGCGTGCGGAGAGGCAGAACTTCTATGGCAGCCAGAAAAAGGTCAGCTGACCTGGTCGGTCAGCTGACGACTCTGCTCCTTCCCAGTGGTCCAGCACTTAGGGAGGTGCTGGAGAAATGTCTGTGTATATATACAGCTGGCTGTTCAGTTGCTGGTTGTCTGGCGTTGCGATCACAATGTGGTAGCACTCAGACCTGAGTCAGATCCTAAAGTGTGCCCGGACTAGCTGGAGCTGTAATCCTACACTTAGCTAGATTCTGTTGATAGTTTAAAGTACTAGTTTGATTGTGATTATCTGTTATGACCCTTTGCTTGCCTGACTATCCTGCTGAACTCTGATCCTGTACCTTGCTTTTCTGATACTCTGTTGCCAAACCCTGGCTCGTCCTTAGACCCTGCATCTGCCTCCTGATTTTGTACCTCGTTATATCTGATACCCTGTTGCCGAACCCTGCCTGTACTTTAGAATCCGCCTCTGCCTTCTGAATCTGTACTTTATCTGTCCGTGTGTTTACAACCTGGCTTGTCCGACCTCGAGAACCGACCTTACTGTTAGAGGCGGTTCCCAGTCCTGGTAGTGACACTCCCTCTTGAGTGTCACTCTCGTCCAGTCGTTCCTTCTCTCAGCCTGACTCCTCCTCCCGAGAGAGTCCAGAAGGAATTGTGCAGGACTCCTCACTGCTTTGAGGCCAGTCCTCTATATATTACTGTTTGCACCAAACACTCTTACTTTTCTCCGGTGACCAGAGGTTAGCTTATATATCTGATTATCGGTGATACTGCAGATCATCTATAATTTGATATATATCTGTATTCACTGTGATACTGCAGATCACCGGTAATCAGATCCTCTCTCTGTGTTACACCGATCGTTACACTCAGTAGTGCAATATGTCAATGACCAGAATAAAAGAAAATAAATTAGAAGCACTACTCACAAAGGGAGGTTGCTGGGGGCGTTTTTGTACATACATAATGTTTTTTTATAAATTATTATTATGTAAGAAAGAATAATACTGATGATAATTGTTAGCAATAAATATACTACTCGCAATTAGTGATGGGCCGAACAGCCTGCCTGGCAAACCCCCCTGGGCCCCTCACCACCCCCGGGCCGCAACGACCCGGAGCAGCACGCCCGCGCCGCCCGGCAGAGCGCGCCCCAGCTTGCGCCAGGCACCCCCCCGCGCACTAGCGCAACGCCACTCATGACGCCACGCACATGCGCAGAGAGCGCCCCGCAACAGGAGCGCAACCCAGGACGCACCCCGCCGGGCAGCGCAGGCGCACCACCCCGGGCCACCAAGACCCGGAAGCAGCAAGAGGCCCATGGATTTAGAGATGCCCGCCGGCGAACGGCTTGGGAACCGCTCGCCACATCTCCAATCGCAATAAAGGAGGAAAACTTAATGCGCCGGGCATGCTGCTCCGGGTCGTTGCGGCCCGGGGGTGGTGAGGGGCCCAGGGGGGTTCGCCAGGCGGGCTGATTGGCCCATCACTAATTGCGATTAGTATATTTATTGCTAACAATTATCATCAGTATTATTCTTTCTTACATAATAATAATTTATAAAAAAACATTATGTATGTACAAAAACGCATCTAAAAATTTGATCAATATGATATGACGCAATGTTTATGATCTTGGTAGAACATTTTTTACTATTATGTTTGATATACATGTACAAGTATATTGAGGAGTTCTTGTTGCTATTGTAGGCACTTTTTACTGCCCTAATGAAGCGTGCTGAGACCCGCGAAACGCGTTGCCTGTGCTAATAAAAATCCCTTGTATTAACTACAGAGGTTTTGTCATTGAGGTAAGCTACCTCATATCACTTTTCGATTTTAAGCTGATTTTAGATGCTTTTATTACACCAGGGCGCCTCTTTCCCTTTTACGTGCTAAGTATACCCCCGAACATATCCTGTCCGAGGGGAGGTGGCAGACCACCAGTGGAGTCCCCACAGTAGACTCTGTCCCCCTTTTTCCACTAAGAGAGCGACCATCCTTCCGGTTCTGGCTAGGACCACCCCGAGTGGAGTCGGGTTTATTGTCTCCACCTGCTTCCTGTGGTTGGTTGCCCCCAGCAACCTCCCTTTGTGAGTAGTGCTTCTAATTTATTTTCTTTTATTGTGGTCATTGACATATTGCACTACTGGGCTCCCGTTTTTTGTCTCCTGTGACTTTTTCTACAGGGTGTTCATCCACCCATACTACAATTGCCTGCAGATCCGGAAGATTCTATCGACTCTTGCCGGAAACACAGGAGACATTCCGGTCGAAGACCTTATCCGATTCAAGGATTCTGAGAACATGGAAAACCTAGATGACCGTTTCCAACATTGCAGAAAACTGTTTGAACAATTCAAACTCAACAACCATAGCTCTGAAGGCTCCACCTCTGAGGACATAACTGATCCCAGAGAAACCATAAAGATCCCAGACTTACAACCACTCTTTTATGAACTGGAGGGGCCTTCTAAAGAGTGAATTTTTCAATCATGCGGACATCGCGGTGCAAAGGACATATATAGAGGAGGGGATAGCCCCAGAGGGACTCCGAATCCTAGTAGAGATATCATTCCCGAATGACCTAATTTACACTGCTGATTAGTATATTTACCTTCAATCATGTTCAGTCGGGATGATGCAACGTATTATAGCAAAGAGAGAGAGTTTACTGTTGGAACTTGCTGAAAAAATTGCTAGATAAGGAGACCGCTTGGCCCCATATATAGACTCCAAAGAGTATAAATCATTATACTTCTCACTCTCTAACAAATTACATAGATTTGAAGCAGACATCATGGAAAGTAAACTAAAAAAACTTAACCGCGACAGAGCAGCTTATGCTGCATATGTCCAACATAGGAAGAAACAGCCAAAAAACAATTAAGGAGGTGCTAATGCGGGGCATATACTCCAAGCAATAGAGACAAATGTATTGAAAAAATATCAAAATATACTTTATTGATTATCAAAGAAGAAAAGATGCATAAAAAATAGTTTCACACATAAAAACATAGAATAGTCTGATAACTGTCAACATACCGCTCATTCATGCCACACACGCAGACCACCATACACACTTAACCCCATAGATGTTATTGCTGACAAATTAACCATAAGGACTCGTACATGGGCAAGCCCAATGTGTTTGAAGCTGGATGACAGTTCCAAGGTCAGAAATCCGCTAGACTGCAGTGACAGTGAGGTGTCCCGTTACCCCCAATGGCCACGCAATCCGCAAATCACATAAACGATGAGGAATGAATGCTCCAAGCGGCACAGGTTTCAGCGCTCATGTAAAGCAAAAAGTTCACAAGGGCACAGGTAAAAAACTGCAGGACTGAAAACATGCAAAGCAGAGTTCATCGACACATAAGCAAGGCGACAGACACTGCAAGCTAACAGTGTGCGGTGCAAAGCGTAGACACAGCAGGTCCTCCAAGAGGATAAAGCATACAGTACCAGATTGTTGGTGTCCTGTCAGTTCAAATCCATATATGTGTCGGAAAGTGCCAGGGAAAGATCCGTCCTGCCAGCAACAGTGGGCATCTGAGAGCATATCCTAGAGTGTCCCAGAGTGTAACTGTGTCCTGGATAGAGAGCATAGGCCAGGAGCAGAACATGCAGGAAACAGCAACATCCAGCCTGCAATTGCAGAAACCAGAGTCCAAAGATGGAGGCAGAGCATGCAAGGGTGAACAGAATTCAGCCAGCGGAGAAGGTGGCAGGTAGGTGCGCGATGGCACAAGAGGCGATGCGGACAGCCTCAGGACGCTATACCACGTTGTCCTGACATGTTTCACCGGACTTCCGGCTTTCTCAAAGGGGGGGCATAGCAGAAAAGGAATAGGAATAGGAAGAAACAGCACAGAGACCCCAATCAGGGTGAACCACAGGAGGGGTCACAACCTACACCTGTACCTGAAACACCTAACGACACCAATACCCCAGCCCCACCTCCTAGACACAGACCTTCCAAACCCACACCACGACCCCAACCTTATCACCCACGACGTCCACCCAGACGTCAATATCCCCCTGCTCCCAAACAACCCATTCCATCTCTTCTTGCCCTCCCATGCCCCCCTACCTCAGGCCCTGTCCCATCACCTCCTCACACCATCTCCGCTGACCCTAGGGGTCACCCATCCCCCTCACTTGTCACCACCCACTCCCCATCCCCTCCCTTCCTATCACTTGACCCCACTCCACCATGCACAGATTTAGGGCTAGATCCTGCAAATATCAGCATTCACGATACAACCCCTGACACGAACCCGTCCACACCCCCTGGCCCTCCCTCATCTCACCCCCCAAAATCCCCCCCATCAGGATCACCTCCTGTGCCCCTTCCCCGCTCCAACCCGATACCATCTGTCCGGACCAAGTCCCATTCCACGATTCCTGAATACTTTCATGGCACTCAAACTTCATATCCTGATAAAAATTCCTCATCCTTACTCACCTCCTCCTCATCTGAATCTGACACTCCATCTTTTTTAGAACTTCCGACCCTCCTTACCAAGGACCCCCCACTCCGCCCTCTTCTTCCAAATCCTCTGCCACAAATCCAACTAGCCAAACCACAAATCCCCAAGGCCCAAAAGAGACCCGCCTCCAGCCCCAAAAACGTGGCAGAAGGGGCGGCAAAAAGAAGGGACATCACGGGGAACAAATCCAAATAGAAACAACTCAACCAAATCCCTCTGCACAACACACATCCATTTTTAATCTCTCCTTCCACCTCCTTACCCAAACTGAAATACAAGTTCTCAGCCGCGGCCTTTCTTTTTGTCCAACAAAAACATCTAATCTATTCGAACTATTTGTTGACCTCAAATCTTTTACAAGAAAAATTACACTAAAAAGATACTTTATGATGAAAGATCTCAAAAAATCCAATTCTGCTAATCCCTCCAATCTCCAACCAATATTCACAAATGAACCCACTGATTGCCCCGATGCAATTTTGAATCTGGATACCTTTTACATGGAAAAATACATTCACACAGAATTTAAGAAAAAATCCCAATTTTATCCTACATCTTACAGAGGCCCACATTTAGAAACCTTCTACCTTTCCGTCTTGGAAGATTTAAAACGTTTAGAGAAAGAACAAGTTGTACCAAAATCCAACCTCACCAGAATCGAACAGACCGCTCTAAATTCCCTAAAGAACAATACTGAAATAGTGATAAAGGCCGCTGACAAGGGGGGGGGGGGGGGATTGTCACACGGTGGACTATGTGACAGAGGCCCACCGATTGCTACACGATCCAGATTATTATACCACATTATCCTATGATCCATCACAACAATATAAAAAAACAATATGATAATTTAATATCCACAGCACTAAAAGATGGCATAATTTCAAAGGAAGAGAAAGATTTTCTAGCCATTACAAACCCTAAAATACCATTTTTTTATTTTCTTCCAAAAATCCATAAATCATTAATAAACCCCCCTGGCCGTCCCATTATTGCTGGCATTGGATCCCTAACCTCTCCCTTATCTGAATACATAGATCATTTTCTGCAAAAATATGTAATCACACTTCCCTCCTATCTAAAAAGATTCCAGTCAACTCATTCAAGCATTTACTTCATTCAGATGGTCACCAAATTACCACTGGGTGACACTGGATGTCACTGCTCTTTATACTAATATTAGACACAAAGTGGGTCTACAATCCATAGCCCATTTTCTATATTCTGACACTACTATGCCTATCCCTCAAAAAAACTTTTTCCTTCAAGCAACTCAGTTCATACTCACTCACAACATCTTCATATTTCAGGAAACAACGTATTTACAAACCAGGGGTACAGCGATGGGGGCCAATCTAGCTCCGTCCTTTGCAAATCTTACAATGGGTCTCTTTGAACAATTATTTTTGAACCAAACTCCATATCACAATAATATTATAAAGTACTATAGATATATAGATGACATAATCCTCGTGTGGGAAGGAGCGACCATCACCATAGAGAACTTTGTAGAATACATCAACAACAATGATTGGGGACTAAAATTCACCATGGACACAAACCCACTTACCATCGACTATCTAGATGTGACACTGTACATTGTGGATGGGGTGGTCAAATCAAAAACCTTTTTCAAGAAGGTTGATGCGAACTCCTATGTACATTATGGGAGTTCGCATCATAAGCCTTGGAAGACCAATATACCTTTCGAGCAGTTTAGACGTATACGTAAGAACTGCTCCGATTTATCTATATATATGACACCCAAGCAGACAATCTGGAAAATAAGTTCTTAGAGCAATCATTTCCAAAACAACTTATTCAATCCGCTAGACATAGAGCTAGACAACTTGACCAGGATACTCTCCTAAAGACAAAAACTAAAAAAGACGAAACCCCAGACTCTCAACCCACCTTCATTACTCGTTTTAGCTCTAACCACAAAAATATTAGATCTATAATCAACAAGCATTGGCCAACCCTATTAAAGGATCCCTACCTCTGCCCCAAACTAGAGGCTAAACCCAAGCTGGTCTTCAGAAGAGCAAAAACCCTCAAAAACATTGTAGCCCCTAGCAGACCACGAGCACTAGTATCCCATGCACCTAGTTCAAATACCACTCCAAATATACAAAAATGCAAGTCATCTAAATGTCTGGCCTGTGATTATCTGCATCCAGGGCAACTTTCCTTCATTTGTGAAATCACACAAGACTCATATGAAATCACCCATTCATTCCACTGCAGCACCACCCATGTTATTTACCTCATCACTTGCCCCTGTAAAAAACAGTACGTTGGACGTACCACTCAGCAAATAAGAGCCAGACTCGGCCAACATAGAAGGAACATCACCAAAGCATATACCAAACACAGTCTCTCAAGGCATTTCGCGGAGTGCCACAACTCGGATCCAAAAACACTATTCTTCATGCCCATAGAACATATACCCGACAATCCCTCCTGCTCCGATCGAATAGCTCGGTTGCGGGCAAGAGAGATGTTCTGGATCTTCAGATTGAGAACCCTCAAACCAGAGGGTTTAAATGAATGTTTAGAGCACAATTTTTAACTCAGAGGTCCAGCTCACTATACGTATCCCCATAAGATATACTATCTACCAACTCTGTCCATACATAATTTCCCCTTGGACCAGATGCTTACACTTCCTAGTTTCCAACTGTCTCCTCCACCTCTCCAGCTCCTATTCCCCAATAGTAACCCTTATGAGCTAGTAGCTATTAAATGACAAGCACAACATGCACTATATGACGGCACTATAATGATGTCTCTGAAACATATTTATTTATTATTATATATTTAAATTTTTTTTTTTTTTTTTTTTGTAATTTAAAATTATTTATTTTTTTTTTTTTTTATATTTTTTTTTAATAAATTTTTTTTTTATATGTATATATTTTTTTTATATTAATTATTTTTATTATCATTTTTCATAACAAAAAATATTATTTCATGCACATTTGTTAATAAATCTATGAGCAAATTATGATACCCCACCTGATACCAACAATATGCACTTATAGCATTTTGTAATAATGTAGCATAATAATTATTATTCACTATTTTAGCATTATTAATATAATGTAATTAGTAAAATTGGTTCCAATTGAGATAGTGAAGTTCAGACCAACCTTGAGAATGCACTATAAGCCACCTATTACTAACAATCGCCTATGTTTAAAGAATAGCTTTTATAACAAGCACAAATACCAAATATTTCTCCAGCACTATCTATACTGAAGAATTGTTAACACTGCTGCCATCTAGTGTCCATTTACTAAACATTTTCCCATAAGCATCTGGATGTTCTCTATTAGAACAGCAAAGTACTGGCATTCAATAGCCTTTCCCTAGACATCGCCCAGAACTAAAATGGTGCCGCCAGTACTTCCGGTGGGCGGCCTTTTGTGTGATGACATCATCAATAACTTCCGGTATCGCCCCTTTTTCAGCAAGCATGCTGTTCAAACACTACAGAAGTTATTTAACACAGCCTTGCAGAGCCCCCTACAGAGGCTCCCTATGCTAGATGATATTTTCTATTTGGTAAGTGCTCAGACTCTCATTCCATCAGACCACCTAATGCTCACCCTGCTGTTCACCCACCATACTCAAACTTAGCACAATCAGAATCAGAATCATCTTTATTATCGCCAAACACACCGAGTGGTGTGCCTGGAATTGCTTGTGGTTCACATGGCATATACATATAACAACACATAACAACGCATGGTAGAGATAGCAAAGGCAAGCAGGACGTACATACATACATGCATACATACATACATTTAGAGCATCTCAGTATTAAATGGAGTCCTGGGGGGGGGGGGGAGTGATCGCTACTGTGGGAGTCCATGTTTTAGTCAGAGTTTACAGCTGAGAGGGAGGGATGCCTGGGGCTATGGTGACCCCGGGATGTAGGCCGGGAAGGGGGGGGGGGAGTTTTGAGTTCAGTGAGTTCAACAGAAGAACTGCTTGTGGGAAGAAGGTGTTCATGCGCCTAGTGATCTTGGCGGGGATGGATCTAAGACGGCGTCCCAGTGGAAGGGTCTCGAAGTATCGTCTGCCCGGGTGGGAGGGGTCGAGTAAGATCTTGAAGGCCCTTGTCTTCATTCTTGTGGAGTAGAGGAGATCTAGGGAGGGCAGGTGGGTGCCAATGATCTTTTCTGCAGCTTTTATCACTCTGTGGAGTTTGTATTTGTCTGTAGCGGTTGCTCCTGCGTACCAGACGATGATGGCGCAGCAGAGGATGGATTCGATGGTCGCAGAGTAAAAGCTGGTGAGCAGATCCCGTGACATTCCGAATTTTTTCAGTTGGCGTAGGAAGAAAAGCCGCTGCTGAGCTTTCTTCTGGGTTCTGGTGGTGTTCTGCCCCCAATTGAGGTCGCTTGTTAGGGTTGAGCCTAGGAACCGTACGCTTTGGACTCTGGAGACCTCGGACCCGTCGATGAACACTGGTAGGGGGGCCGGAGGGAGTTTCAGGAAGTCCACGATAAGTTCCACAGTCTTTGCTGTGTTGAGAACAAGATTGTTGTCCTTGCACCAGTTGCAGATCCTCGCAACTTCGTTTCGGTAAGCGTCCTCCCCGTTTCTGTCGATGAGGCCGATAAGCGTGGTATCGTCTGCGAATTTGATAACTTTGACGGTGTCGGAGGCCGAGGTACAGTTGTTAGTGTACAGAGAAAACAGGAGAGGGGACAGCACGCAGCCCTGCGGGGCCCCGACGTTGGTGGATCTCTCGCTGGAGATGCAACTGCCAAGCTTGACCCGTTGAGTTCTGTTGGAGAGAAAGTCCTTTACCCACCTGCAGAGGAGGGAATCCGCCCCAAGAAGTTCGTTGCCGCCTTGAGTCCCTTCCAGACTTCCCGCGAGTTGTTGGACTGTAGGCTGAGGCCTACCTTATTAGAGTAGGTCCTTTTTGCGGCTTTCAGATCACAATGAAATGCTGTGTCTTTTCTTTTAGCCCATTTGTGACCAGTCTATTTTTTAAAGAGCAACTAGCGCTGTGATCGAATAGCTTATGTAGCTATGAGATACCACCTTAGTCTGACTTATGTGTATATTTATATTCAATAGCTGGCCAAGTCTTAATTATTATTTGTGTTTATATAAATTCATGATAGATTTATTATGATTTTATGAGCGATATACTTTTACTATGGATTATTAATGTTACCAACAATGTTGATACTTATTTTATAAAGCAGCGACAAATATTATAATTTTTATTTTTACTCAATCCACTCCCTTTTTATTTTTTGAGACATTAAGTTTTCCTCCTTTATTGCGATTGGAGATGTGGTGAGCGGTTCCCGAGCCGTTCGCCGGCGGGCATTTCTAAATCCATGGGCCTCTTGCTGCTTCCGGGTCGCGGTGGCCCGGGGTGGTGCGCCTGCGCTGCGCGGCGGGGCGTGTCCTGGGTTGCGCTCCTGTTGCGGGGCGCTCTCTGCGCATGTGCGTGGCGTCATGAGTGGCGTCGCGCTCGTGCGCGGGGGGTGCACGGCTGGGGCGCGCTCCGCCGGTCGGCGCGGGCGTGCTGCTCCGGGTCGTTGCGGCCCGGGGGTGGTGAGGGACCCAGGGGGGTTCGCCAGGCGGGCTGTTCGGCCCATCACTAATTGCGATTAGTATATTTATTGCTAACAATTATCATCAGTATTATTCTTTCTTACATAATAATAATTTATAAAAAAAACATTATGTATGTACAAAAACGCGTCTAAAAATTTGATCAATATGATATGACGCAATGTTTATGATCTTGGTAGAACATTTTTAACTATTATGTTTGATATACATGTACAAGTATATTGAGGAGTTCTTGTTGCTATTGTAGGCACTTTTACTGGCCTGATGAAGCGGGGCGAGACCCTCGAAACGCGTTGCCTGTGCTAATAAAAATCCCTTGTATTAACTACAGAGGATTCGTCATTGAGGTAAGCTACCTCATATCACTTTTCGATTTTAAGCTGATTTTAGATGCTTTTATTACACCAGGGCGCCTCGTTCCCTTTTACGTGTGTATTAGTTGAAAAAAGCTGGTATTCTTTATTCAGGAATTCCACATGACAAGTGCATATTACCACAAGATTCAACTAACGCATGTCGGGCTTACAATCTGCCCTTACTCATACTCTCAACTATGACTAAGGATAGATTGTAAGCCCGACACGCGTTAGTTGAACCTTGTGGTTTTATGCACTTGTCATGTGGAATTCCTGAATAAAGAATACCAGCTTTTTTCAACCAATGGTCGGTTTGCGGATCCTTCTGTGTATACTTGTGGACTGGCCTGGCTTACCAGATCCTGCACCCACTGGTTTGATTCATAGGGGGTAGAGCGTTTTGAACTTTTCAATTTTACTGTTCATCAGTCTGCGGAAGGGGGCACAGTCCACAAACTGGTAGGGCAGAAGCTGTTGGCCCAACAGCCTTGCCAGGAGCGCATTATTTTTCACCAAAAACGGATCACTTGCAGGGAGAATCCGCTTCCTCTGCAACATTTCTGGCACAGAGGCCTGACGCTGGAACACTGGTGATTCAGAGGAAACCAACAAGGGTGATGACGAGGTGCTTGCCGAGGTCTGGAGCCCTCTTCCAGCCTGGCATGCAGAGGGATTTGAAGTGTAATGAGACTGAGCAGGTTGGATAGGGACCGGACAAGTAGAAAAAGAAGAGGAGGAGCCTGTTGCTGCTGCTTTTCTTCCACCCATCTTATTGAAATGTTTTACATATTCAAACTTCCGTCTGTGGTGGTTGCGCAGATGGCTTATAAGCCCTGAAGTGCTAAACCCGCTGCCCGATTTGCCTCTGCTCACCGATTTATGGCACACAGAACAGACTGCCCCGGATTCATACTCTTCAAGTACAGTAAAAAAAAAATCCATGCAGGGGACGTGCGTGCACGTGGAACAGTGGTGCGACCTGTTCTAGCACCTCGTTGCTCAGCATTGGACTGGTGGCGGATACTGACAGACGGGAAACCACTTGCAGGCTGCTGGCCAACCATCTGCTCTGTTTCTCCAAGCTGCTCACACCTGCTAGTGCCTAACCCACCAGATGGCGACCACGTCTGATAAGCCGCCTCATCATCCAAAATATCATCCAGTTCAATAAGTGACTCTTCTGGACCCTCCACCTGGCCACCAAACATCTCTGTAGTTGACTGGT
Organism: Hyperolius riggenbachi; assembly: GCF_040937935.1. Classification (NCBI taxonomy): domain Eukaryota; kingdom Metazoa; phylum Chordata; class Amphibia; order Anura; family Hyperoliidae; genus Hyperolius; species Hyperolius riggenbachi. The sequence continues at coordinate 332,040,504 of NC_090649.1, read as the reverse complement.
GGTGATGATGTTGACTGGTGACACTGGATGAAGAAAACACAGGGGCCATTTCTGTCACCACAGAACCCACCACTTCTTGGGACCTTAGTCCCATGGTCTCGTCCAATGCCTTATCCCAATCCTTTTGCACATCTCTCTCATCAACATAGGTGTGCTTTACTTCTGGAGGGGAGTACTGGGAGAAAGCAACCTCGTCAAGAGAAGCAACTGCGGTCGGGTTCTGGTCATGAGGAACCTGGTGGCCGGTGCTGCTGCAACTAGCTTCAAGTTCCTCAGACTGGGTAGAGGGTTCCTGATCTAAATAATCCACAACTCTCTTCGCCTCCTGATCTGTCTAAATTTTCCTGCGTGCGAACACAGGGAAGACATCTCTGACCAGGGGGAACGCTTCCTGCTGCTGCTGCCACCCTCAACCTGATCATGTACTTGACGTGATCCACCAACACCAGCATCACTCCATTTCCTTTTAGGAATGGCAGGAAATTGCTGCTGCTCTTGCTCCATTATTATTTTGGGGCCACAAACTTTATTGGGGAAGGGGTACGAGCGACAGAACAGATCAGAAAATAAGGGGGTGAAATAAAGAAAATAAATCAAAAAAACAAAATAAAGAAAACAAAAAAAAATGAAATTGGAAAACAAAATAAAAAAACTTGCACTACACTCAACTAATCAATCCCCTAACTCACTCTCACTCTGTCAAACACTAAGCCTGCAGCCTGGCTGGCTCTGTCTAACCCTCTCCACACAGCAACTAGTACTAGCACACTACACTACAATCTATCACTCAAACTAACAATCTACTGTCACTCTCTCAGTCACAAATACGCCTAGCTACTACTAATACTAATATAGCTCACACTCTAACTCTCTCTCACAGTCTCTTTAACCTCCTTAGCGGTAACCCCGTGCTGGACATGGGGTAAGCCGCTGGAGGGTGTCGCTCAGGCCCTGCTGGACCGATTTACATAATTATTTTTTTTTGCTACATGCAGCAAGCACTTTGCTAGCTGCGTGTGCATAATGATCGCCGCCGCTACCCGCCGATTCGCCGATACCCGCGCCGGCGCACTGCCCCCCCAGACCCCTTTTGCTGCCTGGCCAATCAGTGCCAGGCTGCGCTGAGGGGTGGATCGGAATGCCCGCTGACGTCATCGCGATCATCACCATGGCGACGGGGAAGCCCATACAGGGTATCCCGTTCAGAACGGAATTCCCTGCAGGGTAAAAGCACCGGCGGCAATCAGAGCAGTGGGAGGGATAGCAAAGGGAGGGGGGAAGCATGTAGCTAGCGCTAGGTACATGCTTTAAAAAAAATGTAAAAAAAAAAGTCCTGCGCTGCCCCCTGGCGCATTTATTGTACCGCCAGGAAGGTTAAAAAGACTTTTGGTTTATATACAGTCTTTAAAAAGACTTTTGTTTCATGTTAAAACAACTAATATGGGTCTGTCTCTCCTCTCTCTCCAGCACCAGACTGAAACCCACAAGCTTTGTGACTGCACAGCTCTCTTATATACAAAATGCTGATAGCTGCTGATAGGTAGCTAGGGAGCTGGTTGCTAACGTAGGATTGGTTGTTTTTTCTTAAGACTCTAATTGGTGCAGAAATTCCGATTTTCATGCAGAAATCCTGTTGTTTTCACTTAGAAGCTTCTGTCTAGGGTCTTCCTTCTGATTGGCTGAAAAAATCCGCATTCCGAAGAAATTCCGCATAGCAATTCCAGAATTTCCTCTTAGCGCTATAGCAATTCCGTTCCAATGCGACGCAATGGAATTGCCAATTTCCGACCGGAATCGTGGAAAACAGAATTCCGCAGAATGCGGTGAGCACCCCTAACCTCCAGCTACTGCAGGTGATGGCGGCTTTCCAGCCCATATGGTCGCCAGCCTGATGTAGCTCAATGACAGAACAGTGACTGTCCAGCTGATCAAATTTGGCCTGTCCACAATGAAGCAACAACCTTATTATCTTGGGTGTGCCCCCCCCCCCCGAGACACTCATAAAGCCGGTGGTCATTGCTTCATCGTGATATGCAAGCCCCTTCACCGCGGCAAGGTAACGATCACGAAGGAGAATTGACAGATGTACTCCTGGAGTCCTGGACCCTGTTGGTGGTGGCGTAAAAGGCAGTCAAGCGGCCTGCAGGCAGAGATGCTGTGTGGGGAGCGACTTAGTCTTCGGTTGGGCAGTATCCCTCCGGGATCCATGCCTCATTCATTTTGATAAAGGTGTGATACTGAACACTTTTGTGACCTAGGCGACTTCTCTTCTCGGTGACAATGCCTCCAGCTGCGCTGAAGGTCCTTTCTGACAGGACGCTTGAGGCAGGGCAAGACAGAAGTTGGATGGCAAATTGTGACAGCTCTGACCACAGGTCAAGCCTGCGCACCAAGTAGTCCAGGGGTTCATCGCTGTTCACAGTGTCTACATCCACACTTAAGACCAGGTAGTCGGCTACCTGCCTGCGTGGACATGGGAGAAGGATTACTGGCAATGGTACCTTTATTCCGTTGTGCTGTGACATCACCCTTAAACGCACTGTAAAGCATAGTTGCCAGCTTGTTCTGCAAGTGCTGCATCCTTTCTGCCTTATGGTGATTTGGAAACATCTCCACTACTTTGTGCTTATACCGAGGGTCTAGTAGCATGGCCACCCGGTACAGCTCATTCCCCTTCAGTTATTTTAAATCGGGGTCCCTCAACAGGCTGGACAGCATGAAAGATGCCATCTCCACAAATTTGGATGCAGACGTACTATCTATCTCCTCTTGCTCTTCCTCAGTGATATCAGGTAAGTTCTCCTCCTCCCCCCAGCCACGAACAATACCACGGGAAAGTTGAGCAGCACAAGCCCCCTGCTACGCCTGCTGCGGTTGTTCTTCCGCCTCCTCCTCCAAAAAAAAAACCACCTTCCTCATCATCTGACTCCTCTTCCCCACATGACTCTTCCTCCTCCCCCTCTGTGCTGCCGCAGGTGTTGAGGAATCATCTGGTTCTGCTGAGAATTGATACCACAACTCTTCCTCCTGTTCCTGTTTCTGTTCACGCTCCTCTGCAGCTTGATCCACCACTCTACGCACGGCGCGCTCCAGGAAGAAAGCATATGGGATCAAGTCGCTGATGGCGCCTTCACTCACCAGGCTTGTCACCTCCTCAAACGGCCGCATGAGCCTGCAGGCATTTCGTATGAGTGTCCAGTACTTCGGCCAGAACATGCCCATCTCCCCAGAGCATGTCCTTTGACTGATGTCCTTTGACTGTAGTTGTAGAGATACTATTTGACGGCTTTCTCCTGTTGTAGCAGGCGGTTGAACATCAGGAGCATTGCATCCCAGTGAGTCAGGCTATTGCAAATCAAGCGTCTCACCGGCAAGTTGTTTCTCCGCTGAATATCGGCAAATCGTGCCATGGCCGTGTAAGACCGCCTGGACTGCTTCCTGGACTGCTTCAGGACGTCCTGTAAGCCTGGGTACTTAGACACAAATCTTGGAATTATTAGATTCAGCACATGTGCCATGCAGGGTACATATCTCAACTTTCCCAAATTCAAAGCCGAAATGAGATTGCTGCCATTGTCACACACCACGTTGCCGATCTCCAGTTGGTGCGGGGTCAGCCACTGATCAACCTGTTTGTTCAGAGCAGCCAGGAGAGCTGCTCCAGTGTCACTCTCCGCTTTGAGGCAAGACATGTCTAAAATGACGTGACACTGTCGTACCTGGCATGCAGCATAGGCCCTGGGGAGCTGGGGCAGTGTAGCTGGAGAGGAGATCGCAGCACCAGTAGAGTTGAACTGCCACTCAGCCAAGGCGGAGGAGGAGGATGACAGCGAAGAGGATGTAGCAGGAGGAGAGAAGGTGGCAGCAGGCCTGCCTGCAAGCCGTGGAGGTATCACAACTAGGTCCGCTGCACAGCCACGTACTCCTTGCTTGCCAGCGGTCACCAGGTTGACCCAATGGGCTGTGTAAGTAATGTACCTGCCCTGACCGTGTTTAGCAGATGAGGCATCCGTGGTCAGATGGACCCTTGACCCAGCGCTGTGTGTCAGAGATGACACCACTTGCTTTTCAACTTCATGGTACAGTTTGGGTATCGCCTTTTTTGAGAAATAATTGCAGCCTGGTATCTTCCACTGCGGTGTCCCAATGACCACACATTTTCGGAAGGCCTCAGAGTCCACCAGCTGGTATGGTAACAGCTGGCGAGCTAACAGTTCCGCCAAGCAAGCTGTCAGACGCCGGGCAAGGGGGTGACTGGCAGACATTGGCTTCTTCCGTTCAAAGATTTCCCTCATGGACACCTGGCTGCTGCTGTGGGTAGAGGAGCAGGAACCGCTCAAGGTGGAGGGGAGGCGGAGTGGAGGAGGGTGGCTGTGATTGTGAAGGTGCAAGAGAGAAAGTGGCTGAAGAAGATGCACCTGAAGGAGGAAGAACAGAAGGAGGGTGGCTATGCTTTTGTGTGCTGCTTTTCCTCAGGTGGTCTTGCGATTGCAGTTTGTGCCTTTTCTCCATGTGCCTTCATAAGGCAGTTGTCCCTACGCGGGTGTTGGCCTTTCCATGGCTCAATTTTTGGTGGCAGAGAGTGCAGATGGTATTGCTCATATCTGAGGCAGACACACACAAACATTTCCACACCGCTGAGCCCCCCTGGGGTGATGGCACTATGGTGGCATCAGCAGCTGACGTTGAAGGGCATGTTGGCTGGCTGTCCATTGGTGGCGACACATAGCGCTGGACACTGCCACCAGCTGTTTCTGACGACGAGCTCCCCCTGCTTTTTTCAGAAACCTCCTACTTCTCTCTGACTCCCCATCTGAACTGTCCCCCTGTTCATCTCCTCTATTGGGAACCCACGTGACATCCGTATCATCATAATCATCATCATCATAATCATCCTCCCCAGCTTCGCTTGCATCAGACACCTCCAAAACTGCACTAACAGCAGGTACGTCATCATCATCCTCCTCACACCTTCCGTCCATAGTGTCGCCTAACTCAGACATATGAGGTGGTGTAACTTGCTTAGCGCCTTCATCTTGTTGTAACAATAATGGCTGTGAATCAGTTAATTCCCCACCAAATAACTCCTGGGAAGTGTCAAATGCAGCGGTTGTGGTGCTTGTAGTAGCGCTGTTGGCTGCGGAAGATGAGGTGTTCTGTGTTAAATAGTAAACCACATCCTGACAATCTTGGGAGTTGATGGCACATGCCTTCTTCTGAGCACTGTACTTTAGTCTAGGGCCGAACGAAATCACGTCAGCACGACCTCGAACAGACCTGCCGGGTGGCCTGCCTCTGGGTCTGCCCCTGCCTGTTGTTTTGTCCATAGCGGGTGGATGAAGTGAAAGGTATGCACTGACTTGACTAATACAATGTGCAGTCACACAGGTGCAGTGAAATGTATGCAGTGACTGGTATTACAATACAATGTGCAGCTGTCACACAGGTGCAGTTAACAGGTAAGCACGGACTGGTATATTAAACAGTGTGCGGTCACACAGGTACTGTGAACAATTATGTAATGACTAGTATTACAAATGTGCAGCTGTCACACACACAGATACTGTGAACAGGTGCAGTGACTGGTGGTATATAACACTGCGTGCGCTCACATAGGTAGGTGCACTGAACAGGTAGGTATGCAGTGATTGGTATTAAAAATGTGCAGCTGTCACACACACATGTACTGTGAACAGGTGCAGTGACTGGCTGGTATATAACACTATGTGCACTCACGTAGGTAGGTGCACTGAACAGGTAGGTATGCAGTGACTGGTATCAATACAATGTGCAGCTGTCACACACACAGGTACCGTGGACAGGTGCAGTGACTGGTGGTATATAACACTGCGTGCGCTCACGTAGGTAGGTGCACTGAACAGGTAGGTATGCAGTGATTGGTATTACAAATGTGCAGCTGTCACACACACAGGTACCGTGAACAGGTGCAGCGACTGACTGGTATATAATATAACACTGCTTGCAGTCACGTAGGTAGGTGCACTACTGAACAGGTATGCAGGGATTGGTATTACAAATGTGCAGCTGTCACACACACAGGTAGTCACTGAATTTGCTGGACTTGGCAGTGGCACAGTAGGAATTACCACGGGGCCAAGGTCCAGCAGCTGCAACTGACTGACAGGGCTGTATATGCAACACAAGTGTCTGTGGGACACACACACACAAAAAAATAGATCACAAGAACAACATTAGCTCTCAAAAGAGCTGTTGAGGATAAGGAGTGCTTTTTAGCAATAAGTATCAGCAAGGAGCAAGCTAACAAGCCTAACACAAGAGCCTAACTAAGCTTTCCCTATGTCTATACAACAGGTTCTCTCTCTTCTCTAATTACTGCAGCCACACGAGTGAGTGAAAAGGCTAACGCTGCCTGCCTTTTATAAGGAAGGGGGGGGGGGGGGCTCCAGGAGGGAGTGTAGCCTGATTGGGTACCCTGTGTCTGCTGACTGTGATGTAGAGGGTCAAAGTTGACCCTAATGATGTAGTATAGGGGGCGGGTCGAACTCGCATATAGTTCGCGGTTCACTGCGAACGCGAACCACCGAAGTTCATGCGCATAAGTTCGTGTGCGAACCGTTCGGGCCATCTCTATAAATCAGCCCAAAAATTGTAGCATCCGTGGACCCTGGTGGTGGGTTCGCAGACTGCTGTTGCTGTTAAATATGGCATGAGAGGCGGCAGCAGGAGGACTAAGCAGCACTCTGCGGCAGCACAGAAGAAGACTATGGCACCTCACTGGTGGCACCACAGCACAATAAATCAGCCCAAAAATTGTAGCAACCATGGACCCTGGTGGTGGGTACACAGATTGCTGTTGTCGCTAAATACGACATGAGAGGCGGCAGCAGGAGGACTAAGCAGCACTCTGCGGCAGCACAGAAGAAGAGTATGGTACCTCAGTGGTGGCACCACAGAACGATAAATTATCAGCCCAAAAATTGTAACATCCGTGGACCCTAGTGATGGGTACACAGACTTAAGTAGTAAAACACAACATCAGCAGCAGCGAGGAGGAGGACTAAGGACTCAGCAGCAACACAGAAAGGCATAGCCCCTCATTGGTGGCACCACAGCACGAGAATTGTGCCCAAAAATTGTAAGTATCCGTGGACCCTTGCAGTGGGAACACAGACGTTAGTAGTTAAACACAACATTAGCAGCAGCAGGAGGAGGAGGACTAAGGACTCAGCAGCAGCAGAGAAAAGCATGGCCCCTTATTGGTGGCACCACAGCACGATAATTGTGCCCAAAAATTGTAAGTATCCGTAGACCCTGGCATTGGGAACACAGACTTCAGTAGTTAAACACAACATCAGCAGCAGCAGGAGGAGGAGGACTAAGGACTCAGCAGCAGCACAGAAAGGCATGGCCCCTCATTGGTGGCACCACAGCACGAGAATTGTGCCCAACAATTCTAAGTATCCGTGGACCCTTGCAGTGGGAACACAGACGTTAGTAGTTAAACACAACATTAGCAGCAGCAGGAGGAGGAGGACTAAGGACTCAGCAGCAGCAGAGAAAAGCATGGCCCCTTATTGGTGGCACCACAGCACGATAATTGTGCCCAAAAATTGTAAGTATCCGTAGACCCTGGCATTGGGAACACAGACTTCAGTAGTTAAACACAACATCAGCAGCAGCAGGAGGAGGAGGACTAAGGACTCAGCAGCAGCACAGAAAGGCATGGCCCCTCATTGGTGGCACCACAGCACGAGAATTGTGCCCAACAATTGTAAGTATCCGTGGACCCTTGCAGTGGGAACACAGACGTTAGTAGTTAAACACAACATTAGCAGCAGCAGGAGGAGGAGGACTAAGGACTCAGCAGCAGCAGAGAAAAGCATGGCCCCTTATTGGTGGCACCACAGCACAATAATTGTGCCCAAAAATTGTAAGTATCCATGGACCCTAGCATTGGAAACACAGACTTAAGTATTAAATTCCAACATCAGCAGCAGCAGAAGGAGGACTAAGGACTCAGCAGCAGCACAGGAAGGCATGGCCCCTCATTGGTGGCACCACAGCACGAGAATTGTGCCAAAAAATTGTAAGTATCCGTAGACCCTGGCATTGGGAACACAGACTTCAGTAGTTAAACACAACATCAGCAGCAGCAGGAGGAGGAGGACTAAGGACTCAGCAGCAGCACAGAAAGGCATGGCCCCTCATTGGTGGCACCACAGCACGAGAATTGTTCCCAAAAATTGTAAGCATCCATGGACCCTGGCTTTGTACTCACTGCACCAAGATCTTCTTGTACTCTCAAAACTTGTTGTAAGCTTCTGTATTTCTGAGTTCCATAACCTGCTACAATGGCTATTATAATCTAGTTTCTTAATGCGGAGAAATGTAATGCACACCAAAAAAACAAACAAACAAACAAACAAACAAACAAACAAGTGTATTCACAACTTACATTACAGACACAGGATGTAGTATTCTTGCTACTAAAACTGAACTGCACACCCTGTGGTTAAGGCTGGCAATGCATCTTATCTAATAGATATATTGTTGCTAAATGCACATTCTAATGGTGGCCATACACTGGTCGATTTGCCATCAGATTCGACCAACAGATAGATCCCTCTCTGATCGAATCTGATCTGAGAGGGATCGTATGGCTGCCTTACTGCAAACAGATTGTGAACCGATTTCAGCCTGAAACCGTTCACAATTTGTGGTGGTGCTGCCGCCGCTCCATCCCCCCACCCCCGCATACATTACCTGCTCCGCCGGCACGACTCCCCAGGTCTCTGCTGTCTTCTTCTCTGCTCTGGTCTGGTCTCCGACATGCTTCACTTCTTCCTGCCCGGCAGGAAGTTTAAACAGCAGAGCGCCCTGTACTGTTTAAACTTCCTGCCGTGCAGGAAGAAGTGAAGCATGCCGGAGACCAGACCAGAGCGGAGAAGACAGCGGGGACCTGGGGATTCGCACCGGCCGGAACAGGTAATGCATACCGCTGTATTGCGTCGGTTGTTGGGCATTCGAACGCCGGTATCGACGCACTCCCCACCTGCCGGCGATCGAGAAAAATCTTCCACACGGATGGATCGACGGGAATCGACGGGAACGATCGATTTCGGATGGAAATCGATTGTTCTGTCAGCGGTGTGCGCGGGCAATTTCACAGCCGATTCGATCACTGTGATCGAATCGGCGGTAAAATCCTTAGGTGTATGGGCCCCTTTACAGGGATCGCTTTACACTGTAGGAGTAGAAATCCTCACCTCTTGCAAAGCTCCCTTGCCTAGTCTTTTCTAAAAAAAAATCCCTCAACACAAAATATATTTTTGAAATTCAACATACATCCTTAGTCTTTAAATAACGTTTATTAAAATCCAACATTGTATATCCACAACTGTTTTCTAAAGCTCAATTTTCTCATTATCATCACCTATATCCTGTTATTTTCCTGTAATATTCTTTCTTGACTGAAGGACCACAGTCCCACCACCATACGAATTAGCTAGCAAGTCTCCCATTAGTCTGGACTGGACTGGTCCAGACTATTTTCCTGGTGGATGCCATGAAAAAGGCCACTGCTTTTGCCTACTGTAAGAGGCATTAATAATCTTAGCTAGGGTAAAGCATCACGGTAAGTATGAGAATATAATGGAAGTTAACCTCCTGAGCGATAATCCCGAGCTGAGCTCGGGGTATGTCGCGCAGGAGGATTTTTCAGGCCCCGCTGGGCCGATTTGCATAATTTTTTTTTTGTTACACGCAGCTAGCACTTTGCTAGCTGCGTGTAACTTCCGATCGCCGCCGCTCGCCGCCGATCCGCCGCTACCCGCCGTTCCGCGCAGCCCCCCCCCTCCCCAACCCCTTGCGCAGCCTGGCCAATCAGTGCCAGGCAGCGCTGAGGGGTGGATCGGAACTCCCTATGACGTCACGACGTCCATGACGTCGGTGACGTCATCCCGCCCCGTCGCCATGGCGACCAGGGAAGCCCAGCAGGAAATCCCGTTCTGAACGGGATTTCCTGCTTACTCTGATCGCCGAAGGCGATCGGAGTGGGTGGGGGGATGCCGCTGCGCTGCGGCTATCATGTAGCGAGCCCTGGGCTCGCTACATGATTTAAAAAATAAAAAAAATTAAAAAATAGTGCTGCGCCACCTCTTGGGCGATATAATTGTATCGCCCAGAGGGTTAAATAAAAAGGTGTTACTCATCTCTGATGAAACAGAATGTATTTTGTTATTTTCTAAATTGTTTGATACAATAATACAATTCAATAACATTTGTAAAGCGCTTCTATCCCATAGGACTTACACAGTGTTTGCTATGTGATCCTTTTTTCTTGCCATTTCATCATAAACATAAAATCTAAAATATGGAAAATGTACAGTATCTGTTCAGTATCTGTTCAGTGGTAGATATTAAAAAAAATGTGCAGCTTGCAATGAATTAGCAGAGAGAGAAAGAGAAAAAGTCAGCAAGAGAGAACGAGTGATATTATGGATACACTCTCACATCACAAGTAGACTACTGGATTAGATGTGCTGCTATAGCTAATAACATCCATAAAACAAAAGATGATTTTCACATACATGTTTAGTGCTTTAAAGGAAAAAGACAGAGGTGCATGGCTAAATTACAGACCTGTTTGTATATGCTCCATCCCTATTGCCTGAGGAAGTGGGGTCAATGCTGCAAAACGCATTGTATGATCTTTTGGCGTGCATAAATAAACTGCTTTATCAATATTACTTCAATATTATCTTGTGTCTGCTTGGAGGAGGTAAGTCCACCAGCGCCTCCTATTTTTAAACTTTTTAGATACTTTTATTCTTTTGGCTCCTCTGCATACCTATAACAAAATACAAAAATAAAATCTTTTTAGAATTACACAAAAGTGTTATAAGTGAGTTGCTTTCAGATGTGGTTGTGTAATTGTACCATCAGAAGAAAATTTGAAAAATGCATGTGATGTTCTTTTTGGATTCACGCTAACAGCCATTTCTTGAACGATTCGCTTTCTGGCATAAGAATCAACGTTCAAACTATCGCATAGTTTAATTATTATTTATTATTTTTTTTTTTTTACATTTAAAGCTTTATTGAAAGGATATCTTACAGTACAGAAGTCATAATGCTTAACATAGTATATAGAAATTGTAAGTTGTACAGATATCCCAATTAACATATCATGACAGGTATACAGGAATGTATCATCTATTGATATATGAGTATTCAACACTGCTTTCCTCGTTTTATCTTAAGAGGAGCATTTTGGTTATTTCAAGTTTTATGAGGAGGAGATAAGGAGTAGAGTATTAGAGAGTAGAAAGGAGCATAGAAAAGATGTAGGGGGGGAAGGTGGGAGAAAAGAAGGAAGGGAGGGGCAAGGGGAAGGGGATATTAGAGTCGCCAGTATATTTGGATAATCTCGAGACTTGTACCAGAAGGATTCCTATGTCACCAAAGTTTTATATTCATCTGAGTATTTAAATAATTCCCATCCTGCCCAGGTGAGTGTGAATTGTTCTGTCCTATCTTGTGATAACAGGATGATTTCCTCCATTTGTGCTATTTTATCTAGTCTGTGGAGCCATTGTGTAACAGTGGGAGGGTCTTGTTGCTTCCAGAGGAAGGGTATTGTTGCGCGGGTAGCGTTCACTAGATGTATGAGGATGGATTTTTTGTAGTATTTTAATGGGAAGGGGCCCGAGTGTAATAGAAAAAATTCCGGAGTCATCGGGACTTTTTCTGACGAAATTTTTTCTGTCCATTTATGGACTTGTGCCCAGAAAACGGATATGTTGGGGCACTGCCAGAAAATGTGGAGTATGTTAGCTCCTGCAGAGCCACATCTCCAACAGATGTCTTGAACCCCTGGAGTGTATTTAGACAGAATTGCTGGAGTTTTGTACCATTGTGTGAGGATCTTGTATCCTTGTTCCTGTGTGGTAACATTTAGGGACCCTTTGTGGTTTAGGGTCCATATATTTTGCCACTGCTCCTCCGTGATCGAATTTCCTAAGAGAGCTTCTCACTTAGCTTGGTAAGGGAGGGTAGTTTGGTGTAGTGAGCCAATCATATAACCAGGATATAGAATGAGAGTGGGGGCCTTTTTCTAAAAGTCGTTTTTCGAAGTCAGAAAGTTTTTTACGAGATTGTAATTTTGCATCAGAGGAGTTGAGAAAACTGCGTATCTGAAAGTATGCCCAGTTGGGGAATCTGCCCGAGGAAACTGTTTCATGGAGTGTATCAATTTGTTTGAGAGCTCCTTCTGGCACTAGGTCTTTTAATCGTAGTATAGGGGTAGCAATCCAGTCAGGGGCGAAGGATGAATGATATCCCGGTGGGAAAAGTGGGTTGTTCTGTAGCGGTGTCATTGGACCTAAGAGAGAAGATCCTCTTTTTGATTTAAAGAGATAGCGCATTGCTTTGACGGTTGAGTGAACTAGGGGGTTTAGTGATTCGTGTTCTTTGTTTCGAGTGTCTATTATCCAAGGAAGACTTGCTAAGGGGATTGGGATGGAGTTTTGTTCGATATTGACGGTTGAGTGAACTAGGGGGTTTAGTGATTCGTGTTCTTTGTTTCGAGTGTCTATTATCCAAGGAAGACTATTATTTATTATTTATTGGATTTATATAGCGCCAACATATTACGCAGCGCTGTGCAATAAATAGGATTACAGACAATGATAACAGGGGTGACAGCACAATACAGGTAATAGACAATAGATACAACAATACATGTAATAAGCAATAAGATACACAACACAATGCAGATAGTAGTACAATGCCAGATCATACACTGGAGTGGTAGTGGTAAAAATACAAGTTCCAAATTCTGGGTAAAGTGCACACCGTCATGTAGGATACACAAGGGTAGAGGGCCCTGCCAAAGGCTTACAATCTAGAGGGTGGGGTTGGTGACACAAAAGGAGGGGGTGCAACAAGAAGTTCTTGGCAGAAAGGATTAGGGCAGTGTTGAGTTGATGTAGGCCTCCTTGAAAAAGTGAGTTTTTAGTGCTGTTTTGAAGGTGTTGAAGGTGGGAGCGAGCCTGATGGGCAGTGGAAGAAATTTCCACAGGATGGGGGCAGCTCTAGTGAAGTCCTGCAGTCGGGCATGGGAGTGAGAGATGCGTGGGGTGGTTAAGAGGAGGTTGTTGGAGGAGCGAAGTGGGCGGCCAGGTGTATATCTGCTTACCAGGTCAGAGATGTAGGTTGGGCAGAACTTGTGTAGGGATTTGTATTCCAAACATAGGATCTTGAAGCCAATTCTGAAGCGAATTGGAAGCCAATGAAGGGATTTACGTAGGGGAGTCGTGGAGACAGAGCGGTGGGAGGAGTAGTAGTCGTGGAGACAGAGCGGTGGCCTGAATTACTAAAAGGTCACATGCAATAATCCTTTGGCTTAGGAGGACAACCAGGAACCACCACCATCTGTGTGGATGCCCGGAATAGGGAATCATAATAACCAAAAAGAAATAGACAGAATCATACATGGATTGAATTACATCATAAATACCACCTGAAATGTGTTAAAGAGCAAATAATCAAATGTAAAACCTACAAAAAAAAAGATAGCTCAAACAGCACCAGACCAGACCATATATTAAGTATATAATTAAGACTTTATTGAAACAATTAAAAACTAAGATAAAACAATTTAAAAATCACTAATAGGTGTATCATAAGGTGGAGACCAGGATCTGTACAACAGCGCTGCAATCTTAGGCAGTGCTGTACTGGGGACAGCCGTGTGACACGGCCGTCCCCCTGGAAGGCACAAGAGCGATCGGCTGTCATAGGCTGATGATGGGGGGGGGGGGGAATCACTTGTGTGCTGAGTTGTACAGTCTTGCAGCAAGCCCTTAACCTCCTTGGCGGTATGAAAAATACCGCCAGGAGGGAGCGCAGCAGTTTTTAAAAAAAAAATTTTTTTTTTAATCATGTAGCGAGCCGAGGGCTCGCTACATGATAGCCGCTGCTGAGCGGCATCCCCCCGCCCGCTTCGATCGCCTTCGGCGATCTCCGATCAGGAAATCCCGTTCATAGAACGGGATTTCCTGGAGGGCTTCCCCCGTCGCCATGGCGACGGGGCGGGATGACGTCACCGACGTCACTGACGTCGGGACGTCATTGGGAGTCCCGGGCCACCCCTCGGCGCTGCCTGGCACTGATTGGCCAGGCAGCGCTGGGGTCTGGGGGGGGGGGGCGCGCGCCGCAGCAAATAGCGGCGATCGGGCGGGGGCCGGCGGCGATCAGAGTGCTGGCGCAGCTAGCAAAGTGCTAGCTGCGTCCAGCAAAAAAAAAATTATGAAAATCGGCCCAGCAGGGCCTGAGCGGCACCCTCCGGCGGCTTACCCCGTGTCCAGCACGGGGTTACCGCTAAGGAGGTTAAAGAGAATCTGTACTCTAAAATTCTTACAATAAAAAGCATACCATTCTATTCATTATGTTCTCCTGGGCTCCTCTGTGCTGTTTCTGCCACTCCCTGCTGCGATCCTGGCTTGTAATTGCCAGTTTAGGCAGTGTTTACAAACAAAAGAGATGGCATGTGATAGGCTGAGAGGAGCTCAGTCTGTGACTCACACAGAGCCTGCAGGGTGCGTGGAGAGGGTGTGTATAGCTTCTATCCTATCACAAGCAGACCAGCACATTCCTGCCTGAGTGCCTGAGCCCGACAAAGCCGTCAGAGGAAAGAAGATTCGATTATATAACAGAGATAATACAGCCACTGTGCAACTAGGAAAGGCTGCAGTAAGACAGACCGCATTAGAACAGGTATAGGAACTTATAGGATAGAAGAAATAAGGCTGAACATTTTGTTACAGAGTTACAGAGTCTCTTTAAAGCTGCAGTTGCCTAATTTGTACAAAAAGTGAGCTCATGCCGGTCTGAACTACATTATGCTGCTGAAGAAATGGAGGAGCTGAACTGAGGGGCCTGCAAGACAAACACCAGGCTGTTGAGTGTTGCAGCTAGGCAACTATCATAGACTGATGTCCTTGAGATTGCAAACACTAAGCTGAATGGACAGCTGACAGCTTGAACTATAAGGAAGTTGTTGGATGGCTGTGTCCTGCTGACTTGGATTACATGCATCTTGGAGTAAGCCAATGGTCTGGTGACTGAAGTACTAAACTCTGTGGCAACCTTTGTGGTAGAACACAAGGGACTTTGCGCTAATCTCACCATTGGTGCAACTAGTACAGCTTTTGAACTTATACCTAACTGTGGAAATAGTCTGCTCAGTGTATGATTGCTTATGAGGCACGCATGTGTGCAGATATATGAGGAGTGCTCTGTCCACTAAGCCGGTTATTTTAATTGGGGGGGGGGCAGGGTAATTTTTAGAATTATTAAAGTTTTCTAATTTGCTATAATTGTACAAAATTATAGATTTACAACACAGGAGCCTGTAGGCACAGATGTTCGGGCACCCTAGACTTTGCCCTCCATGAACCCACAAACCCCCACCAAAATGCACCGCAAGTGTATTTGCTGGCCCAGCTTTCAAATCCGTCCTACTTCCCCTACCCGGCATAGGTAGCCACAAGAGCCTCTTAGTATTAGGTGAGAAAAAGTACCCTGAAGGTGCCCCCAAGTATTAGGTAGCTAGAGATGCCCCCAGCTGAAAGGAGATCTCATCAGTGGAATGCAGAAAGGCGGGTGAGTAACCTGTAGGCTCTGCTCCAGACTCTGTATAGGGAAGGTGGTAGAGACTGGGAAAGGGGAGTCAGACACCTTTGCATCATCATGCGCCTGATTGAGCTTTCAAATGAGCATGTTCACTGGAATTGAAGTAATTAGATACATTTTTATTATACTTTTTCATTCTTATAGTAATTATTATTATTATTATTATTATAACAGTAGTAGTAGTAGTAGTAGGAGTAGTAGTAGTAGCAGCAGCAGCAGCAGTAGTATTATTAGTAGATGTAGTATTACTATTAAGGTTCAGGACAAATTAACTAAATTCATGTATATTTCTTCTTGTAGTTAGCAGTCACTAGCTATTAATAATTATTCCATGATTTGATGCATAATTTTGTGTACTGAAGTCAAAATATGAAGACAAGGTTTTAAAGTAATTTTTCAAATGCTTAACTTCTCTGTATAAAAGATTTGCTTGTGAGTAAACAAATAATTATGACTAATATGAATAAATGATGATTAGTTAAGTATTAAACATGGGAAGTCAGAAGCTGATTTGTAAAAAGTAAAACAAAACATAAGTAGACATAAGTAGACATAACCATTTTAAGATATTTCAAAATGTGGATATGAGCTTGCTTACATAATACATTTTATCTAATGTAATGTCTTAAATATATATATTTTTTGTTAACTAAAATGATCATGATGGCAGCATCCATAGTATCTCTAAAAACATAAATGTAAAATTGTAGATCAGACAGCAAGCTAACAGTTAAATGCATAAAAAATCTACTTAATATGATACATATGAACAGATGTACAGATCTATTATTGTTATTATACTTTTTGAAACTGGCAGGTTTCTGGTCCTCTAATTGGCTTCATAGCTTTACAGAGTAATTACAGCTTCAAGCAAACTTTGTCATCTGTGGCTCAGAATGGTGTAAAGAAAACAGAACATTTTGAAGTGCAGTTTATATTTTCATATTTGCAGAGGGACTGATTGCAAGCAACAGCATTGCTTAAAAATATAATTAAATTCATATTATTTAGAGACATTACTATATTAATACTATTACTCATAATTGCACAATGTTGAACTTGAATTGCAATTTGGTAGTTCATTAATATTTTAATATTTTAAACAGGTATTGCTATGTGAAATACATTCTCTGTTTCAGTTTTTTCACATGAACCTTGTGATTGATTTTCATAATGGCTTCTTGAGGGATGAAAAGCACATATTATATATATTTTTTATTTTTTTCAAGGTGTATCATGTTCAGAGCTTTACAGATAAGTACCATATGAACTACTTAACACCATCTAAAAATACATGTGACTATCATTTAAAATATGGCATGTAAATATCTGGCCATGACTAATGCTGGATATACATGGTTCGTTTTTGAGCCATTTAGATGGCTCGATAGATAATTTCCGACATATCCGATCTCCCGTTTGATCGTTTTGCCGCTTGATTCCTGATAGCAGTGAATGGAAAAAGATAAGAAAAACGAGCGGAAGATAAGAGAATTGACTGCAGAATTGAGCAGCGAAATGTTCAAACATGAGAATCGAGCTGTAAAAACGAGCCGTGTATGCCCAGCAAAAGACTTTTTCCCCACTGATTAAGTCTTTAGTGACATGGGTTGGTAATGGGGTTGAATGTCACTCCACCCCAAATGGATATCTTTTCCCATTTAAATGTGTGGTGTGGTGGCATTGTACTAATGATGATTTTGCCAAGTTGTTTAGTAACGGTGTGTGCTGTGGAGGTGCCACATCAATGTTGAGTGGTGCGGTGGTGCTTCGTTACTTACGAATCTTGGTAACATTAGCTTTTTATGAGAGGTTTAGCACTGTGACCGTTTCTATATTGTTCAAAATTTTACTTTTTTAAGCTCCCGAAGAGCAAAAATATAATATAATTAAGGTAACAAAAGTAATATTGAAATGAAGTTAATTACACAAGTGATAGCAGGACTGGGAGCAAAATTAAACAAAGACTGTCTGTCCTGGGTGCATTCATGTAGAACCAGACCACAAGCAGAGTAGAGTAAGAACACAAAATTGAATGTAGAATTATTATGATTATTTACTGTTCTGGCAATTTGATTCCAGATATAAATATGACAAAACACTGTCCCAAAAGTGAACACCCGGATACTGAGACTCTATATTTGCTGTCAACAAACATATACTGTAGAATTCCAAATTTATGGTGACAAGCCAGAGATGTTGCACTGTTGAAGTTTGGCAAAGAACCAACAGAAGCAAAGCCATCTCTACAAGATGTCTGAATTTGTCAATCCCAATCTTCAGCCATTCATTGAGGTGAGCTTAATATTTGAACAGGAGGCTTATATCCACTGATGTTCTGTATTACTCTATAAAAGTTGTCATCATCACTGAGTATATTGAAGATAGCTATGAAAAACATCTGGCTACTACTGTAGTTTTTATAGACCATATAGCAGCATACAACAGCGTTAGCTATAAAACGATATGATGACAATGCTGAGAGAGGAAAAAAAACAATCCTACAATAGGGGCATATCAGCCTACAAACATAAAAGTAGGTGGTTCATCGATTCTAGTTTAACAAGCTACCTCAAAAAGGTGTCTAGTCTTTTTTTTTTTTTTTTTTTTTTTTACATCTGTGTCAATTGCCAACCAATTGAACCAGAAACTCATTTAGCTCGTAATATTGATCAAAAGATGTAATTTTGATTTACAATACTTTTGTTTAGCCAAATGTGCCAGTTTCATAAAAATGATTTGTGAGAGTCTGACGTACTAAAAATGTCGAAAACGTGACAATTTTGTTCACACAATGGCTGCTGGAATAAACATATAGTGTCTTATTGTTCTTTAGAAATGTTAATTTATCTTGTATAAAGTATATATACAAATACAACTACAATATTAACACACATCAAAATAAATAGACTCAAATCTGAACATATGTTTGTAAACCACCAATCACCATTAATGGCTGTGAATAGAGCTGGACACGTTTGTTGTCAATCCAGAACGCCTGACTGGTCATCACTTCATGAGCTACATCTCACAACCAAGAAATAGTCAGCACCCACAAGGATGGGCCTGGTTTGCTGCTTGAAGAAAGATGAGTGTATGAAGAAAATCCATAAGGAAACCAGGTTCCACTGTCCTGATTATGACATTGGGCTTTGCCCAGTCACATTTCAAAATTCTTCATACCCAGGATGTTTTTTTAGACCAATATGCAATGTCTAGTAATTTAACAATAATAATGCATCCTTGTTTGGACAGTTTTCAGTGTTTTTTACTTGATTACGTTTATTCTTATTATATTATTTTTTTAATCATTATTATAATTTAATTTAAAAGTACATGTTTCAAACTTTATCATACCTTGGATGTCTACTAGACTCTGTTTGGACAGATTTCAGTGATTTATTTTTAAGAATTACAGGCCTACAATATAAAACAGCAAATGTCCGTGCAAGACCATGTACCACTTTAACATTCAAAATACTGCCATAGTCAGACCGACCCTTAAAAATAATTTTGCTTACTCATCAATACATTTAGTCTTCACTCTTCAAAACATGCGTGGAAGAAAGGTAGAGTAGGCTGGATAGTAAGGTTGCAAACATTGTAGACATTGAGATGGTCCAAAACAAACCATGTAATTATGTGAAAGTGGTTTTGAGGTGGGCTTGTCCATTAGATATAGCATAGTCATTGCATTTTTCACAGAAATGTATGTATTACAAAAGTATTAATACATGAAAATGTGATTAGAGAAATTCTCCAGTTTGACATATGGAGCTATCTGCAGATAATTGCCAAGAAACTCATTGAAGCCAGCACAAAAAAAATAATGTGCAAATGTAAAGCTATGACTAGAGAAAAGTCTACAATTCTTTTTGGTGCAGTTTAAAATTGTGCAAAAATAATGATCCTAGGCTACTTGAAAATGGCGCTGGTGTCATCATTTTTGATGAGCATTCATGAGAGGATAGAGCAATTACAGATGTTCACAAGGAGAAATTACATAGAAAGCTAAAGAAAAAGGGAGTTTATTCACTAACACTTGAAATGGTTGTGGTACCAAGAAAGGCAATTAAAGTCTAGTACTGCTCCTTATTTCTCACACAATTCACCACTCTCAAGAGAGAATTATCTCACTTATGAGAAGCTGCAACAAAACACAGACACCTCCCGTTATCCCATGTGCACAGGTATTTAGTTTCTTCCTGCTCATCAAAAGCCTGGAGGTAGAGTTAACAGGCATATGTGGAGGGATTACACTGTGTATATTTTTATTCACAGTAAACATAGATATAAACAATTCTGAAAATTGTGAGATAAGGAGAAGGAGGAGTATGTCCTGATTGAATACAAATACTACAAGCTTATGAGAAAATGCAAAAAATTGTTGTCAATTGAAATCACATGTTGGCACACTACCCCCCTAATCCTCCCTTGCAAATCCACAATGGACCCCTGAGAAAAAACTCCTATCTGGCTTATAATGGTTCACAGTAAATACAGAAATATTGATGCGACCAAAGGCTGCGCAGCCAAAAAAATCTAAAAATATCTATATACTAGTTCAGCATGCCATACAGTAAGAATTGTTCATGTGCAAAATATTTCAAAAATTGTTAAGAAAGAACTCTTCAATGATTATGGGTATGCTTGTTCCTCCACAATAGATATGCATTAGCCAGAGGTTATGCAAAAAGATAGTTCATTCATCCTACTCAACTCCCAGCCAAATAATGATATTTGCAGAGACAGAAAGCGACTTCATGTGTATTGTTACTCCATTTATAGCAGGATAACTTCAACATATAAGCAAAGATGCAGTTGTCGTTATGAATGGTGATCAGTTGTAGGATATAGTTTAACATGAAGGCATAGTTGCGAAACAGAAACACACACCGCCTTTGCAGGCGTACTCAGCAGTCTTCAAAAGTCCTCAGCATATTGAGTTAGCAGCAAGCGTGGCAGGCATAGCATAGAATGATAAACAGCCACCTCAGTGGGTCATTCAACGGCACCTGATTTGCATGATTAACATCGCTGCCATAGCATGGGTTGAATCTGATGTCTTGCAATGCTATAAGAAAGTCCCCATATCCATGCTATAATATATTGCCAGAAATGTGTGGATGCAGAGGTTGCCCAATAGGGCTCTTACTGTCTCCGCTCGGTCGCAGGTGGCTGGGAGGAGATATGGAGTTCACAGGTCCTGGGAGAGTCTCAGGGAGGGCAGGTGCCACATGGAAGAGGACGGCGTCCTTGATCGATTTCACCGGTTCTCCCGCCTTCCTCAGGAGGCGTGTCCTTGCAGCGCATGACACGCTGCCTAAGAGACGCCCATCACCCAATCAGGATGCCCTATGCGGCCAATCCAGCCCCCCCACACACACACGAGCCACCCGAGCAGGGAGGCAGGCAGACACGACATGCGCACAAACCAATAGCGCGCGCGCCACATCCGCCAAGCCAAGCCCTGCCGCACAATGCCCCGGGGAGGGGACGGGAGAGGCCAATCATCACACAGGACAGCCGGACCAGGACGCGAGCGCCACCCACACAGCAAATATATCTGACACATTAGTGAATACAGCAAATAAATAATTAGATTAGCCAAAAAACTAAATATAATAAAAAATACAATATGAGATGGCAGCGGCCTCATGTACTAGATAAATATCTTTATGTCACAAGATCTGGCACAAGGTGAACACAGCAAATACTGGTAATCACCCCCGTCCCGAATAACTTACAACCTAGGAAGAAAATATTTATCAGCATCTCTGCTGTTAACAATTATATATGAGAATCTGGGCCCCAAAGGCAGTGCGTGAGGTGCCCCGGGGAGACAAAATTATCCCCCCAGCTGACAGAGGGTAGAAGGGGGAGTGCAACAAACACAGACGCAGGCAGCAAATTAAATCAGCAAAAAAGGCACAAAACTTGTGTTCAGGGGCATAACAATAGGGGCTGCAAGGGATGCGCCCGCGCGGGGTGCCCGGGGCCCCCCTGGGGCCCGCCCAGGGCCGTTTTGGGGGCAGGGGCCAGAAGGGGATGCAGCGCATGAAGGGAGAGTGATGCCCACACACAGCGGCGGGGAGGAGGGCCACTCCCCCCTCCCTCACCTTGGGCTCCCCCATCAGCGTTTCCTCCTCCGGCATTAATTAGCAGCAGTAGCGGCGGCGGTGTAAAGGGAATGCGGACTTACTTCCGCGTTCCCCACTGGAGGATCTTCTCTGTATCAGCACCCAATGACGCTACTTCCTGATAAACAGGAAGTAGCGTCATCGGGCGCTGTTACAGAGAAGAATCTCCGGCGTGGAACGTAGTAGTAAGTCCGCGTTTCCTTTACACCGCTACTGGTGCTAATTAATGCCAGAGGAGGAAGGGCTGATGGGGGAGCCCAAAGTGAGGGGGGGGAGTGGCCCCTCTCCACTCCGCTGTGTGTGGGCATCGCTCCCCCTTTATGCGCTGCGTCCCCTCCTGGCTACACTGAGGGCACCTATACCTAGCTAAACTGGGGGCACCCATGCCTAGCTACACTGAGGGTACCTATACCTAGCTGAACTGGGGGCACCCATGCCTGGCTATACTGAGGGCACCATGCCTAGCTACACTGAGGGCACCTATACCTAGCTAAACTGGGGGCACCCATGCCTAACTACACTGAGGGCACCTATACCTAGCTAAACTGGGGGCACCCATGCCTGGCTATACTGAGGGCACCCATGCCTAGCTACAATGAGGGCACCTATACCTGGCTACACTGGGAGGCACCCATGCCTGGATATACTGAAGGCACCATGCCTAGCTACACTGAGGGCGCCTATACCTAGCTACACTGGGGGCGCCCATGCCTGGGCTATACTGAGGGCACCATGCCTAGCTACACTGAGGGCACCTATACCTAGCTAAACTGGGGGCGCCCATACCTAGCTACAGTGAGGGCACCTATACCTAGCTAAACTGGGGGCACCCATGCCTGGCTATACTGTGGGCACCTATACCTAGCTATACTGCGGGTAAACATGCCTAGCTATACTGGGGGAACCCAGGCCTGGCTATACTAGGGGCAAACATGCCTAGCTATAATGAAGGCACCTATACATAGCTATACTGGGGGCACCCATGCCTAGCTATACTGAGGGCACCTATACCTGTCTATACTGATGGCACCTATACCTAGCTATACTGAGGGCACCTATACCTGGCTATACTGGCTATTCTGCTGCACACAGGGTCACTGTCTTGCGCGGGCGCGCGCACAGACAGGACCTTTATTCTGGGAGGAGGGGCGTCAGCTGACCGGCTGGTCGGCTGACGTCAGAGGAGTCCCACGGCGCCCAGGATTGGCTGATCCTGGAGGGGTGTGCCAGTGGGGTCTCCTCTGCTTCATAAGCCTCCGGGCTTCATTTTAGGATTGTCTGTTGTCGTGAGTTAGCGCGCAGACCTTAGGCTAGTTCCCTGGTGTTGATACTAAGGATTTCACACCTAGTCTAGGATATTGCTCTATTGCTATTGTTACTTGTAGACTAGTTCCCGGGTGTTGATGCCACGGATTTCACACCCAGACTAGGATATTACTACTGTATTGATCGCCTGTGTATGACTCTTAGCTATTACCTTTGACTCTGATCCTGTCTTCTGATCCTGTACTTTCGCCTATCTGTCTACCTGTTGCTGAACCTCCTCCTGATTACCATTTACTCTCTTGTCTCACGATTCTGTACCGATACGTATCTTCCTGTTGCTGAACCTCTGCCTGATTACCGGTTACTCTCTTGTCTCACGATTTTGTACCGATACGTACCTCTCTGTTACCGACCCTTGCCTGCCTGACCATTCTACTCGCCAGTGGGCCCTCGCCACTGGTGAGGTGTTTACTGCGCCAGCTCCGCTGGTTAAGCAACTCAGCTAGGCTATAGTTCAGCCTTAATTACCTGCTCACTAGGTATCTGTCATTTTAGTATTACTGTATCTCTTAGGCTAAAGTACAGTTTGACTCACCCGCCCCTCGGGTGTTCATTTGCCAGCAGTATATTCTGAATCACCCGCTCCTCGGGAGATTTAGCCTCTCAGTAATGTTTCTCCAGATTGCTGGAACTTGTACGCTAGTACACACTGCGTGTACTGATAGTACCTCACCAGCCCCTCTGGTGAGGTTTCTTTAAACTATTAAAGTTACGGTTGCACCCAAACACTTACACTTTATTTGGTGTCCAGAGGTTAGCCATACTTGTATTATTGGTGATTCTGCAGATCACTAATAATCAGGTATATATCTGTATTGTCGGTGATACTGCAGATCACCGATAATCAGATACTCTCTGCGTGCTGACACCGACCGTTACAGTAACATTCATAAAAATGAATGAGACATACAATAGTTATCAAATAAGATCTTGTCTCCTACAGTTGAAGAAACTAACCTGCTGCTTTGCTAGTGTTACTGCTGCTGACTGCTGAGGTGAATGAGTTTAAACTTCTGAGAATGACATTTATGTACTGTATATATACAGTGACCAGATTTTTGATGGGTCAACCTGGGATGAGTGTGTGTGGGGGGGGGGGGGGGGGGGGAGGGGGCGCGCTTCGCGGGCCGTGGTGAAAAATGGGCATGGCCATAACATGTGAGGGCTCATAACATGGTGGAGGTGGAGCTAACTAACGTAACTGTGTAACTTTGAGGCAGTGGGCCAGAGTTACCAAAATGCCAACAATAACCTTAAAGTACCAAATACAGCCATTATGACCATCAAATAATAAATGTAGCAACCGTCAACTCCGACACATGACATGCAAAAAATGTTTCCCCCACGGCCAGTTGAAATGCAGCAACCACTACCTCCAACACTTTAAATGCAACCACCACTACCTCCGACACTTGAAATGCAACCCCCATTACCTCCAACATTTGAAATGCAACAACCGCTACCTCCTACACTTGAAATGCAACCCCCATTACCTCCAACATTTTGGGCAGAAAAGCTATGGGGGTGGAACTTAGGCGGCCAGGAGGCCGTGTGATTGGAGGATAAGGAGCCAAGAGCAGCCCTATGGAGGCGGAGCTGAGGCGGACAGGAAAATGTTTAACTGTAGGTGGGCAGGACAGCAAGCTGGGGAGGCGTGGTTGATGCAGACAAGGGGCCACACCCTCCTGCGCTGCGCACGGTGGCCAGAGTCCTGCTGCCGGGATGTCCCGCGGCTAAAAGCGGGACATTTCCCGGAATGCTAGCCAGCCTGGGACAGGGGACCCCGAAAGCGGGACGTGTCCTGGCTAAAGCGGGACGTCTAGTCACCGTAGTATATCTGACTGTTTAGTCATAGAATAATAGACACAACAAGTATACTTCACAAGTAAAGACACAAGTTTAATTAACTCAGAGAAGACCATTGAGGACTACTTCAAAAAATACATTTTTTGGCCTTGTTTCAAAGCTTTTTTTATACTTTGTCAGAGACAATCTACTTGGAAAACATATATTTTTGGGCTTTCTCAGAAGCTTTATCTATGAGGGTTGTCCAGATAAAAAAGCCATTTGCCACACAAAGCATTCTTTCTGTATAATATAACATGCATCTGTCAGGTCAATCTTTTCTCTCCCTTCGCAGCTTGTCACATGACTGCAGAATGCTGGTAATCCCAGCCAGGTCAACATCTTCAAGGAGTTTGTATATTCTCCCCGTGTCTGTGTGGGTTTCCTCCGGGCACTCAGTTTTCCTCCCACATCCCAAAACATACAGATAAGTTAATTGGCTTCCCCCTAAAATTGACCCAAGACTATTTTACATGCACTACACGATACATACCTAAACATATGACTATGGTAGTGACTAGATTGTGAGCCCCTCTGAGGGACAGTTAGTGACCAATAGTGACAAAACTATATATACTCTGTACAGCACTGCGTAATATGTCGGCGCTATATAAATATTTAAATAAAAATAAAATAAAATGTTTGTTCACCAGCATTAACATAAAGTATACCAGACTGGAGAAAAAAGTAGATGAATAGGATGCAAAGCTCCCGGCACCAGACCAAGGATTCTCATAGGAACACCTTTAATATACTGTATCCTCATTAGGGATGCTCGTTCGGATTTTGCGGAAATGCAATTTCCACATTTATGATCGGAAATTGCATTTCCACATCGGAATTCGGAAATCGGTAAAAGAAGTGCGGTAGGCGGATTTTCGTGGAAATCGCAGAAATTTTCGCGGAAATTTTCGCCAGCTTTAATATTGCTTTTCTTAAAAAGTACAAGGTCTTTTTGAAAGATTATTTACCTCTTGTTCCCACTCTTCTGCTTAACAAACTCTGAAAATTGGGTGTTTCTGGCACCTACAGGGGCTTTGCAATTAACCGATAAATTCGGGGGAAATGTAAAATGCAGAAAATCCGCATTACCATATGCGGTATGCTGCCGATTTTACAGGTCAATAGCAAAGCCCCCATAGGTGCTAGAAACACCCAATTTTCAGGATATGTTAAGTAGAAGAGTGGGACCAAGAGGCAAAACAAATCTTTCAAAAAGACCTTGTACTTTTTGAGAAAATCAATGTTAAATTTGGCAGATGAAAATAATGAAAATCTGCATTACCATATGCGGTATACCGCCGACTTTAGAAGTTAATAGCAAAGCCCCCATAGGTGCTAGAAACTTTTTTCTGGGTATGTTAAGTAGAAGAGTGGGAACAAGAGGCAAAAAAAATCTTTCAAATAGACCCTGTACTTGTACTGTAAAATCAATGTTAAAGTCGGCGGAAATTTCTGCGAAAATTGTATCGTAATGCAGAAATCAGTAGCGGAAAGCAGTAGCGGTAATGGTGAAGGATGCACTAGTCATGGATGCACGCTGGTGTACATGATATCGTCGTGGATTGGGCACTTAAGTCTTTTGGCAGATCTCGGACTGATGTTTGTTGAGGGTCCAATTTTGATGTATATATATACTGTGTGCCTCTGAGGAATCGGCCTTTGGCCGTGAAACACGTGTCAGGCAAACTGTATGCGATTTGGAAATCCGGAAAAAAACCCTGCATGTCTGTACTTTTATATTGAAGACATTTTTACTGAGAAGAATTAAAAAGACTATCTGTTCATAAAAAGCCCTGTGCATGATTTGGATTTTGTATACTATAACACCCATACACTTGCTAACCTCATCCGTTTGACCAGGTGCTTCTAGCACTGACCCTCCTACCCTCTTCTTTTCTCAACAATGGAAAAAAGTAGGGTTGTTATAGAATAAAAATCAATTTTTGTTGTTCCATTTGGAACAACAAGGCCTTGCGCTTTACTTGACAATGAGCAAACTTCACATTTTGCTGTTTCCTCAAGATTGTTCTCGGCTGCAATCCGCACAAAGTCACTGATTGTGATATCTTTATTCAGACTAGCAATTTGCTGCATACTAGTTGCCAGAGAATAATTGCAGATAAGTAAAATGAATTTTCTGAGCTGTCTATGTTTATTATGGAGTGTCACATTTTGTTCAAAAAAATACGTTCACATGTTGCAATCTGCATAAAATCAGATGTAAAAGCAATATTGATAACATAATTTATGCTGCACAGAAAGAAGTTGTGATGCACAATACTCATTTCATGCTGCAATACATATGTAGAAACCTAACGACTTGTCATTATTATTCACTTTAACAGAAGTATACTCAATGTGGCCTGTGACATAATGAGCCTGATTTACAAAGCATTTCTAGAGGCCCTAAAAGACACACTTAGCCCAAATCTCCTCAGCCAAAATATTGCAATTTGCACTCTTTCAACTTAGAAAATCTAGTGTGGCCATGATTTCCAGTTGGAGCCTAAGGCAGTGAGTCAGCAATATTATGTGGGCATCTGCAGGTTTCTGAAGATCAGGCACTCCAACTGGCAACATTGAAATAAACAAGAAATCACGAATACACATTTCACTATTCATCATCTCCAAGCATTGTCCTTTGGCCCTGCAGTGCAATGACAGGTGAGCACTTCAATCAAGTTTTATGCATGTATGTGAAAAGTGGGAGCATGTGTGTGCAAGTGCACTGTGTGTTAAAAGTTAGGCTCTTGCGTGCAGACCCGCCACAATAACACTGGATGTAAATACGCGTTCAGTTAGAGTTTAACAGGTTCTCTTTGGGCAACTATAGTCGTCCAGATAGAATGAAGTGGTTAAAAACTTGAACCCCTTATCAGCAACAACCCCTCTCTGGAATTTCACGTCTTAAAGAGGAACTCCAGTGAAAATAATGTAATAAAAAAAGTGCTTCATTTTTACAATAATTATGTATAAATGATTTAGTCAGTGTTTGCCCATTGTAAAATCTTTTAAATCCCTGATTTACATTCTGACATTTATTACATGGTGACATTTTTACTGTTGGCAGGTCATGTAGCTGCTGCATGCTTTTTTCGCAGTTGGAAACAGCTGTAAACAGCTATTTCCCACAATGCAGCAATGTTCACAGACAGGAAACTACCAGGAGTACATACTCAGAGTTTCTTGTGGGAGGGGTTTTACCCCATTATCAGTCATACAGCGCCCCCTGATGGTCTGTTTGTGAAAAGGAATAGATTTCTCATGTAAAAGGGGGTATCAGCTACTGATTGGGATAAAGTTAAATTCTTGGTCGGAGTTTATCTTTAAGTGAGATTCAACTCCCAAAACTAAAATGTAAATATCTACTCTCAGGTACATTAAAAAATTATAATTTTTCTGCTTGAACTTGATGGCTGGATGTCTTTTTTCAACCATACTAACCACTACTATTATGTAAGGCATTCCCGGTGTATGAAATGATTACTTTAAATGTATTAAAGGTTTTTTTTTTACACACATAAGGGTTGATTCACTAAACCTTGATAACTCAAATATCACACCTTATCAAAGTTAACATGCCTTATCAGAGTAGCATAGCGAGCGCTACGAACCCACAAGGGCTCAGGGCAGGACGAGTGCCATTGCCAATTAGCAGGTATAAGTTTGTAGTGCTCGCTATGCTATTCTGATAAGGCGTATTAACCTGCTGGGCGGTCTGGACGAGCTCAGCTCGTCCAGTACCGCCGGAGCCTGCCGCTCAGGCCCTGCTGGGCCGATTTGGCTCAAGTAAAAAGCAGCACACGCAGCCGGCACTTTGCCAGCTGCGTGTGCTGCCTGATCGCCGCCGCTCTGCGGCGATCCGCCGCGAGCAGCGGCGAAAGAGGGTCCCCCCAGCCGCCTGAGCCCAGCGTAGCCGGAACAAAAAGTTCCGGCCAGCGCTAAGGGCTGGATCGGAGGCGGCTGACGTCAGGACGTCGGCTGACGTCCATGACGTCACTCCGCTCGTCGCTATGGCGACGAGGGAAGCAAAACAAGGAAGGCCGCTCATTGCGGCCTTCCTTGTTTATTCTGGGCGCCGGAGGCGATCGGAAGAACGCCTCCGGAGCGCCCTCTAGTGGGCTTTCATGCAGCCAACTTTCAGTTGGCTGCATGAAATAGTTTTTTTTTAATTAAAAAAAAACCCTCCCGCAGCCTCCCTGGCGATCTTATCAGAACGCCAGGCAGGTTAACTTTGATAAGGTGTGATAGCTTTGATAAGATGTGATATTTGATCACGGTTTAGTGAATCAAGCCCCTAGAATGCCTTCAAATGTTCTTTTATGTACCTAAGAGTAGGTAGTCTTTTAGTTACATATTTACATAATTACTTGGGTTGAAGAAAGACATACGTCCATCAAGTTCAACTAGAAAATAAGGTACAACACCAGCCTACACCCTCACATATCACTACTGATCCAGAGGAAAGTTACAAAAAAAAACCTTACAAGGTACATTCCAATTAGCCAAAAAAGGGAAAAAAAATCCTTCCAGACACCAGATGGCAGTCAGATAAAATCCCTGGATCAACACCACCGGTAATTACCTAGTAATCATAGCCATGGATGTCTTTCAATGCAAGGAAGGCGTCTAAGCCCTCCTTAAATGCAGATATAGAGTTTGCCATAACTACTTCCTGTGGTAATACATTCCACATTTTAATCACTCTTACTATGAAGAACCCTTTCAGAATCAGAATCATTTATGTTGCCAAGTACAAAGGAGTTAGTTTTGGCTCATACAGGTTCTGGAGGGGGGTTGAATAGTGAGAGTAAGGGGGGAAAATGTCTGAAGGCCAAAAGCCAAGGCTGCCATACTACGGTGCCACCACTCGGCAATCATCTGTTATCCCTAAGGAGACATTGAAGTGGGGAGTGGGATCAGAGGAAGGTGAAGGTTCAGCAGCGATGGACCAGTACTTCATGGAAGAAACCAACGGTGATGGCTGACGCTGCTGAGGCAAGGTGCTCCACTACAAAAGGTGCAGTAGTGTTCAGTTCTGTGGTGGGTCCCAACTCCTGGAGCAAAAAACAAAGCTGACCACCACTCAACGAACTATAAAAATGCAAAACTTTATTTATCAATTAAATACGGTTCTCCCATAAGGAGCAGGCATCCCACCAAACACCCCACCCCCCATAAAAACGCTAGGCAATAACCATAGGAGCGCTCCTGATCAAACCTGCACTCACTCACATGAAAACACATACATGCAATTGTTCAGATCGGCCAATCTTAATTGTATGCTCGTGGATGGAGAAAGCAGGAAGTGAAAGCATCAGTAAAATGCACTTGAAACAATGGGATAGCAGCACAAATCATGGTGCCAAAGGACACCAAGCAAAAGGCAGCAATTTATATGATAACAGTTAGTATAGCAGCCGTGAATGTAGTGTCTCAACTCTGCTAATATGCCAGTTCGTATCACTTTAAGAACAGTCCAGGTTCCTTAGTGGAGCATAATCTCCATATGTTTGGCAAAACTATTCAGTATGATCATCCCATGATATCACCCCCTAAGCTACTATGTCATCAGACAGCGATCTGGCAGCATTGTTACCCCTCCAGTTGTGCTTCAGCCACAGGGCAGCCATCAGGGGGGGAGAACTGACACTGCAGTGAGGGGCCCAGGGGCTCTGGGGGGCCCTGCCCCCCTCCCCCCAAGAGCTGGAAGGGCCGCATGTGCTGGCTGTGGGCCTGTGGCTCACTAACCAGCACAGTGCATTCCAGCACTGAGAGAAGAGTGACATCAGCGCTTAAATGTGGGGAGCAGATGAGTAAGTCCGCTACAGCAGAATCTCTATACTGGGGCACCACCTATATCTGTCTACAGGCTACCTATACTGGGCCACCACCTATACCTGGCTACCTATACTGGAGCTGGAACCCCCTGTACCTGGCTACCTATACTGGAGCACCACCTATACTTGGCTACTTATACTGGGGCACCTGTAGCTTGCTACCTATACTGGGGGCACCTGTACCTGGCTAACCTACAGTATACTGGTGCACCACCCATACCAGGCTATCTGGTACTGGGGGCACCTCTACCTGGCTAGGGCAGGGGGACGAGCTGTGACAGCAGGGGACAAGAGGTAACACAGGGGGATAAAAGAGGCACAGGGGGAACACAGGCGGACAAAAGAGACACAGGGAGAAAAGAGATGAGATGGGAACATGATCACCGAGGGACACAAAAGAGGCACAAACTGAGGTGAGACAGAGGGGGACAAAAGAGTCACAGGAAGGAAAGAGGGGGACAAAAGAGAATGGATAAAGGATAAGAACAGACCTACAAGTCCTTATCTCATTTGTTAACCGGGGACACCTGTATTTTGCTAGTATTTGGCTCCACCCACAACATGTCATGATCACGCCCACTTTTTGCGGCATCATGCTGTGCATGCCGCTTTCTTCAGTCTCAGAACCGTGAATATTTTTTTGTCACAGCGCACTTCATGAGGGTGGGGTGGCTAGTGGGCGGGCACGGCAACCAGTCGGTGGGCACAAGGAGGGCGGGGGCCCAGGCATGATGATGTGTGAGGGGCCCCAAAATTTCTTATGGCGGCCCTGGCTTCAGGGTTAGGTATCTCACAGCGCTGTGGCGTACCAGGTACCTTACCAGTGTTGTTTGTTTTTTGCTGTTGAAATTCGTATGCAGACCAGCCTTCCCTGCCCTTCTAGCCAGGTGAACTAAATATAAATGTCCTGTGCACCGGAATTTCTCTTTTTTTTTGTCCCGACTCCTGGGCAGCATTCAGCAGGGCTGGTCAAGGTAATTTGGCTGTCACAGAAGCATCCAGCTACAGTGGCCCTTACTTCCGAATGAGTGGCTGGCATCATGGAGGGGCTGAACCAAAGGTGTCCCTGCTGCAGTAGAGCAGCAGAAGCCGATGGATGGATGGATGGATTGAGCTGGCATCCAGCAAGGCCAAAGGTGTCACGATTGGTGCGGTGTCAACCTAAGTGGAGCCCCGACCTCCTGGGTAGCAACAGTGGACTCCACAGGCCTGTACCTGCACAGACAATGGACCCAGGCAGCAGAATGGCGGAAAAAAACTCCAGGTCCTGAAATACCATGACCGGCACCAGCTAAACACTGCACACCTTCAGGGGGGAAAACAAGGTGAATTGGTAGGGAAAATTGAAGAAAAATAAGAAAATGCCTGAATCCTTTAGCCGTGGCTGCCAATTAAAGAGACTCTGAATTCTCCAACAAATGAGGTTTTTACTTTAAAAACCTCTTTAACATAACTGCCCCTCCTAAATCACTGCATCTCCGTGGCTAAAAACTCCATAAATCACCCCAAACTCCCTGGAGCAAATCGCAGGGCTTCTTCCACATAGAGGCAGAGATTTTGGCTGCAGCTCTGCCTCTACACGCGTCCATCAGTGCGGATTGCCACCTCTCCCCGCCCCTCTCAGTCTTCCTTCACTGAGAGGGGCGGGAGAGAGGTGGCAATCAGCGCTGATTGACGTGCATGGAGGCAGAGCTACAGCCCAATCCTCTGCCTCCTTAGGGCAGCAAAATCCGTGACCAAGAAAGTTGTGGATTTTTCCGAGGGAGTTAGGGGTGATTTATGGAGTTTTTAGCTGCAGGGATGCAGCGTTTTAGGAGGGACAATTATGTTAAAGAAGTTTTTAAAGTAAAAACCTCATTTTTAGGAGACTTCAGAGTCTTTTCAAGGAGCTATCTTTCTGAACAGCATTTCCTAAGTAAATGGCTAAAGCTTTTTTTCCTCCATGCACAGATCATGTCCCCTAGTCCTTTTGTGAGGTTCTAGACCGTTGACCAAAATGCATGACCTTACATTTTTCAACATTGAATTTCATCGGTTATTTATTTCCCCATATAGCCATCCTATTCACATCTTTATGCAATATGAATTTGAATCATTAGAGGGGTCACTTAGGGACTTACAGTATATATTCTTTAATTTTAACTTGAGTTGCACACAGTCAAAGATTGCTCTTATCTCTAAACCTATTACTGAACCTTGACTCTGCCATGTTGATTATCATTGGGCACTGCATGCCACACTGAAAAGTGGGAGTCACCATGCTAAAAAACATGGGTGTGGTCAGGATGAGTCATGGATGGGGTCATATGGACATAAACTTAGCAGCAGTGTAATTCAGTGACAGTGGCCCTGCCTAGCAAACCTTTGGGTGAAGCACCCTCTCCTTTAACCTCCCTGGCGTTCAATTTCCCAAGGATTTCTGTGCAAAAAGTGATCCAATTTTTATTCAATTTTCATAACCTTTTTTTTCCTGTAACTTGCCAAAATGTGTCAAGCAGGGGTCTAGTATACAGTGCAGGAGAGTATTGATGTGTATGCACGTTAATACTGTTCACAGCATGTTTTGTATTGACGTGTATAACTGTCAATACCGCCAGGTAGGTTAATTTAAAAAAAATGCCCTAGTCTACATGCAAACAACCATATGAGATGTAGACATTTAAAGGTCAAATTACCTGAAAGGGATGTGGAAAATGCCATATTTATTTCCTTCTAAACAATACCAGTTGTGTGGAAGTCCTGCTGATCTTTAAGGCTAGGTTCACAATGATGTGTTGCATTATTATTATTATTATTATTATTATTTAGTATTTATATAGCGCCGACATATTACGCAGCGCTGTACAGTGTATATATATATATATCTTGCCACTAACTGTCCCTCAAGGAGCTCACATTCTAATCCCTACCATTGCCATATGTCTATATCATGTAGTGTAAGTACTGTAGTCTAGGGCCAATTTTTTAGGGGGAGCCAATTAACTTATCCGTATGTTTTTGGAATGTGGGAGGAAACCGGAGTGCCCGGAGGAAACCCACGCAGACACGGAGAGAACATACAAACTCTTTGAAGATAGTGCCCTGGCTGGGATTCGAACCAGGGACCCAGCGCTGCAAGGCGAGAGAGTTAACCACTACGCCACCATGCTGCCCATAACACATGCATTATAATGTGTGTGAACTGCAATGGAGACTGGACATAGACTTTTAAAGCCCGCATGCAGCTCAGAATAACGCAATCAGTTACAATGCAGAGATGTGAACAGCCCCATAGAATTGTGTGGGCAGTGAGCTGACATGCAGAATTATGCTGCAACACAACTAATCACTGTGAACAAGGCCTCATGCTTCAGTAGTGTCTGAATCACACAACTGAAACAAGCATGTGGCAAATGCAGTCAAAGTTAAGTCAAACTTCTGATCTGCATGCTTGTTCAGGGTCTATGGCTAAAAGTATTTCAAGCAAGACCCTCTCAGGTCAGATGTCCTTTAACATCCATTTATCAGATTATAATTAAGCAGGCAGAACCCTCACATAACAGTTAAGCAGCATGTTACCCCAAACACAGTTTTGCAGAGTGTGCACCAAACTTCCCATTAAGCACTAGGAAAGGTTGGAGGCGCCCATATTCAAGGAGAAGAAATATATATATAAACCTCTATATGGTAGTGTCCAATAGTAAAAAAAAAATGTCCTACCTTATAGATGTCTCATTAGGGATTAAAACAAGTAGAAGTTCAAGATAAAAGTAACAGTGCCTGTAAAAGCAATGAGCTGAGCTTCCTGGCACTGTTACTGACCTGAGGAAGTGGCTTTTGCCGTTAAACGCGTTGTCAAGTGCATCAATAAAATTGGTTTCATTTTTTATCTTGAACCTCTACTTGTATTAATCCCTAATGAGACAGCTATAAAGTAGGACAATGTTTTACTATTGGACACTACCATATAGAGGTATATATATATATATATATATATATATATATATATATATATATATATATATATATATATATATATATATATATATATTTCTTCTACTTAAATACGGGGTGCCTCCAACTTTTCCTAGTAGTTAGTCAGTACCCGTAGCTGTATAGTGGAAATTGGTCAAAGGTGTTTCTCAACCAAAAATTCCTTTTTTTTGGAGCAGTGACCACTTTTCCACAGACAAAAAGCCGAGTGGGTAAAGTACTACCCTACATGCAACAGCAAGTGGTTGCCTCATAAAGCAACACACTCTTGTGAGTATAATCTCAGCTGTCTTCTTTACCGTTTTGACAAACTAACGATATTGCACCAGAATATGCTCCCGGTTTTCCCTATGCTTTTTCTCCACAACTCTACAATCCCATTAAGCAGCATTTTCCACCCCAAAAAAATAATTAGGTAGGGTGCAAGCTCCAGTCAACATAATAAGGGCCTGGGCACGCTATCAAATTGCTCTGCAACACAGGTTGCCATGTGGTTTACACAAAAGCTTGGCACCTATGTTGCTTTCTGTTCTAGAGTGGCTGAAAAGCGTACTGGTTAAAGAAAACCTGAACTGAAAATTAAAAGTCAAAATAAGCATACACAAGTCATACTTACCTTCCATGTAGTCTACTCCTCAGTGTCTTTCTCCTATCCCGCATCCTATTTGTTCACTGTGATCAAGGGAATTTTCTGTCCTCCATTTTGAAAATGGCCATTACCCATAACAGCTTTCTGGTCAGCACACAGTTAAACTGTAACATCGTCCACTTGAGCCATAGTGAAACATGGACATTACCGAGTACATCAGTTTTCCTCTCAGCTATAACTGACAGCAACTGATATTTTACTGACAGCAACTGATATATTTCAGATCTGACAAAATATTGTCAGAACTGGAAGGGATTATTGTCAGAAGAAAATGGAGAGCTTCTGAGAGGAACTGATGGCAAGGTAACTATGCAATGTTCATTTGAAGTTACCTCATGTGTTTATTTTAAATATTTTTACTCAGTACAGGTTCTCTTTAAGGGCTCTGCCTCTGACACAGGAGACCTGGGCTCTTCCTGTTCAGTAAGCCTGCACCTATTCAGTAGGAGATCTTGGGCAAGACTCCCTAACACAGCCTATAGAGTGTGTCCTAGTGGCTGCAGCTCTGGCGCTTTGAGTCTACCAGGAGAAAAGCACCATATAAATGTTTTTTGCCTTGTCGTGTCTTGTAGTGAGAGTAGCTGGCAGTGTAGTAAGTGTAGCTGGGAGTGTAGTGAGAGTAGCTGGGAGTGTAGTAAGATTAGTGGGGAGTGTAGTGAGTAGCTGGAAGAGTAGTCAGTGTAGCTAGGGTAAAGTCAGTTTGGGGGAGGGGTTTCTTTAAGATGCCCCTGCACTATAAACGCATCAGGTATAGTATTTTTATTTTTTTCCGGTTAAACCTAGGTGCGTCTTATACGCTGGAGCATCTTATATGCTGGAAAATATGGTAGACAGAATTTCACATAAATAGGCAGATTGTCTCCTGAATATAACTATGCAGCGTACCCTCACCTGTGCTGGTTGGCTGCCCTGGTGATGCTGTGCTGGCTGGCTTGGTGGTGCTGTGCTAATGGAAGGTAAAAGTGAGTCACGGATTCACTGCATATTAAAATTGGTCATATTTATTAATGTATTAATATAACACAGCAATTACACATACAGCTTGATTGCATGCAAAAAGTCGCAATGCACATTATGCGACCTTCAGTTCACATACAGTCAATAAAGAGTATGCTTCACTGCCTCTGTTAATACACAGGTTATGTGGTAACGCACTCCATACAGTGTGTTGTGATACTGTAGCGCGTTCAATCCCAATCCACCGCATGCACTCTAAACATCACATAGACTGCAGTTAGACTTTGTATGTTAATAATATGCCCAAATAAAGTTGAGCCACAACGAACTACTGTGAGACAAGGGTACCTTCACACTTAAAATGCTGCATTACATTGTAATGACACTGTAACACAGTATGATTAAAAGCCTATG
The DNA here is from genome assembly GCF_040937935.1 of Hyperolius riggenbachi. NCBI lineage: Eukaryota > Metazoa > Chordata > Amphibia > Anura > Hyperoliidae > Hyperolius > Hyperolius riggenbachi. Next base: position 332,003,680 of record NC_090649.1, on the reverse strand, counting down.
AACAGTTTACAGCACATCAGTTGTGATGAGATGCAAGTCATTCCAGTGAGCATGCAGAGCATGCAGTGCGTTACTAGAATCGCACAAACTGACACACATGATGTTTGTCAATGAAGGTACACATAAGCTAGCTTCTTCTTTCATTAAATCTCATACCAGCGCAATGTTCTTCTTGCTTGTGTAATTTTACTAATATTATAAATGTGAAAGTTTGGATGTTTTGGATGTTTGTTACTCAATCACACAACAATAACTGAACGGATTTGAATGAAATTTGGCACACACATAGTAAGTACATTACCTGGAATAACATTTAGAATACTTTTTAACCACATTACCAAAAAGTGGGCAGAGACAAATACAAATTTCACTGGGGAAATGCAAACTGCAGCCATTCTTACACTGTGCATGGTAGGGTTCTCAAACTTTGCACAGTTGGTCATTGGGTGACTGGGGTTTAAATTCAGAAAAGGGTGTGGAGCTATAAACAGCCAATCAGATTTGTTTCATTTCAATGCAAATTAATGATGCCAAAGACCGCAAAGCTCACAAACTTGGTCATTGAGTAATTGTGTGTTAGTGTTAGAAAAAGTGGGCAGAGCCAACAACAGCCAAATACATACCCGGGCAACGCCGGGCCACAGCTAGTATGTATGTATAAACCCAGTTTCATGCTTCATTACCCTTATAAAGCAAAATAAGATTTGTTATGGGCAAAGGCATAAATATTTTTAAAGTTATATATTTGCATTGTTCATTCATAATCACTAACTGGTATGGATTGGGCTATTTGGTATGAATTTGTATCATGCTGGTGCGTGAAAGGTGCTAGCGTAGTAATAGCAAAATACAATGCTAGTGAGCAAGCGTAGTCAAAAATAGGCCAAAGTCGTTAACAAGAGCAAATGGTTGAGGTACAAAGGGATCGGGCAAATCGTAGTCAATCAACAAGCCGGGTCATACACATAAGTCAGATGTCAGTCGTACAGGAAGGATTACACAGGAGCAAAGTCAGAAACCGGCCGAGTCAACACAGATATCAGATGTCAGACGTACAAAGGGGCTAGGCAGATTCGAGGTCAAAGAGGCAGGCAAAGGCCAGTATACAGATCAAATACAGTATAATATATATATTTACAAATATATAATATTACAAATATAAATTACAATATAATTCTATTGACTGACTAGAGAACATATATATTGCGCTGATGTGCAATATATTAATGTAGCTCTTACAACTCTCACTAGCTAAGGCCAAGAACTGATTAGTATCAAGGCCAGTGAGCAACTGACTCACTTGACCTAATATACCTACAGGATGGATCCAGGTCCTGCCCCAAGGATGACAGCCCCTCCGTCAAACACGCCTCCTCAGCCTATAAAGGCTGCTCTGTTCCACACACGTCTGACTGGAGGGTGTGCGCACGCACGCTGACGCCGGAGGGATGCCGGGGATGTCAGAAGACAACAGAGCAGAAGTCTCGCCGCCAGAGACGCTGCGGGACCCGCCAATGGAAGGTAAGATCGTTACATTACCTCCCCCTGAGGAGTGGTCTCCAAACACTCTCTACCAGGTTTATCAGGGTATTCGAAATGACATTTTTTCACCAACTGGTCAGCGTGAGCCTGACGTGCGGGAACCCAGCATCTCTCTTCAGGACCATATCCCTTCCAATCTACCAAATATTGTAAGGAATTATGGACCTTTCGAGAGTCAAGAATTCTGTTTACTTCATACTCAGGTTATCCGTCAACCTCAACAGGGGGTGGAGGAGTTAAAGTAGACACTATGTTAACAGCTGGTTTTAAGAGAGAGACATGAAATGAGTTAACTCTTTTGATGGATTGAGGTAAGGTTACCCGATACACAACGTCATTAATTTTCTCTTGGATGGGGTAAGGACCAATAAACCTCGGTCCCAACTTAGCAGAAGGTTGTCGCAAAGGAATGTTACAGGTGGAAACCCAGACAAGGTCTCCGGGAGACAACTCAAATTCAGGTGAACATCGGGCATCAGCATAGAATTTCTGCCGAGATACTGCGTCTCGTAAATTCTGCTGTACTTGAGGCCAGATACGTTGTACATGAGCACTCCATTTCTCTAAGGCCATAAAAAACAGAGGGAGAGGAAGGGAAATAATTGAATTTCGGATTCTGACTGGTAACAATCCAAAAAGGCAACATTTTAGTAGAAGAACTGGGAAGATTGTTAAAAGCAAATTCAGCAAACGGAAGAAAGTCAAGCCATGATTCTTGACAATCTGAGACAAAACAACGAAGATATTGTTCTAAAGATTGGTCAGTTCTTTCTGTTTGCCCGTTAGTCTCTGGATGGTAACCAGAAGAATATGACAAAGTAATTCCCAGATTGGCTCTGAATTCACGCCAAAAGTGCGACACAAATTGAACTCCTCGGTCAGACACAATATTGTCAGGAATCCCATGTAATCGAAATATGGGAACCACGAACAATTTAGCCAATTCTTTTGCAGAGGGCAAACCAGAGAGAGGCACAAAGTGAGCCATTTTGCTGAAACAATCAATGACAACCCAGATTACCCTTTTACCTCCCGAAGGAGGCAAATCTACCACAAAATCCATAGACAAATGGGACCAGGGTCTGGATTGAATGGGCAAGGGCATGAGATGACCTCGAGGAGCAATCCGAGATGATTTATTCTTAGCACAGGTGGCACAAGCTGCCACAAAAGCCTTGCAGTCTTTCTTTAGAGATGGCCACCACTCATGACGAGACAAAAGCTCCAATGTCTTAGCCTCACCAGGATGACCTGCCAATTTGGACTCATTAAATAATTGAAGAACCTGAAAATGTAGTTGTAGTAGAACAAGGTCCACATCTGATGGTTTATCAGGAGATCTGTCTAGCTGAAATGGCTGCAACAAAGCATCTACATCAAGAAATTCAGTAGTCTGAACTGCAGCAAGGATTCGGGTGAGAGGTAAGATTTTCTCTGGAGTAACAGGTAGAGCGAATTTGGTGTCAAAACTCCTTGACAAAGCGTCAGCTTTCACATTCTTAGAACCTGGCTTATATGTAATTACAACATTAAAACGTGAAAAGAACATTTCCCAACGTGCCTGCCTGGGGTTTAATCTATTAGCCCCCTCTATGTACTCTAGATTTTTGTGATCTGTGTAAACCGTGACTGGATGAACTGCCCCCTCCAATCAGTGCCTCCATTATTTAAACGCCATCTTAACAGCCAATAATTCTCTATTGCCTATGTCATAATTGCGTTCAGCTGACAATTTTTATTTCGAAAAAAATGCACAAGGATGCATACATTCAGGATTACCCAAGAACTGAGAGAGGACTGCTCCCACCCCAACCTCGGAAGCGTCAACCTCGACAAAGAATGGCAAGGTAACATTAGGGTGATTTAGTATGGGAGCGGAACAAAAGGCAGATTTCAATTTAGAAAAAACCTCACAAGCTTCTGTGGATCAATTGACAGGATCAGCATATTTTTTCATCAAATCAGTTATGGGGGCAACCAACGTAGAGAAATTTCTGATGTACTTACAATAATAATTGGCGAACCCCAAGAATTGTTGTATACAGTAGCTTTGAGTCCCTTGGGTTGTGGCCAATCCAAAACTGCCGAGAGTTTCTTCTGATCCATGGAAAGTCCTGAATCAGAAATTATGTATCCAAGGAAGGGTACCTGGGAAACCTCAAACAAATATTTCTCGAACTTGACGAATAGAGAATTCTCCCTCAATTTCTGTAACACATATTTCACATGAACTCGATGTTCCAGCAACGTGTTGGAATAGATAAGAATGTCATCTAGATAAATTACGATGAATTTACCTACAACATCTATAAATATATAATTTAGGAAGTCCTGGAAGACAGCCGGGGCATTACAAAGACCAAAGGGTATGACAAGATATTCGTAATGCCCATCCTGAGTATTAAAGGCAGTCTTCCATTCGACCCCCTGACGTATTCGTATCTGTGAAGAAACGCGGAAAAGCCGCCGCATGGACGCAGGATGAGGCAGCTGTTTCAGCGTCTGGCATAGCAGAACACGGAGAAACCGCCGTGTCTGACGCGGCGGTTTGTACGCATACGCCTGCTTCTCTCAGTGGGGCGGGATGCGGAGGAAACGCCGCACGCTCAGACAGCGTGGCGGCGGATTCCGCATTCCATACAGCAACAATATTACAACACATGATTGGTGTGGCTGGGACTGATAGTCCACACTGGTTTAGGAGGACGCGTTTGTGTGCAGAGAGGCAGGGCCTTTATGGCAGTCAGAGGAGGGTCAGCTGACCAGGCCGGTCAGCTGACAATTGCAGCAACTTTCATTGGTCCAGCACTTAAGGGAGGTGCTAGAGAGCACTGGTGTAAATATATACTGGGTGCTGGTCATTCCTCTGGTGTCTGTCGTTGCGATCACTACGTGGTAGCACTCAGGCCTTGTCTGTATCTGTGTTCTAGCATAGTTTCCAAAGGTGTTGACGATCACGGACCTCACACCTTAGCGTTAGGAATATTGAACTGTATTATTTGTTATGACCTTCTGCCTGCCTGACTATCCTGCTGAACTCTGATTCTGTACCTTGCTATCTCTGATATCCTGTTGCCAAACTCTGCTCGTTCCTGGACTCTGTATTTGCCTCCTGATTCTGTACCCCGCTATTCTGATACTCCGTTGCCAAACCCTGCCTGTTTATTGGATTCCGTATCTGTCTCCTGAATCTGTACCATATCTGTCTGTGTGTTAACGACCTGGATTGCCCGACCTCGAGAACTGGCCTTACTGTTAGAGGCAGTTCCCAGACCTGTTAGTGACACCCTCTCTCTGGTGTCACTCACGTTCTGTCCTTCCTACCCTCAGCCTAGCTCCTCCCCCGAGAGAGTCTAGGCATACAGAAGGAACTCACTTCTGTGCAGTACTCCTTACTGCTTCTGTACCTTCTCCTAAGGTGCAATACTCAAAGTATTACTGTTACACCAAAACACTCTTATCTCTCAGGTGTCCAGAGGTTAGAATATATTTCTGATTATCGGTGATACTGCAGATCATCAATAATCGGATATATTCTGCATTCTCGGTGATACTGCAGATCACCGGTAATCAGACCCTCTCTGTGTTACACCGATCGTTACAGTATCAAGTTGTAGGCACCTCGTAAATCTAGTTTGGAAAAAATCCTGGCCCCTGAAACCTGGGCAAAAAGATCATCAATCAGAGGTAGAGGATAATGATTTTTTACAGTAATTTTGTTGAGTCCCCTATAATCAATGCATGGACGTAAACCCCCGTCCTTTTTTTCCACAAAAAAGAACCCTGCCCCAGCTGGCAATGTAGAGGATCGGATAAATCCTTGTCTAAATTCTCTTTAATATACTGCTTCATCGCTGTAACAAATTTACCTGGTGTGGTCTCTGCAAGCTGCTCTGATAGTTTTGGAGCAGCTGGAGGAAACTTCCCTTTCCTCTTTGATGAAAGGCATCCCCGGCTCCCCTGTAGACGTGAATCAGAATGATAGCATCCCAGGCTCCCCTATAGACGTGGGTCGGCATGTTGCTTCTGGCAGGACTTGCGCAGCTCAGAGCTGTCTTTATAGGCTGAGGAGGCGTGTCTGATGGGGTGTCAGTGGTGATGTCATTTGTAGGGGCTGGACTTGTGCTCTGCCTCCTGGGTATTTAAGGCCAGAGTATTCACTTCTTTGTTGGCCTTGATACTAATCAGTTCGCTGGTTCTTGGCCTAGTCAGTGAGTTTCGAGAGCTACATTAATATATTGTGTAGACGCACAATATATATGTACTCTAGTTAGTCAGTCTTGCCTTTTTTGTAATGATATTATATATTATTGTAATATTTTGAAGTAACATCTTATTGTATATTTATCTGTGTACCGACCTCTTGCCTGCCTCTTGACCTCGCTCTTGTCTTGTCCTTCTGTAGCACTGCCATCTGATACACGTGTTAGACTCGGCTTGTCCCTGACTTCGTTATTGCCTGATCCTTACAATACAACAATGCTTTGCTACTCTGTACCTCGATACCTCTAACTTTGTGTATGACTACGGCCTGATCCTGACTACGTTTTACGTACTACTGTTTGTGTATACACTTGTACGTTACCTCATCACGTATCAGCGTGATAATGGCTAATTTCTCTGGGCCAGTCAGATGGTAGAGATGCCCTCGTGGAGGTATGGTACCAGGCAGCAATTCAACAGGACAATCATAGAGTCTATGAGGTGGTAACTTATCTGCAGATTGTGGAGAAAAGACATCCGAATAGTCAAGATAAGGTGGTGGAATCTCATTATACTTCACCCCTAAACTTGACAATGATAAACTCTTCAAGCACAACCCTTGACAATGATGTGACCAACTGGTGAGTTGCCCGGAACACCAATCGATACAAGGGTTGTGAAGTTGAAGCCATGGCAACCCTAACACTAAAGGGCTGGATGGCATTCTAAGTACAAAAAACTGAATCAGTTCGAAATGCATGACCTCAACCTGCAGAGAGACTTTAGGAGTGACAGAAATTGGAGTTTTGGACTGCAGAGGGGTGTTATCTATGGCTGTAACAAAAAGTTTGTTCTGCAAAGGTTAAACAGGAATACCCAACTTAGTGGCAAAAAACGAATCAATAAAATTACTGGCTGCCCCGGAATCAATGAAGGCCTGACAGTGTACAGACCTACTGTCCCAGGATACAGCCACTGGCAACAATATCTTTTTACTCTTAAGGGGAGAAGACTGCTCACCCAAGTGAAGTCCCCTTACTTCACTTAGGTGCTGGAGTTTTCCTGAATCTTTTTTGCAGAGCAAGACTGAGCATAGTGACCTTTCTCACCACAATACATACATACATTTTATTTTTTCCTCCTAAGCTTCTCTGCTGGAGAGAGCTTGGAATAACCCAACTGCATAGGCTCTTCATTCGGGACGGAAAAGGCATTACTCTGTCTACCAGAACTATGATAGGTTTTCCCCTGACGTCGGTACCTGATACGTCTGTCTGCCCGTATGGCCAAGGAAATAGCATCCTCCAAGGTTTTAGGTTCAGGATGGCTAATAAGTACATCATTCACTGCATCAGATAAGCCACGAAGAAATTAATCCAGGAGTGCTGCCTCACCCCACTTAACTGACACAGACCATTTCCTAAACTCGGCAGCTTATTCCCCTGCAGTATGATGGCCCTGCGGAGGTCTCTCAATTTATGGGCAGCAGTGGCTGAAATATCAGGATCTGCATATATGGTGGCCATAGCTTTCAAAAAATTCTCAACGGAGGTAAGCGCCTCGTGTTCAGGATTTAAGCCATAGGCCCAAGTTTGAGAGTCACCCTAAAGATCTAGCCCTCACCTCAAAATAGGACAAGCAGCGATTCTGAAAATAACTGAAATCAGAACGTTGGCCTGAGAATTTCTCAGGCAAAGGCATTTTAGGTTCTAGAACAGGTACATTAGGTGTACTGGGTAGAGACTGCAGAGCGTTAGCACTAGCGGAGACATTCAATTGAGCAAGTGTGTTAGTCAGTTGAGTCAGCTAAATCTGCTGAGTGGAAACCTGCTCGGTAACCTGATTGACAGCAGCTGCTAGTTTCAGGATCTGGTTTCACAGCTCATCCATTCTAATATGGGCCTTAATAATATCACACTGGTGCGTGAAAGGTGCTAGCGTAGTAATAGCAAAATACAATGCTACTGAGCAAGTGTAGTTAAAAACAGACCAAAGTCGTTAACGAGAGCAGATGGGTGAGGTACAAAGGGATCGGGCAAGTCGTAGTCAATTAACAAGCCGGGTCATACAAGTAAGTCAAAAGTCAGTCGTACAGGAAGGATTACACAGGAGCAAAGTCAGAAACAGACCGAGTCAACACAGATATCAGATGTCAGACGTACAGAGGGGCTAGGCAGATTCGAGGTCAAAGAGACAGGCAAACGTCGGTATACAGATCTGTAACATCTGTAGGAATGGCGGCTGGGGACACGCAGGGTGTACCCGCCTTTGTTACCTCTTCCCAGACCTCATCCGTTCCGTCGGCGTCTAGCACGCCGGGAACAGTATTGTCATCAGCTCATAGGGTCTCTGTCTCGCGTGGGCGCGCGCGGATACAGGACCTTTATGCTGGGAGAAGGCGCGTCAGCTGACCTGCCAGTCGGCTGACGTCAGAGGTGACTCTCGCCGCTCAGATTGGCTGTTTCCGAGCTGGGCGCGGTTGAGAGCCTTCCTCTGCTTCTTAAGCCTCCGTTCTCCATTAGCTAGCTGTCTGCTGTCGTGAATACTTCGCAGGCGCGCGGAGACAGGACCTTTATGCTGAAAGAAGGCGCGTCAGCTGACCTGCCGGTCGGCTGATGCCAGAGGTGACTCACGCCGCTCGGATTGGCTGATTTGTAAGGGGCGCGACTGTGAGCTCTCCTCAGCTTCTTAAGCCTTCACCGGTCATTTGCAACTTGTCTGCTGTTGCGAATACACTCGTGTTAGCGCTCAGACCTTAGACTGTATCCGGTGTGCTTTGATCTGGGAGGAAACCAGGGATTTCACACAAGACTAGGACTATTGTATATTGTTATTATTTGATTACCTGTGTATGATTCTGGCTATTCTCTGACCTCGCATTTGCTTACTGATTCTGTACTTCTGCCTATCTGACCCTTGTTGCTGAACTTCTGCCTGATTACCTACTATTCTCCTGCCTGTCGTTTCTGTACTAATACTGCCTCTCTGTTGCCGAACCTTGCCTGTCTGACCACTCCTCTCACCAGTGGTCCTTTGCCACTGGTGAGGTGTTTGTAGTATTACCCACAGCTCCACTGGCGAGGTGACACTTGTTACTGATAGTACCTTGCCAGCTCCTCTGGTAAGGTCTTGCCAAACTATACAGTTACTGTGTCTGATAGTACCTTGCCAGCTCTTCTGATAAGGTCTTGCCAAACTATACAGTTACTGTGTCTGATAGTACCTTGCCAGCTCCTCTGGTAAGGTCTTGTCAAACTATCCAGTCACTTATCTCTGATAGTACCTTGCCAGCTCCTCTGGTAAGGTCTTGTCAAACTATTCAGTTCTGTTGTAGCTAGTACCCACCAGCTTCTCTGGTGAGGACTAGCGTTGTTCTCAGTTAGTGCCCACCAGCTCCTCTAGTGAGCACTCAGTACTTACTTATAGGATCTTGCCTTGTACCTACTTCATAGCTACGTTCACTGTAGTCCCTTACCAGCTCCACTGGTAAGGTCCAGTTAAAGTATACAGGCACGCATTCTGTCAGTACCTTACCAGCTCCTCTGGTAAGGTCTTGCTTTATATCGCCATTACCTGTACGGATAGTACCTTACTAGCCCCTCTGGTAAGGTTCAGTCAAACTATTAAAGTACAGTCTTGCTAGGCCTCCCAGCTTCTCTGGGAGGCTCTATCTTCTTGTTGTTTACTGTTGCACCAATCACTATCTCATAGTACATTGTGAGCTATACTTGCATTATTGGTGATTCTGCAGATCACCACATAATCAGGTATAGTGTCTGCATTATTGGTGATACTACAGATCACCCAATAATCAGACGTCTGAGTAGCAGCACCCAATCGTTACAAGATCAAAATACAGTATAATATATATATTTACAAATATATAATATTACAAATATAAATTACAATATAATTGTACTGACTGACTAGAGTACATATATATCGTGCTGATGCGCAATATATGAATGTTGCTCTCACGACTCTCACTAGCTAAGGCCAAGAACCAGCGAACTGATTAGTATCAAGGTCAGTGAGCAACTGACTCACTTGGCCTAATATACCCACAGGATAGATACAGGTCCCGCCCCAAGGATGACAGACCCTCCGTCAAACACGCCTCCTCAGCCTATAAAGGCTGCTCTGTTCCACGCGCGTCTGACTGGAGGGTATGCGCATGTGTACTGCCGCCGGAGGGATGCCTGGGACCCAAGTATAACCTGAATTTTTGGTATGCAAAATGTGTCGGCTTATACTTGAGTCATCACTGTAATTTCACTGACAGTTTACCCGAGTGCTTCCTTCGTGAGCGGTTTCAGGTTGATTTATAGCAATGTCTGTGTGTCCTGTCCCACACACCCTCCCCCGACAAAGTGGAGCCAATGTATATAATGATCCCACTGTGCTGTCCACCGGCATATGCCCATTGTTTTAGGCAGATGACTGTGGCCTTTCTCCCCACCAGAGCAGTTGCGGGCAGGTTTGCACTGTGACTGTGCCCCCCATCTTCTTCTTGATTGGAGCAGAGCGAGTGCTTACAACACATACAGTGGATGCATAGCAGGCTTCTTTCACTCACCCGTCTGTGCCGGGAACCTTCCCTGCAGTGACGCACATGATGCGAGATGTCACTATCATGGAGATGAGTCCAACATTCTATAGAGGAATCCCAGGTGAGGTCCCCAGCGCAGACAGGTGAGTGAAAGAAGCCTGCTGTGTGCCCACTGCATGTGCTGTAAGCACTCGCTCTGCTCCGATTGGGAAGAAGGCGGGGGCACAGTCACAGCGCAAACCTGCCCGCAACTGCTCTGCTTATAACGGGAGTACTCGCTCTGCTCTGGTGGGGACAAAGGCCACAGTCATCTGTCTAACACTGGGCATATGCCGGCAGGCAGCACAGTGGGCTCATTACATACATTTGCTGCACTCTGTCTGGGAGGGGGTGGGGACGGTATACAGAGGCATTGCTGTAAACTCATCTGAATATGCCAAGAGCACTCAGGTGGGGGACACATACTGCTCAGGTACGAAGCTGGCACACCAGTTCAGAACTTGTCTTTTTGTGTTTTTTTCCCCTACCCCATGTCCTTTATAGACACCAGTTCAGAACGGTGTTTTTTGTTAGTAGTAGATTCTGTGTTTGTCATCTACTATCATTCAAGGGGAACTGCAGTGCTGCACTGTGTGATGCAGTACGATGCTATGGCCTATCAAACATCCACTACTCCTGCACTGACCCTGATCAATCTGAACATCCCATCCTGTCTGATCGATACTTCTGATCAATTTAAGGTCAAATTTGATTGATAGAACATGTTGGTGCAACAGATTTTTGGCCAAATCTGCTAGGGATAAAGCAGGAAATTACTACTTTCTGCCACATGTGACACTCCTCATCCACCTATGCCTAATACCAATCTCTGCATTTCCTACCTCCGGCTTATACTTGAGTCATTCTTTTCTGTTTTTAGGTAAAAGTTGGGGGGTCGGCTTATACTCAGGTCGGCTTATCCTCGCGTATATATGGTAGTCTATTGTAATATGGATATGGATAGCCCCATGCGTCTGCTGGTCTTCAGCCTGTTTACCAGTTTTGGGTGGAAGTCAGCAGTAGCAGAATGGTGGGACACGTGATTATCAGCGATTGCAGTGGACTGATGGACAGGCGGAAGAGCGCAGCTGATACAAACTAGATAGTGTAGCCGTGCGATGGAGCAAAGTGCTTACTGTCCTATTTTGCATCCGCTACAAGAGTCGACAAAGCCTAAAGCAACTTCTCTTATTTTGACAAAAAGAATGTTTCTTTCCCCAGTAAACAGCCACATTTCATTTGTTTCAGTTATCTGTAAAAGCAAATGTTTAGATTCACATTTTTATTGTTCCCTTTTTTTCACTCTTCTTTCACCCTGTCCATGCAACTGCACAACAGTAAATCAGTTTCTGTATCTTTCCATTTCAAAATAAAATGTAATGCTTGAAACTAGGGCTATTCATACATATTTGTATAATTTATTAAAACACAAATTATTAATGCTACTAAAATACATTGAAAGGGAAATAAGAAAAGAAAAAAAAATTGGTCTGCTGGTGATCTGATGGAGCAGATGTTGTAATTCAGTTTGCCAAATTGGAATGTCTCAGTGAGCCAGGTCTTTTCAAAGTCTTTTCTTTCTTTTATTTTTATAAATGTAAAAATTGTGTTTAGGGGTCAGTCGCCGCCTTGTGTGGAAATTCATAAAGGCTTCCTTTGAGTTAATTTTAAACCAACAGTTTAAATGTTTTAAACAAATGTTTCATTTTAGTTTTAAAATGATTTAGTTAGGGTTAGATCCTTGAGATTTTATTTCTGTATGTTTCCGTAAGGGTCCTTTTACAATCAGTTGCCCTCAGTTATAACTGAAAGAAAACTGATTTTCAAAGCAATGTTCATGTTTTCCTATGGCTCAGTTCCCACTATACGCATTTTAACTGAAAGCTTTTACACAATGCACTGCTATGGAAAAAACCTGTATCACGGCGTACTAACACATACTACCGCACACTAATGCATACCAATGCATTAAGTGGAAAAGGGCCCTTAGAGAAGAAGTTTCATCACTTTCCATCTATGTGACAGAAGACACTAGCATGCTCACCAACACAGCAATAGAAATATATTTGAGTACAGTGGGGAAGTGATAGATTTCCTGCCAGGTTTTTATTACTGTCCCACTTCACTTGCCTCAGTGATCTAAAGGTCCTAAGTGTAACAGTACAGGAAACAAAGGGAGATCTCCCCAGAGGTAATACAACTTACTGCATTCAAAACAAATCTGTGGCTGTGATACTGCATAGGCCAAATGCTAAGAAAGATAACTATGGAACTGTACGTTTTGAAAGAGGGAAATTAAGTATACTTATACAACTATGCTACAGACAGTTCCTCCTTGACGAGTCTGGAGGAAAGGCAAAACATATAGGGTGGAGTCAATGTGTATGATGTCACTTACCCAATGGAAAGCGATAGCAAAAATGGAAGTATACCACCAGCACGGAGCTCATCAAGCAGGACGCTATGAAACTACTGATACACACCAGGGGCTTGACAAAAGGGTGACAACTGAGTTATCATGCCTAAAAACTTTGCAAGTGCAAACTAGGGTGCTAAGTAGTTTGCACTCTAGTTTGCACATGCAAACAAGAGTGCAAACTAGGGTGCAAACTACTTAGCCCCCTAGTTTGCACGTGCAAAGCTTTTAGGCGTGATAAATGAGTTTTTAGGCGTGTTAACTGACTTATCACGCTTTTGTGAATCAAGCACCAGTTGCCTGGGCGCAGAGGCGTAGCAATAGCCCCTACAGGGGAGGCAGGCACAAGGTGGCCTGATCCTGGTAGGGGGCCCGTCCAGGGCCATTTTTAGCAGCAGGAGGGGGGCACAGCGCAGAAGAGAGGGCAGTGGGCACAAAGCAGCAGGAAGGCATAGAAGACAGAGGCACACAGAGCTACGTTGCCACCAGGAATGGGTAAGACAAAGAGGTGAGTTCCGCACCCGTTTTCCCTGCCCGCTGCCATCATTTCTGGAGGGGTAGCCTGGAGCGCTGAAGGGGGCACCTGAGGTGAGGGGGGTCGGGTCCTCCTCCCCTCCACTGCTCCCCTCTCCAGGCTACCTATACTGGGGACACCTATAGACCTGGCTACGTGTACTCCGTGCACCTATAGCTAGCCTGCTTATTCTAGGGACACCTATAGACCTGGCTACCTTTACTCAGGGCACCTATAGCTAGCTAGCCTATACTGGGGGCACCTATACACCTGGCTACCTATGCTTAGGGCACCTAGAGCTAGCTAACCTATACTGGGGGCACCTATAGCTGGCTACCTATACTGGGGGCATGTATAGCTGGTTTCCTATACTGGGGCACCTATAACTGGCTACCTATACTGGGAGGGCACCTATAATTGGCTACCTATAATGGGGGCACCTATAGCAGGCTACCTACACTGGGGGCACCTATATCCTGCCTGGCCTGCCTTTTCAATTTCTGTTTAGTTTTGCTTTGTTTTGTTCTTTTTTTTTTGGGGGGGGGGGGGGGGGCATCCAAAGTTTTGCAGGGGGCCCAGTGATTTCTATTTATGCCCCTGCCTGGGTGGATACCGCTGCGTAGTTTTTGATGCTATTGCCAATCCCTGGATGCCTAAGTGCAATATTAACACTGATATGGGTGTTCATTTATAAGGTTTTCATGTCATGTTGCTTTTATTTGCTTGTTTGGGGTACCTATATGGATTATTTTTTTTTTTTTTGACTGGATTAAAGAGAAGTTCAAAACCTGCCTAAAAAGTGAACTGATTCACAAAGAGCTTGACCCACATGTTTCCCTGAGGTGGAGAGAATCTGGTGAGCGGCTGAGATAACAAGAGTGTTGGGCACAAAGTGAAAGCACTGGTTTGAGCACAAGATTTGTGTAAATAAAAAGAATACACGGACACTGGGAGCCCAATCTGGTGTAATAGAGCCAGAAAATAAGTACACTATGTGCAGTATACTTTCTGTAGGACACCGATAAAGTGGAGAGCACAGCAGAGAGAAGCATAACTTGTGGAAGCATAGACTGGTATATATCTGGAGTGAACCCACATTATATCAAGCACCAAGAAAGAGAAATGTCTTATGGGCTTAAGACTATAGGTCGAGTCCTAAATCAAGCACCAAGAAAGAGAAATGTCTGGCACTGTAAGCCAGTTCTTAGCCTCAGATAAAGTACTTGTGTGTCATTAGCATTTTAGCATAAAATATAAGCAATTGCAATAGCAGCAAAGGAGTATGTACTTATCAAATCTGATTAGCTGGTGCAGGATCATCGCAGTGGACGCAAGGAGGGTACACATCCTGACAGCCTGACGACCGTTTTGGAAACTAGATTCTTCCAAGGCCTGTGAAGAAGCCTTCGTAAGAAGCTAGTTTGCGAAACGGTCGTCAGGCAGTGCACCCTCCTGGCGCCCACTGCCATGATCCTGCACCAGCTCATCAGATTTGATAAGTACACTGTTCTTTGCTGCTATTGCAATTGCTTGTATTTTATGCTGAAATGCTAATGTTGCACAAGCACTTTATCTGATGCTAATAAATGGCTTACAGTGCCAAACTTTCCTTTTTCTTGGTGCTTGATTCGGGACTCTACCTATAGTCTTAAGCCCATAAGCTTGGTTACATTTCACTCATCACCTGTCTAGATTGTAAGCCTTTGGCAGGGCCCTCCCTCGTTGTGTATCATACTTGATTGTGCACTCTACCAACAGAATAATGGAAACTTGTATTATTGGGACTACCACTCCAGTGTATGATCTGGCATTATATTACCACCTGTATTGTGTTGTGTGTCTTATTGCTTATTCTCTGTACTGTGTTGTTGGTCACCCCTGTTATCATTATCTGTAATCTCATGTATTGTACAGTGCTGCATAATATGTTGGCGCTATATAAATCCAATAAATAATAATACCTGCTGGTTCCTTTAACTGTGTTGTATAAACCTACATTATATCTTTGTGGTTACTTTACCAAATACTCTGTGTTGGGTCACAAGTGGTGCTTCTATTTAAGGAACCTTTTGATATCCTATAGACAGTACTTGGAATCCCCACTGGCAAGTATTCCGAATGTAATTATTCCTGAGTTCACTTGGGAGGATCAGATGAGTTTACCTATAGCGTCCATGGCCAACCTATGATCGATCATACAAAAAAATCTGCACAATCTAAGTCAAGTCCTGGTTTGGGCATACAATTTCATTGATCACTGCTGTTATGAGAAATGTAAAAAAGGCCAATGAGAGGTGACCTGATTTACATCTATAAATACATCAGAGGGTAATACAAAAGCTTGGCAGATTAGCTTTTTGTCCCTAGGGTTGTACAACGGACAAGGGAACATGATTTGTGTATGGAGGAAAAAAATTTTGCCATCAATTTGTAGTTGGGTCCTTCACAGTGAGAGTGGTTAAAATATGGAATATCTTACCTCAGAAACTAGTTATGGCAAACTCTATATCTGCATTTAAAGAGGGCTTGGATGCTTTCCTTGCATTGAAGGGCATCCACAGCTATAATTATTAGGTAATTCCTGGAAGAGTTGATCCATGGATTTATCTGACTGCCATATGGAGTCAGGAAGGAATGTTTCCCTTTTAAGACTAGGTAATTGGCCCAGGCCTAGTAAGGTTTTTCGCCTTCCCTTGGATCAACTGGGATATGTGCAGGTTCAGGATGGTGGGGTTTTTTTGTTGTTGTTTTTTCTGGTTGGACTTGATGGATTGATTTCTTTTTTCAACCTAACTAACTATGTAACTATGTAATTCATATTTACTACTATATTCAAGTTATATATATATTTTCTGAAGTTAGTTTTGCAGACCAGCTTTTTGTAAATTAGCATTCAGGTCACTAATTAACACTTGTTTATGAACTTCCAAAAACTGACATTATGTTGAAATGTTGTCTTGGCAATAAGTGGAGGAAAGTAGATCTCCTGCTGGGTTCATTGAACTGTACAAACTATCCATTAGAAGTATCAGTTTCCAAATTAATTAAAATTAAAATATTACTACTGCAACAAATATGCATTCCCAACACATACATAAAAATAAATACAATTTTTAATTCAGACATTTGCTTGATTACCTAACTGATCATTTGAAAAGTGGGTAAAATTGTGTTAAAAATTAACCTCTTATTCCATATTCTGGAATTAGTCAAGGAGCAGGTTTATGATTTTTTGTAAAACACCAGTGCACCATCGGTTGACATAACACTTGAAATCCCAGCTCCAGAGAATAACGTTTACTATGGCAAGTATACAGTATGATTGATGAAGGAGTCTGTAAACCTGTGCTCCTCCCCACCCACACATTCATACACTGTAAGTGAGTGAGGGGAAGGAATTCATTTTATGCATGTTGGATTAGTTTGGCTCTGTAATATTAACAAGCTGGCACATTATTGCATTCCAGCGGATCTGGAGGTGTGTTAAGTTATTATTATTATTTATTGTATTTATAAAGCGCCAACATATTACGCAGCACTGGACAATAAATATATACAATGATACAAGGATGACATACATAGGGTTATACACATAGAACAAAGTTATACATGCAAATTGTACAAAATACATGATCATGCAATATGGGCTGGTTAGGTAGGCCCAGTAATACAAGTACAGGCTGTCATAGGACAGGAGCACATGATCCTGTATATTACACTAGGGAGTGGAGGACCCTGCCAGAGGCTTACAATCTAAAGGGAGGGGTGGAAACACTAGGTGGGGCTGTTAAATATTCCTTAGAGAGTTACTGTGTGGTAGGAGGTGGGTAGGCCATCATAAAGAGGTGGGTTTTGAGGGCTTGCTTTGAATGTGTTGAAAGAGGGAGCAAGTCTGATGGGTGGTGGAAGGGCATTCCAGAGGGTGGGGGCAGCTCTTGAGAAATCCTGCAGGCAGGCATGGGAGTGTGAAATGCGTGGGGTGGTGAGGCGAAGGTCGTTGGAGGAACGGAGGGTGCGACCTGGTGTATACTTGTGAACAAGCTCCGAGATGTAGGTAGGGCAGGTTTTGTGCACAGATTTATACGCCAGGCATAGAATCTTGAAACTTATCCTGAAACGGATAGGCAGCCAGTGCAGGGATTCACAAAGGGGAGATGTGGATGCAGAGCGGTGCGAAGAATAGATGAGTCTTGCAGCCGCGTTCATCACTGATTAAGGGGGGCAGTGCGTTTCAGGGGGAGGCTAGAAAGGAGGGAGTTACAGTAATCAAGGCGGGAGATGATGAGGGCATGGATGAGCAGTTTGGTCGTGTCCGGGGTTAAGAAGGGGCGGATCTTGGAGATATTACGGAGGTGGAAATTACAGGCTCTGGTGATGTTTTGGATGTGTGGGATGAAGGAGAGGTCAGAGTCCAAGGTGACACCCAGACAGCGGGCCTGGGAGGTAGGGAGAATGGTTGTGTTGTCGATTGTGAGGTGGAAATCTGGGAGGGGTGCAGCAGCATGGGGTGGAAAGATCAGGAGCTCAGTTTTGTCTAGGTTAAGCTTTAGGAACCTAGCTGACATCCAGGAGGAAATTGCTGAGAAACACGAGGAGACCTTGTTTATGGTGGTGGATGAGAGATTGGGGGTATGGAGGTAAATCTGAGTGTTATCTGCATAAAGGTGGTAATTGAAGCCCAGGGAGGAGATAAGCTTGACAATTGAGGAAGTGTATATAGAGAAAAGAAGGGGGCCTAGAACAGAGCCCTGGGGGACCCCAACTGAGAGGGGGGCAGGGGTTGAGGAGGAGCCATTGAAGGAAGAGGTGAAGGAGCGATTGGATAGGTAGGAGGAGATCCAGGCCAAGGCAAGACCATGGATGCCCATGAACTGTAGTGATTGGAGGAGGGAGTGGTCAACAGTGTCAAATGCTGCAGAGAGGTCAAGGAGGAGCAGGATGGAATAACAGCCTTTGGCCCTGGCAAGGGTAAGGTCGTTGACCACCTTGGCGAGGGCTGTTTCAGTTGAGTGTGCAGGTCGGAATCCAGACTGTAGGGGGTCAAGTAGGGTATTGGTGTTGATGTATTGGGTAATGCGTTGGTGGACTAGGCAAAGATGATATAGATATAGTATGAACTAAAATTTGTTAGCCCTAAAGCAACTAAATTTCAGTTAATACTATATGTGTGTCATCCTTAAGGTGAGCCACCTCTTGATCTTGATGTTAGCATTCTAATGTATTTTATTTTTCCTGGGTGCCACTTCCGCCTACTGTGTCTGTTACCTTTCTGAGTAGGGTGGCCTCCTTCCAGCTTTTATAATGACAAATGCAAGGTCATGCACAATAAAAGAGTACCATGTAAAATAAATGGCATGCAACTGTGAACATTAGACCTGGGGAAGGTGATGGAAATACCGGTTGATAACAAGTTAAGAAACCATATTTAATGCCAAGCAGCAACAGCTAAAGCAAATTAAATTCTGGGATACAGAAAATGAGAAATAAAACAAGATGCTAGTAATCTACCCCCACGCCTTTGCATAAAACAATTGTGAGGCCACATCTGGAGTATGGGATACAGTTTTGGGCACCAGATCATAGGAAGAATCTTTAGAGATAATGTACTTGAGCGCTCACATTGCTAAAATTCAATTATAATGCTCTTACTATTAGTTAAATACACAGATTTCAGTCCAAAGAGCTCAATGCTAAAATGAGGTAATTAAAACATATAACAAAAAGCACAATAATGTCTCAGGGCTGCCAGAAAACTGAGACAGGACTGCCCCAACTCCCACCTCAGATGCATCTACCTCGACAATGAAAGATTTTTTAATATCCGTGTGAACCAAAACCGGAGTGGAACAGAAGGCCTGTTTTAACTCTTCAAAAGCTGTAACAGCCTTAGAGCTCCAATTGGAAGGATCTGCCCCTTTTTTAGTGAGATCCGTAAGAGGAGCGACTTTGTCAGATACATTTTTTATGAATTTTCTGTAAAAGTTGGCAAAGGCTGTTAGGCTGAGGCCATTATAACACAGCTTTGAATTTCTCCTGATCCATGGTCAACCCGGTATCAGAGATCACGTAACCCAGAAATGTGACTTGTTTTTCCTCCAATATACATTTCTCCAACTTAGCATATAATCGACAAGGAAGAAGAAAAGATCAAGATGTCATCAAGATATACAACCATAAATTTGCCAAGGAACTCACAATATATATCATTATCAAAATGTTGAAATACTGCAGGATCATTACACAGCCCGAAAGGCATAACCAGATACTCAAAATGACCATCTTTAGTATTTTTTTCAATTATCTTTTTATTTTTGAAAAATAAGAAAAATGTTAAACATGAAACAACATCAGAAATACAACAGCAACAATCATGCTTAAAAATCATTAGCAAGAGAGCACCAGCATTGAAGTAAAATACAGTATACATACAGTTACCTAAATGCAAACAGGTCAAGTAGGCAGTGTGCATTATCAAGAGATGTTTGAGGCCGCCCATGTGGTCCAAGGATCCCAGACCATATCAAACTGAGAGGTAGTCTCCCATATTGTTGAAGTGATTTTCTCTAACACATACGTGAATTGAATTCTATTTATCAGTTCACTCCTAGAGGGTGGGGAGGATTTCCAGGTTTTAGCTAGTAGAGCTTTTGCAGCGTTGCAGATTTGACCCAGGAGTTTGTTCTGATGTTTGGAGAGTTGAGGGTGGGGCCTATGGAACAGTGCAGACCAAGGGTCCGGGTAAACGTGTCTATCTAACACTTCAGATACAAGCGAGTAAAGGTGCGTACACACGCACTACAAAAGGCAACGACGAGTCTGCCGGACTCTCCCGCTGGGCGGTCTTTTAGCCGACAGTAGCGCGTGTGTACACGCTGTCAGCAGACTGATAAGGCTGTTTCTTAACTTGATGTACAGATGTAACAGATGTAGTTGCGAACAGGAACCCCCATTTGTACTGTATCGCTTTACGCTGTAAAATAGACGTGACTGGCTTGAGAGAGTGTCTCTTTTCAAGCGTAATTGGAGAGAGATCAGGGAAAATTTGGATTTTGTATTCACCCACTCCAGCCTGACCAAGATCACGTGCTGCCTGTAATATTGGAATTTTGACCTCGGGATAGTGGAGCTTGAGAATTATATCTCTCGGTTTGTCGCCCTGTTTAAAGGGTTTTAGAGCACGGTGGATACGATTGAACCAAAAGAATTCATCAGAACGATCAGGAAGTAAGGCTTTGAACATAGCTGTTATGTATGCCGTAAAATCCATGATAGACTCTGGAACACCTTTTATCCGAAGATTGTCCCTTCGGTTTCTGTTATCCATGTCTTCAATTTTTGAATCAAGTGTCACTTGGTGTTCTTCATAGGTGGACATCCTGTCTTAGATAGCATGTACAGCATCTGCTGTGTCATCCATGCGTTCGCTCACCTCACTCATTGATTTGTGCTGATAAAGTATAAGTTGCAGCTCTAGTTTCTTTGGCAATAGAGTCTTTTAAGTCCACCAGGAGGTCAGAGATATCTTTGCATCATTATCAGTCTCATGAGTTGCGTTGTCTTTTTGTGGAGATGCTTGTGCTTTGTTTAGTTTCGAGTCTCTCGGTTTGAAGAAATCTGACTGTGTGGATGTTGCAGTCTCTAGGAGAATGTTGGCGGGGCGCCGCTGCGAAAAATGGGCGTGGCCACAGAATGCAGTGGGCGTGTCCATAACGCAGTGGGTGTGGCTAATTAAAATATCCTAGTAAGAGTGCAGCCCAAAGTCAGTGGGGCCATGGTTTCTCCCTGGGTATGAGTAAAGTGACCTTAAAAAAGCAAGTAGGAAATGTCCCCCCCCCCCCACAAACCGCCCCCCCCCCACACACACATTAGCCAGTGTTCTCTCGCACAAAATAGTGGTAGGTATTAGAGTGTGAGCTCCCCTGAGAAAAGTCAGTAACATGACTGTTCTCTGCAAAGTGCTGCAGAATATGCCAGTGCTATATAAATACATAATAATATTGTAGGACATTAGACTATGGGAGAATTAGATTGTAAGCTCCTCAGAGGATAGTCAGTGACATGACTACGTACTCCGTGAAGTACTGCTGAAGATGTAAGTACAATATAGTACAGTGGTATGGCAGCATGATGGTGTAGTGGTTAGCACTCTCGCCTTGCAGCGCTGGGTTCCTGGTTCGAATCCTAGCAAGGTCAACATCTGCAAGGAGTTTGTATGTTCTCCCTTTGTCTGTGTGTGTTTCCTTAAGACACTCTGGTTTCCTCCCACATCCCAACAACATACGATACAGATAAGTATAATGTTAATTGGCTTCCCCTAAAAATTGGCCCTAGACTACGATACATACATAGACATATGACTATGGTAGGGATTAGATTGTGAGCCCCTCTGTGGGACAGTTATGTGACAAAACAATACATACTCTGTACAGCGCTGCGTAATATGTTGGCGCTATATAAATAATTAGTATAAGTACAGTAGCCAGGTCTATAGGTGTCCAAATGTAGACATACTATAGGTGTCCCCAGTATAGATATCCAGGTCTATAGGTATCCCCAGTTTAGGTAGTAGTCAGGGGCGTAACTAGAAATCACTGGGCCCCCTTGCGAGAATTTGGATTGCCCCCCCCCATAGGTGCCAAATAATCATAATGTGGCAGTGTTTCACCATAAAATAATCGCAATGTGTGCAGCATTTCAGCAGAGAATAATCACGAGTGTAACATTTCAGCAAAGAATAATCGCAATGTGGGCAACATTTCACCAGAAAATAATCGCAATGTGGGCAGCATTTCACCAGAAAATAATCGCAATGAGTGCAACATTTCAGCAAAGAATAATCGCAATGTGGGCAACATTTCAGCAGAGAATAATTGCAATGTGGACAACATTTCACCAGAAAATAATCACAATGTGGGCAACATTTCACCAGAAAATAATCGCAATGAGTGCAACATTTCAGCAAAGAATAATCGCAATGTGGGCAACATTTCACCAGAAAATAATCGCAATGTGGGCAACATTTCACCAGAAAATAATCGCAATGTGGGCAACATTTCACCAGAAAATAATCGCAATGTGGGCAACATTTCACCAGAAAATAATCGCAATGAGTGCAACATTTCAGCAAAGAATAATCGCAATGTGGGCAACATTTCAGCAGAGAATAATTGCAATGTGGGCAACATTTCCCCAGAAAATAATCACAATGTGGGCAACATTTCAGCAAAGAATAATCGCAATGTGGGCAACATTTCAGCAAAGAATAATTGCAATGTGGGCAACATTTCCCCAGAAAATAATCACAATGTGGGCAACATTTCAGCAAAGAATAATCGCAATGTGGGCAACATTTCAGCAGAGAATAATTGCAATGTGGGCAACATTTCACCAGAAAATAATCACAACGTGGGCAGCATTTCAGCAGTAAATCACACAGTGGGCAGCATAACACCAGTGGGCTGGCTGAGTACCTGGCTGGGTGAGCGGGTAGTGGGCTGGCTGGGTAGCTGGGTGAGCAAGCAGTGGGCAGGCTGAGTAATTAATTCAAGTATTTGTATAGCGCCTTTCTCCTGTCGGACTCAAAGCACTTGCGAGGCAGCCACTAGAGTGCACTCAGTAGGCAGTAGCAATGTTAAGGAGACTTGCCCAAGAAACTCCTTACTGAATAGGTGCTGGCTTACTGAACAGGCAGAGCCGAGATTTGAACCCAGGTCTCCTGTGTCAGAGGCAGAGCCCTTAACCATTACACTATCCAGCCACTGCCTGGCTAAGCGAGCGGGCAGTGGGCTGGGTACCAGGCTGGGCGAGCGGGCAGGCTGGGTGGCTGGGCGAGCGAGCAGTGGGTTGGCTGGGTACCTGGCTGGGCGAGCGGGCAGTGGACTGGCTTGGTACCTGGCTGGGCGAGCGGGCAGTGGGCTGGCTGGCGAAGCGGGCAGTGGGCTGGCTTGGAAAGCGGGCAGTGGGCTGGCTGGGTACCTGGCTGGGCATGCGGGCTGGCTGGGTACCTGGCTGGGCAGCGGGCTGGCTGGGTACCTGGCTGGGCATGCAGGCTGGCTGGGTACCTGGCTGGGCACTGGGCTGGCTGGGTACCTGGCTGGGCATGTGGGCTGGCTGGGTACCTGGCTGGGCATGCGGGCTGGCTGGGTACCTGGCTGGGCATGCGGGCTGGCTGGGTACCTGGCTGGGCATGCAGGCTGGCTGGGTACCTGGCTGGGCATGCAGGCTGGCTGGGTACCTGGCTGGGCATGCAGGCTGGCTGGGTACCTGGCTGGGCATGCGGGCTGGCTGGGTACCTGGCTGGGCATGCAGGCTGGCTGGGTACCTGGCTGGGCACCGGGCTGGCTGGGTACCTGGCTGGGCATGTGGGCTGGCTGGGTACCTGGCTGGGCATGCGGGCTGGCTGGGTACCTGGCTGGGCATGCGGGCTGGCTGGGTACCTGGCTGGGCATGCGGGCTGGCTGGGTACCTGGCTGGGCAGCGGGCTGGTTGGGTACCTGGCTGGGCATGCGGGCTGGCTGGGTACCTGGCTGGGCATGCGGGCTGGCTGGGCATGCGGGCTGGCTGGGTACCTGGCTGGGCAGCAGGCAGGCTGGGTACCTGGCTGGGCATGCGGGCTGGCTGGGTACCTGGCTGGGCAGCGGGCTGGCTGGGTACCTGGCTGGGCATGCAGGCTGGCTGGGTACCTGGCTGGGCAGCGGGCTGGCTGGGTACCTGGCTGGGCAGCGGGCTGGCTGGGTACCTGGCTGGGCAGCGGGCTGGCTGGGTACCTGGGCATGCGGGCTGGCTGGGTACTTGGCTGGGCATGCGGGCTGGCTGGGTACCTGGCTGGGCAGCAGGCTGGCTGGGTACCTGGCTGGGCATGCAGGCTGGCTGGGTACCTGGCTGGGCAGCGGGCTGGCTGGGTACCTGGCTGGGCAGCGGGCTGGCTGGGTACCTGGCTGGGCAGCGGGCTGGCTGGGTACCTGGCTGGGCATGCAGGCTGGCTGGGTACCTGGCTGGGCATGCGGGCTGGCTGGGTACCTGGCTGGGCATGCGGGCTGGCTGGGTACCTGGCTGGGCAGCGAGCTGGCTGGGTACCTGGCTGGGCATGCGGGCTGGCTGGGTACCTTGCTGGGCATGCGGGCTGGCTGGGCATGCGGGCTGGCTGGGTACCTGACTGGGCAGCGGGCTGGCTGGGTACCTGGCTGGGCATGCGGGCTGGCTGGGTACCTGGCTGGGCATGCGGGCTGGCTGGGTACTTGGCTGGGCAGCGGGCTGGCTGGGTACCTGGCTGGGCATGCGGGCTGGCTGGGTACCTGGCTGGGCAGCGGGCTGGCTGGGTACCTGGCTGGGCATGCGGGCTGGCTGGGTACCTGGCTGGGCATGCGGGCTGGCTGGGCATGTGGGCTGGCTGGGTACCTGGCTGGGCAGCGGGCTGGCTGGGTACCTGGCTGGGCATGCGGGCTGGCTGGGTACCTGGCCGGGCATGCGGGCTGGCTGGGTACCTGGCTGGGCATGCGGGCTGGCTGGGTACCTGGCTGGGCATGCAGGCTGGCTGGGTACCTGGCTGGGCATGCGGGCTGGCTGGGTACCTGGCTGGGCAGCGGGCTGGCTGGGTACCTGGCTGGGCATGCAGGCTGGCTGGGTACCTGGCTGGGCAGCGGGCTGGGTACCTGGCTGGGCAGTGGGCTGGCTGGGTACCTGGCTGGGCAGCGGGCTGGCTGGGTACCTGGCTGGGCAGCGGGCTGGCTGGGTACCTGGCTGGGCATGCAGGCTGGCTGGGTACCTGGCTGGGCAGCGGGCTGGCTGGGTACCTGGCTGGGCATGCGGGCTGGCTGGGTACCTGGCTGGGCAGCGGGCTGGCTGGGTACCTACCTGGCTGGGCGAGCTGGCTCCTGGCTGGGTAGCTAGGCTGCAGTTGCCAGCGCGTCCTTCGCGCTTCTCCCGGCTCGCTCCCGCCCTCCAGCAGAGTGGCAGACATGATCCTGAACTCTGCATGCCGCCTCCTGGTCTAGTGACGTCTAATAAGGCTCAGCTAACTATGCATCCAGCTTATTGCCTAGTTTTAATGTTGTGAGTGTCTTTCAGCAGTAATTACAAATAACAAGGCCTTTTGCAGAGTTTAGGATGTAAAAGATGTCAGAGGCTCTTTAAAAATTGCTTTCCTGTGAGCTTACATGGGTTGGGGCCTAGTCAAGCTGTGGGATGGCCTCAATTTGCAGCGTTGGCCGACCGGAAGTGAGGGTCTGGCACGGTAGTCTAGAGATAGTGAGGCTGTTAGCATGCTCTGCCCACTGGAATGATGTTTTGGTGCAGTTCGTGAGGCTGGTGAGGCTGGACAGAATTGGAGTACAGCCTCAGTGAGTTAGACAGAGCAGGGGAGAGAGGATCGGGGCAGGCCTACCACAGTCCTGTTTGGTCCGCGTGCGATGCTGCCGCTGAGTTGCAGGGGGTCTATCCACTCGAAACCCGCTGCTAGGGCGGAGAGTGGAGACCCCTGTGTGTGGCCCAGTTAGCTAGCGAGGTGGATTTCCTCCTGGAGGAGCAAAGTGGCGGTGAAACAGCAGATTCGGTCCAGGAGCTCTGCTCAGTAGCTGCTGTCAGCCATTAGCGCCAGGCCACGCCCCCGACCATCTTTAGCATTAAAGGCAGTTTTCCATTCATCATTTTCTCTAATGCGAATACAGTTATAAGCACCTCTAAGATCTAGTTTGGAGAAAATCTTAGCCCCCACAACCTGAGAGAACAAGTCATCGATCAAAGGTAATGGATAACGATTTTTAACAGTAACCTTATTCAACCCTCTATAATCAATACAAGGTCTCAGACCACTGTCTTTTTTCTCTACAAAAAAGAACCCTGCACCAGCTGGTGAGGAAGAGGCTCTGATGAACCCCTTCTGTAGGTTTTCCTGGATATGCTCCCTCATGGCCTGCTCCTCTGATCTGGTCAGATTGTACAGAGGCATACTACCAGAGAGAAGATCAATAGCACAATCAAACGGTCTATGATGTGGTAACACATCAGCTGCTTTTGGAGAAACACATGTGCAAATTCTTAATAAACATGAGGTAACTTTTGTTCCATGCGTTTAGTACAACTTAGCACAATCTTTTGTAAACACTCATCATGACACTGAACAGACCAGCTAATCAACTGACCGGACTGCCAATCAAACACTGAGTTATGTTTCTTCAACCATGGTAACCCAAGAATAACTGGATAAAAAGGTAAATTCAAACAATAAAACTTCATGACTTCAAAAAAACTGTGTGTGGTAGACTTTTGATATCAGCATTTGTGATCTGCAATTGGGATCTATGTACACAGGAGTTGTAGTTGCAGCAGTTTAAACATTTTTGGAACTTTGTTTGCAAGTTGTTGGAGGACAAAACACCTTAGTTGGATCAGTGCTCTTGAATGTCCAGGCCTTGCATGCATTTTGGGGATCCGTATATAGACTGTAGATACTGGGGACTGCAGTCCCGTATCTTACTATAGAGTCAGGTCGGTTTATTTATTTATGATGTCAAAATATGGTCAAGCAAATATATGTTTTAAATGTGGTATTGTACGCTCTAGATTATTATATTAAAGTTTTCTACCTTTTACACATGCACACAAGAGTCAATTTCTTTTCTATACTTTAACATCTAAAAAACAAGACATACCATTATGCTTGCTTGAAATCCAGCAACACTCTGTCTGAGACCAAAACATGTAAATCCGAAGGATCCAACGCTTAACTACAAGCAAACAAACTTGGTGTATGCAGTCCAGTATACTTAAGAGTAGGAACCTTTGAACATTGAGGAGACCAAGGAACCCCATAATAAGTGCATGGCACAACATTTGAGTGTTAACTTTGCAGTCAAGTTTCTTCAGGCTATTTGCATCTCAAAGAGAAAGGACACTATTTTGAAGATGGAGAGGAACTCATTTTGGACAATTCAAACCCTTACTGCCAGAACACCCTTTTTTGTTTTGCCTGAAAAAGGCATGTCATTGTTAACTATTGAATGTGCTTCAAAAATCAGACAGCCGCTGAAAGTTGAGTACATTGCTTATTTCACTGGACAAATTCTTGGCTGCATTATCAGCCAGAACTTGTAAGGAGATAGCTGCTAGCTAACTGCTGCTGAAGCTCAAGCACATTATAGGAATGCTCACTAACTTTTCCTATGAATATCACTGTTGTTTGGTTGCATACACAAAATAATAGTGGAAGGAAATTAGAATGCTACAGGTACTTCGCCTCACTCACATCTTCACAGTCCCACAAACCCAAACAACTATTGTGACCATGTGACCACTTTAAAATGCAGCCCTATTCTCCACTGTCCAGCCACCTTCCTCTTGTCTGCCTGCTCTCTCACTCATTTTTAACAACCCCTTCTCTTCTTTACATAGTCAGTCATCACTCTGACAGTCTTCACTGCCCTCAAGCACGAGCCACGTGAGCGGCAGTATATCTATTCCCCCTGAGACTTCATCTACAGTCCCAGGAGCGTAGATGCTTGTCTTAGGCTTCCTATGCATGTCGCTGGCCCCCATCACAGGCCATTAAAGCACAGATTGGTGAATGGGAACATGTGTTCTTAAAGCCAATCAAAGTGCCTGATTCATGAATGATCACTGCTGTAACCAACAGCTGTGAGCATGCATTGACAGTCTGTAAAACACACAAACTTTCACTTTCCTTTTAGCTTAGAATGCTGTGATGTGTTGGGTCTGGCATCCACTTCAGCCACTGAAGTTGCTAATAACCTCCCTGTTGTAAAGTAAAGGAAGATTCTCAATACTCAACCTTCTTGATCTTTCCTCTGACTTTCCCACTGTTGATCATTCCCTGCTTTTCCAGACTGAAAAAAAAAAAGATCTAAAGTGACAGAACTGAAAAGTGAATACATTAATTGTTATGTTAGGGACTTAGCTTTTCATATATGTAAGCCATTACGGTATATTATTGTAATTTTTGCAAAATAGGGTTTTAAATTATTTATACAGTACAATGAGAAAACTGAAAACACAAAATTAAAAAATACACCTTTATTTCCAAATATAATATTGTCACCATACAGTGTACTAAGAACACAATTTTGATAACCAGGACAAATAGGCAAATAATGTGTGGGTTTTATCTACAGTGTCATTCATTCTTTTAAAACTATAAGGGTTGAAAATTGAGAAATAGTGTAATTGTTTAAATTTTTTCCTTATTTTTCCCTTTAATATGCACAACAAATGAAGTAATTACTAAAAAAAAATCACCTATAAAATGCCTAATTTGTAGTGAGAAAACAATATATAGATCATTTAGGTGTGATAAGTATTGATAAATGTATTGAAGAATGAATGGGAGGAGCAATGAAAAGTGAAAATTGCTCCATAAGGGGAACGCAGTAATGACATATAGTAGAGTAAAGTACATTATTCAAGATACCCATTAACCTAATCAATTATCTTGATTTCATACTTCCTATATCTGTATATTGCTGTTTAATAGCATTTAACTTCCCAGAGATGCTCAGCATAGGTTATGATGCTTGAAAGCCTTTCATCCCAGTGCACTCTGGGAGGCCAGGTGTTGTTTCTGCTCACTTCATAACCAACATTCCATAGCGATGCACCTTGCCAACAGTAAGGATACCACCATATGTGATAAATTGATAAATTAAGCAGTCCAATCAGGACGAGGAAAGATTTTACAATGGGCAAACACTGACTACATAATTTACAACTTAATATTGTGCAACATAAGCAATTGTTTTCATTAAGCTGTAAAGTTCCTCTTTAACCTCCCTGGCGGTGCATTTCTGTCTGGATTTATGAGTCTAAAAGTGGTACATTTTTTCTAGAATTTTAGGCCTCCAATTCTTAGGTCCCAACTCTCCAAAATATATCAGAATAAAGGCCTGGTAGACATCCTGCGTATAAATAAAATACTGGAACACAAAATTGTAGAAGTAATTAAATGTATCAATAAACTGAAAAAAATAGTGAAATAGACTATACAGTATGTACATATACAGGGAGTGCAGAATTATTAGGCAAGTTGTATTTTTCAGGAATAATTTTATTATTGAACAACAACCATGTTCTCAATGAACCCAAACTCATTAATATCAAAGCTGAATATTTGTGAAAGTAGTTTTTAGTTTGTTTTTAGTTTTAGCTATTTTAGGGGGATATCTGTGTGTGCAGGTGACTATTACTGTGCATAATTATTAGGCAACGTAACAAAAAACAAATATATACCCATTTCAATTATTTATTTTTACCAGTGAAACCAATATAACATCTCAACATTCACAAAAATACATTTCTGACATTCAAAAGAAAAACAAAAACAAATCAGTGACCAATATAGCCACCTTTCTTTGCAAGGACTCTCAAAAGCCTGCCATCCATGGAT
Organism: Hyperolius riggenbachi; assembly: GCF_040937935.1. Classification (NCBI taxonomy): domain Eukaryota; kingdom Metazoa; phylum Chordata; class Amphibia; order Anura; family Hyperoliidae; genus Hyperolius; species Hyperolius riggenbachi. The sequence goes on along the minus strand of NC_090649.1, from coordinate 331,974,024 downwards.
TCTGTCAGTTTGTTGATTTGTTCACCATCAACATTGCATGCAGCAGCAACCACAGCCTCCCAGACAATGTAGTGTTCAGAGAGGTGTACTGTTTTCCCTCCTTGTAAATCTCACATTTTATGATGGACCACAGGTTCTCAATGGGGTTCAGATCAGGTGAACAAAGAGGCCATGTCATTAGTTTTTCTTCTTTTATACCCGTTCTTGCCAGCCACGCTGTGGAGTACTTGGACGCGTGTGATGGAGCATTGTCCTGCATGAAAATCATGTTTTTCTTGAAGGATGCAGACTTCTTCTTCCTGTACCACTGCTTGAAGAAGATGTCTTCTAGAAATTGGCAGTAGGACTGGGAGTTGAGCTTGACTCCATCCTCAACCTGAAAAGGCCCCACAAGCTCATCTTTGATGATACCAGCCCAAACCAGTACTCCACCTCCACCTTGCTGGCGTCTGAGTCGGAGTGGAGCTCTCTGCCCTTTACCAATCCAGCCACGAGCCCATCCATCTGGCCCATCAAGACTCACTCTCATTTCATCAGTCCATAAAACCTTAGAAAAATCAGTCTTGAGATATTTCTTGGCCCAGTCTTGACGTTTCAGCTTGTGTGTCTTGTTCAGTGGTGGTCGTCTTTCAGCCTTTCTTACCTTGGCCATGTCTCTGAGTATAAGCAAATACAGAAGAAAGGCAGTCCTCATATAGAATCGGAATTTGGATGTGTAATATGGGAGCTGAAAGCTCCTCAAAAGGAAAAATGATTGGACCCCAAAAACTAAAATACATAACTTAGTAACCAAAAAGCGAGAAAAGTTTAAAAAGCAGGACCTCAGCATGATTCAAAAAATGCAAAAATCTTTATTGTGGACCTATTCACAGTAATCAACAAACAGTTAAAATCATTTCAAAAGATGAGGATCCCAGGGTGCCTCAGCTACCCCTCCACACATTCATCCGCAATACACATTCAGACCATACACAGATAATTAGTTAGAATGCTGCAGCAATTCTAAATATATGGGTGTTGCGACTAGCACAAATATAAATGTCCCCTTTAAGATATAGCTGATAGCTTTAAGATGAACTTTAACCTCATAACAGAGGTAAGAGAGTGTATCAAGCTGCAGGTAGCAAATTGCTGGATAGTTCAAAACATGAGTGCACTCAAAAAGTGAATGGCCAATGCAGAAAAAAGGTTCCTTGTAGAAGGAACACAATTTAAAGACACTTCCAGCCGTTAAGCGCAGCAATTCTCCTCCACATTAAACATATCTTTGGATTTCTCTGTGTCAGAAGCAAACTTATTCCACAGCTTACTTGTACTCCTGGTGAGTCAGCATACTTCGTATTACTTACACCTCCGGAAGTCCGCAGGTCCCCAACACTCTGCGGTCCGCGGTAGTTGTGCGCTGATTTCACCTAGGTTGCTGTTCCCATATACCACAATGCTGCACCTCCCGAGTGGCGTGGTCTGGCGGTAGCGGTGAGTGCGATCTACCCGCTTCCTACTTGAATTTTGGCGTCACAGCGGGGATCGAGCGCTCCTGTGTTACTGATGGTGAACGAGGCCGGCCTCCTGGGACTCCTCCCAGGGAGTCCCAGGAGGCCAGCCTCGTTCACCAGGGAGGAGTCCCAGGCACCGTCTGTGCTTTGCCTGATATCGGGTCTAGATGGAGGCATCAGACATACATGCAAGCTACATGCAAGCTGCATTTCTCTGTTTCCTTCTGTCCTGTGCCAGAGATTGCGTCCAGATGGGGGGATCAGAAAAGCTAAACTCTTTGAGACAAATGAGGAGAAATTAGTCAGGCTAAACCCTGGACATGCATGCAGGCAGCATTTCTCTCTGTTTACCTTTTGTCCTGTGCAGCAGATCGGGGGCAAGGGGGAATTAGACAGGCTAAACTCTTGACATACATGCATGCTCCATTTCTATGTTTCCTCTGTCCTGTACAGCAGATGGGGGTCCAGATGGGAGAATTAGACTGGCTAAACTCTGTACATACAAAACGGGTGCATTTTTCTATGTTTTCCTTTTGCCCTGTGCAAAAGTTAAGGTCCACTTTAAATTTTTGTGCCACCCCGGACGATGTCACAAAGTATGCATACCTCCGTATGCGTACGACGCTTCAGCACTGATTGGCCACCGGGATCCCGGAAGAGGAGCGGAGGTAAGAACAAGTGTAGGAGAGCGCACGATCAGGCACGGCGGCGTTTTTTTCCATTGTAGTAGCTCCTACATCTATGATGCATAGGAGGACGTAGGAGCTACATCTAAAAGGCTAAAGTAGTTAACCTCTTCAGGACCGTAGGCTTACACCCCCCTTGTGACCAGGCTATTTTTTTTTAATTTAGGCCACTGCAGCTTTAAGGCCTATGACAGCCCATGAGAGCCGCTCGCTCTCCTGCCTCCCAGGGGGACAGCTGTGTCACATAGCTGTCCCCAGTACAGCGCAGCCTTAGATTGCAACCCTGTACAAAGTAAGTTTCGCCCTCTAACAGTCTCCTCTCCGCTAGGATACTGATGACGGAGCTGAGCTCCATCATTCAAGCGGAGATGCGTGCGCATTGACGCGTGCGATCTCCTGCAAAACAACGCCCCAGGACTTGACACCATTGGGCATTAGGCGGTCCTGGGGCTGCCGCCACGTTCACGCCCATCGGCGTGACGCTGTCATTTAGTGGTTAATAAACAGACGCAAAATTAACTCCCACACTCTCCCATACTACCCACATAAATATTTTGCATAAAAAAAAGAAAAAATACATAGTTACCTTAGGGACTGAACTTGTTTAATATGTCAAGAGGGTATATTACTGTTATGGGTTTCTAAATAGTGATAGATGCAAAACTGAAAAAATGCACCTTTTTTCCAAATAAAATATTGGCGCCATACATTGTAATAGTGACATAATTTATATTGTGTTATAGCCATAACAAACGAACAAATAAAATACAAAGGTTTTAATTATGGTAGCATATATTATTTTAAAACTATAATGGCGAAAACTGAGAAATAATGATTTTTTCCCATTTTTTTCTTAATATTCCCATTAAAGTGCATCTAGAATAAAATAATTCTTATCAAAATGTAACAACCAAAGTAAGCCTAATTGGTGGTAGAAGAACAAGATATAGATCATTTTGTAGTGATTAGTAGGGATAAAGTTATTGGCGAATGAATGGGAGGAACACAAAGTGCAAAATTGAACAGCACCTTTTATTCACTAATCTCTAAAGCACACCTCACTTCATGTTCACTCTTACCTATTCCCTCTCATTTCATCCCCCAGCTCTCCAACTCCTTTATTCCTGCTTAACCTCCTGCCGACCGTGTCACGCCGATGGGCGTGGCCGCAGCAGCAGCCCCAGGACTGCTTAACGCTGATCAGCATGAAGTCCTGGGGCCAGCTAATGCAGGAGATCGCGCGCAGGCTGCGCGCGCATCTCCTGCTTGGGGGGCGGAGCTCTGCCCTGCCTTCAGTCTGTACTGACGTGTGACACGGCTGTCCCCCTGGGACACTGGAGAGCGACTGGCTCTCATAGGCTAAAGCCTATGACAGCCGATCGCCATGATTGGCCGGCTGTGGGGAGGGAGGGAAAATATTTACAGAACCAGTCGTTAAAAAAAAAAAACAATGATAAAAATATGTGTATGTGTATGCTCTCTGTTGGTGGGGAAAAGAAAGGGGGGGGGGGATCACTTGTGTGCTGTGTTGTGTGGCCCTGCAGCTTGGCCTTAAAGCTGCAGTGGCCTATTTTACTAAAAATGGCCTGGTCACTAGAGGGGTTTAGCACTGCGGTCCTCAAGAGGTTAAACAACTTTTTTGAACCTCTCATTTTTTACTGGTATTTTTCCTTTCCATTTTACACCACTATTCAAAATTCCTTTCCTAGCCTTCTTTAGCTATCATGTTTCAGCTTCCAAACTGCTGGAATGGCACATTCATTCAGAAATGACTGAATTTCTCTGTACCAACCCATTGTTGGGTCTGGCATCCACTTCAGCCACTGAAGTTGCTAAGAACCTTCCTGTTGTGAAGTAAAGGAAGATTCTCAATACTCAAACTTCTTGATCTTTCCTCTGACTTTCCCACTGTTGATCATTCCCTGCTTTTCCAGACTCTCTCAGCAATAGGTATAAAGGGACTAGCACATTCTTGAATGTGCTGTGTTACCTGTTGAAAGTTACATCACTGTCTCCTACTCTACTACTAACTCCTCTCCATGCCTGTTGGTGTTACACAAGTCTCTGTTCTTGGACCTATTTACTTCTCCATCTACAAATATGGCCTGGGACAATTAATGCACTCACTTTGTTTCCAGCATCCCTTCTACACAGTTGAAACCCAAGTCTATGTCCCAGCTCCTGAATGTCTGTTTGCTATTTCTGCATTCATGTCATGGCTGCACTATCTATTCTATCCTACAAAGAGACATCGGTTCCACTTAATAATGCATTTATATGTTGGCAGCGGGGGAGCGGGGGGGGGGGGGGGGGGGTGGGGGGGGCACATGCAGGCTGTTTTCTGCCCCTCCTAACCTCCTAACCTCTCTTGAGCGTTACCTAAATTGTGGGAACACATGAGCACTCTTGTGTGATAGTTTTAACCACTTCCCTACTCAGGTGTTTTCCCCTTCTGTACCAGAGCAATTTTCACCTGTAAGTGCTCCTCCCATTCATTCACCAATAACTTTATAGCTACTTATCACAAGGAAATTATCTATATCTTGCTTTTTTTAGCCATCAATTAGGCTTTCTTTGGGTGGTACCTTTTGCTGAGAATTATTTCATTCTAAATGTATTGTGGTGGGAATAATGAGAAAAATGGGGAAAAAAATCACTATCTCTCAGATTTTGGCTATTATAGTTTTAAAATAAAATGTTCTACTGTAAATAACCCCCCCCCCCCCCCACACACACACACACACACACACACACACATTTTATTTGCCCATTTGTCCCAGTTATTAAAGCGGGATTGTCACCATAAAAATCAAATTTCCGCAGCAACTGGTCTGAGTGTATTGAGTGATAAAGATGCTAATCCTGCACTCAAAGTTTCAAAACGGTTTCTGCTGTTATGGTTTGGAGTTATCACATATTTAAGGAGCGCTGGCCCTTTAGTAGTCAGTGCCAAACAGTTGAATGCTGGGGGTTCTTTTTATCTATAATATATTACTCCTCTACCTTTTATTTACCTGCCTAGCTACCTATCTGAAACACGATCCCATGCTCACTTGTGTTTACAAGCAAGGCTGAGGTGACTCAGCGATTGGAGGAGAAAAGAAAAAAAAGTAAAGGGCAGAAATGACATCATGATTTAGCCTAAACTGTGGGCAAAAGACATGGTTCCCATCAGGAACAGAATTCTCTTTATTTACTATATAACATTCACTGAAATCAAAACGTGGACAGTACAATACATATGTTATGTAAGTAGGTCCCTGGCATAGTATGGCTAATCCTACTGCTTTCAAATATTTAAAATATTTCCCTAGTACAATGTATGGCGACAATACTTTATATGGAAATAAAGGTGTATTTTTTTTCCATTTTGTGTCTATCACTAATTACAAGCTCATATTTACAAAAATAACCGTAATATACCCTCATGACACACATATTAAAAAGGTTCAGTTCCTAGGGTAACTATTTATGTTTTTTAATTGTGATTTTTTTTTTAAATATGCAAATGTTTTATTTGTGTAACTTTGGGAAATTGGGGAAAGTAAGGGGTTCATTTTAATTTTAATAGTATATGTAGATGTTTTGTTAAAAAAAAATGTATATAGGGGTAATCTTACTATTTGACCTCAAGATTTCCTTGCACATTTTCTTCCTTTGCGTACTGTTAGTACGCTAACAGGAAGTAACGCGTTTATGTGTAACAATGCGTGTTTGTTACAATGAACTCAGGCATCTCATTGATGCCAGCGATTATTGACACGAGACTTAGATCATGAATGGGAACACACTAATGGGCGGTGATGAAAATGCATGTGGGAGCGAGCGGCGGTTGTTTTCAGCTGTTTGCAGAGTGGACCATATATCTAGGCCCCTGTGCAGGAAATGAAGTCCTGCAGTGACTAATGTTCCCATTAGTTGTGGGTGGGTACTGAACGCATTTGGGATGTTACCTGCATGGCTCTCCCTTCCCCACCTGGGGTGTAGTTGCAAGTGGTGTTCCCAGGTCGTGAGAGTGCTTAAGACTCTGCCTGTCCTGCTCCCCCTTTCAGAGTCCTAGGGTGCCCTTGATGCAATGTAGCTCCCAAGACACATAGCAAATGTGTTCCCAAAGTTTGGGAAATGCATGAAAGGTGTTAAGAAGGTGCATGATAAAGCTGGCACATGGTGCCAGCGACCATGTAAATGCATTATTATGTGGAACCGATGTCTCTTTGTAGGAAAGAGAAATAGTGTCATTGGTTTCAGGTCCTGCTATTTCTAGTACTGAAGAGCTTGGTAATGAGCACTTACCATCCCACTTGTGATAGTTTTAATCTCTCCATTGGCTATCAATAACCCAAATGATCCAGTCCAAAATTCTAACCCTAATACACAAAGTTTTCCATAAGCTGTCCCCTTTGTATTTTTACTCACAAATATCCACATACCCACCTGGAACCTTTGCTCCTTTCATGAAACCCTCTAGCCCTTAATCTTGGTCTCCTGCTCTTACTCTCTCAGTAGTGTCCCTCTCCTCTCCCATAGCTTGTCTGTCATGCTCCAAGCCTGGAAGCCTTCAAACAAACCTCTTTAGACTAGCTTATAATTTATCATAGCCAGATGTTGAGGCTTACTGTCTCATCAGTTCAGGGGCGCCTGGACCAACAGGCAGTTGCCTGGGGCGTTAGGCATGTCCCCAGGCGCATATACATATTTTCATGATTTTATTAATTTGCGAACACCGAGCAGAGCAGTGGTCTCGAGGGAATGAGGGAGATCGCCGCCACCTCCATACAGTCCCCCCTACGCCCCCAGCCAATAGAGGGAGAAACAGAGCTCTGCTCCACACCTTCTCCTCTAAGGCCGCCACCTCTTCGCATCACCAGCCTCAAGTGTTCACTGAGCTGCGTCCCGCCTCTAATTCCGCCCCCTTGCCAGCCAAGACACAAGGTTTAGGGCGACATGCTAGCTATGTACACTGCCTGGCCTGTGACATGCCCCCTGCTTCCCCCCAGAGACTCCAGCTGCCAGTCACACTGCAGTTAATGGACGCAATGGAGTTGTGTGTGCGAGGTAGCAGGAAGCCTTCACACACAAGCAGACATGAGGGGCAGAGTGTGACACAGCTGCAGTGCCAGGAGGAGGGGGAGAGGAGATGAACCGTGACCAGGCTGCCGCTATTAGGAGGGAGACTGTGAGTGATTTGGATGTTGGGAAAGGGACCTCTGCTCCTGCAATCATCATTATCTGCATCCTGGATGGTACAAGCCCTGGCTGCCCAGCATTAAATCATTCTGATTATCAGCATATACATTATGTTGTCACTTACAGTATATGCTGATTATTCAGTAGAGCAGCCAGTAGTCATACTGTCCAGGATGGCATAATGATGGGATCTGCAGTGACAGAAGCAGAGGCAAGGAAGCACTGTACAGAACTTGCCATGAAAAGTTCCTGTGACTCTGGCTGCCCTCCTGATTGGTGTACTTCAGTCTCTGCTTCCCATATGCATCATCGCCCTCCCTCCTCTCGTCCTGCTTTTTCCTTTTCACAGAGTACCCCTGCCAAACAGGACCCCCTGGTGAGATATATTTCCCTTATTCATTTTCCCTCCTGTGACTCCCACTTTCCAGCATCTCTCCCTCTCATATCTCTCTTGCTACCTTTTTTTCTCCACTACTCTCCCCTCTCTTACTTTTTCCTGTCTTAGGCTACTTACACAGTAGGACGTTGCATTTGATGCGATGTTAAGGTCGAACAACACGGCCCTAACGCAATGCTTATACACTTGCACAGTGCAACGTTAAAGTTGCACATTAATAAATGTATCTTTTATGGAATGAAAACGATGCATGCGGAAAATTTTACAAAAGGAAAAAAAACATTACTGAGCATGTGCAACACTAGTAAAGTATTTGCAGCAGTTTCATTGCTAAACACACAGCTTGCAGCACTTTTTAATAACTCTACACGTTACACACTAACGCAACGTGTGCACTGTAAATGTCGCACAGACTTTGCATTGCTGTGCATTACTCTGCGTTAAAGTATTTTATAATGTGCGACTTTAACGACGCACTGTGAAAGAGCCCTTAAAGTTAAGTTAAAATAATTGGTCCTGTATTATTAAGAATATGTTACGTATCCCTGCCTCCACCTGTGTCGCGGGCAGACTTGTGTGTAGCATTGGGGGGGATGGGCGTGCGTGCGCGTGCGTGCTGGTAGGTCTCGGCTGTGCGCATGCTGCAAGAGATGGGGGGAGGGGTCACAGGAATGGCCAAGAGCCTGTTTTTTTAACAGGTGTGCCTTTATTGTAAAGTGTTCTCTTCAGTACAGCTTTTATGAAATGCTTCTTCTAGTCACTATTGGCCCTCAGAGGAGCTCACAATCTAATCCTATCATAGTTATAGTCTAATATCATACCATATTATTATTATATAGCACTAACATCTTCTGCAGCACTTTAAAGAGTACATAGTCGTGTCACTGTCCTCAGAGAAGCTCACAATCTAATTCCTACCATAGTCATAGTCTAATGTCCTACCATACTATTATTATTATATAGCACTAACATCTTTTGCAGCACTTTAAAGAATACGTAGTCGTGTCACTGTCCTCAGAGGAGCTCACAATCTAATCCCACCATAGTCATAGTCTAATGTACTACCATATTATTATTATTATGTATTTATATAGCACTGACATCTTCTGCAGCACTTTACAGAGTACATAGTCATGTCACTTACTGTCCTCAGAGGAGCTCACAATCTAATCCTACCATAGTCATAGTCTAATGTCCTACCATATTATTATGTATTTATATAGCACTGGCATCTTCTGCAGCACATTACAGAGCACATAGTCATGTCACTGACTGTCCTCAGAGGAGCTCACAATCTAACCTACCATAGTCATAGCCTAATGTCCTACCATATTGTTATTATGTATTTATATAGCACTGACATCTTCTGCAGCACTTTACAGAGTACAAAGTCGTGTCTCTGACTGTCCTCAGAGGAGCTCACAATCTAATCCTACAATAGTCATAGTCTAATGCCCTATCATATTATTATTATGTATTTCTATAGCACTGATATCTTCTGTAGCACTGTACAGAGTACAGCCATGTCACTGACTGTCCTCAGAGGAGCTCACAATCTAATCCTACAATAGTCATAGTCTAATGCCCTATCATATTATTATTATGTATTTCTATAGCACTGACATCTTCTGCAGCGCTGTACAGAGTACATAGTCATGTCACTGACTGTCCTCAGAGGAGCTCACACTCTAATCCTACCATAGTCATAGTCTAATGTCCTACCATATTATTATTATGTATATATATAGCACTGACATCTCCTGCAGCACTTTACAGAGTATATAGTCATGTCACTGACTGTCCTTAGAGGAGCTCACAATCTAATCCTATCATAGTTATAGTCTAATGTCCTACCATATTATTATTATATAGCACTAACATCTTCTGCAGCACTTTAAAGAGTACATAGTCGTGTCACTGTCCTCAGAGAACCTCACAATCTAATCCCTACCATTGTCATAGTCTAATGTCCTACCATATTATTATTATTATATAGCACTAACATCTTTTGCAGCACTTTAAAGAGTACGTAGTCGTATCACTGTCCTCAGAGGAGCTCACAATCTAATCCCACCATCATAGTCTAATGCCCTATCATATTATTATTATTATGTATTTATATAGCACTGACATCTCCTGCAGCACATTACAGAGTACATAGTTATGTCACTGACTGTTCTCAGAGGAGCTCACAATCTAATCCTACCATAGTCATAGTCTAATGCCCTACCATATTATTATGTATTTATATAGCACTGGCTGGTGAAATGCTGCCGCAATACGTGTATTTTTCTGGTGAAATGCTGCTGAATTTTTCTGGTGAAATGCTGCCCCAAATTGCAGTGTGTGTGTGTGTGTGTGGGGGGGGGGGGGGGGGCGCCACAGTTTTTTCTCGCCTGGAGTGACAAAATGGCTAGAGGCGCCCCTGCATCAGCTAGTGCCTTAATCTCCTAACCAGGTTGCAGTAGGTAGTGACCCATATACACTGGGCAGTGTATATATACAGGGCCGGCCCGCTCATGAGGCGGGGTGAAACTTTTGCCTCAGGCGGCACTTCTAGGGGGGCGGCCACCGCCCGTGCGTGGATGCGGGGGGGCCGGCCGCCGAGCTGGAGGGTTAGTGGGCAGAAAGGGGGTATTGGGCCTAGCGGCGGGGAGAGGGGTCGGAACCCCTCCCTCGCCTGGGTCCCCCGATCTGCGCTCCACCTCCAGCTTTAAATGGTTACATAGCAGCCAATAGTAAGAGGGACAGGCGGGGATCACTCACCTCTTCCAGTTCCAGCGTGCGCTCCACTGACGTCACTCCCTGCAATGCCGCCCACTGTATTGTAAGTGGACGGCGTTGCAGGAAGTGACATCAGTGGAGCGCACGCTGGAACCGGAAGAGGTGAGTGATCCCCGCCCATCCCTCTTACTATCGGCTGCTATGTAATCATTTGAAGCTGGAGGTGAAGCGCAGATCAGGGGACCCAGGCGAGGGAGGGGGGGTCCGAACCCCCTCCCCGCCGCTAGGCCCAATACCCCCCTTCTGCCCGCTACCCCTCCAGCTCGGAGGTCACCCCCCCGTAACCACGGCTGGGGGGGGGGGCGGCAATTTTTTTCTAAGTTTGCCTCAGGCAGCAAAAAGTCTAGGGCCGGCCCTGTATAGATAGAAGACTCCTGTATATACAGGGGAGCCTCCTGTAGTGGTGTTATACAGTGTGTAGGCTGAGGATCATAGTGGTGGTGGTGCTCTCTGGAAGCCACTGGATAGTGGTGCAAGTATCTGTATAGACAAGGGGTGAGGGGTATGGGGGGAGAGAGAGGAGAGCGCACTCAGAAAGGTAGCAGTTGTCCCTGGCAAGCCTACCTGGGAATGATCTCACCTTTAGGACTGACCAGCCCATATGAGTCTGTCAGCAGTCTAGCATTGTCCCTCTCTATGCCTGGGATGCAGGCGGCGGTGGTGCTTTAAAACAGGATAGGTCGCATCAGCTGATCTCCATAGATGGCCGCCCGCTGGGTCTTGCTGAATGTAGTGCCTGGAGGCAGTGTATGTAAGTTTGTTAGCCGCACTCTGAACTTCCACTCCTTGAAGGTGCAGTGCGTGTGGAAAGGATACACAGCGAAGATGTGTTTGGTTGCAAAAAAACAACAAAAAGGTTTATTACGCAACGCGTTTCTGGAAAGAAGCTTTCTCCTTTCTGCAGGTGAAAAACTTTTCGCATGTTCTTCCTGACACCTAACCTTAAAACCTCCCTTCCTAATGCCTAACCTTAACCCCCCACCCCTTCCTGACGCCTAACCACGTCCTTCCCCTGCTGCAAATAACGTAAATACAAAAACAACTTTCAAAACCAATAACTTTCAAAAATTTCTGCTTTTGCCCCACACCCATGCTGGATGTTCTGCTAGGACTGAGCATTGAACTAAGTATGTATGTATGCTCCCCACTACTGTCTATTTTTTTTTCTTTACAGCGCTACAGAAAATGTTGGTGATATAGAAATTAAAAATTATGATAAGAACTCCAAGATAAGCTGGTTGGAGAACTATGTGCTGGGAAAGCCATTAAGAAAACCTCTGTATGAGACACATTGTAAGCTATGGCCAACCCTGGTTACTATATACAGCAAAAATCTATTAACCCACACATCCTGACGTCCTCTCCTGGGACAGATAGCACATCTTACCAATTGCACAAGGGAGCTAACATAATGTATCCATGCGTAATATGCACATACACCAGCATAAGCTGTGTGCATGCTGACAAAAAAAAACACATACAGGGGAAGGAGGGAGTGCACTGAATTAAAACCCTAGCCACAGGGGTTAGCAACAAGGAAAAAAACACATATATCCAGGCACATCGCCTCTAGTTAGGACATTAAAGAGACACTGAAGCGGAAAAAAAATGATGATATTATGATTTGTATGTGTAGCACAGCTAAGAAATAAAACATTAAGATCAGATACATCAGTGTAATTGTTTCCAGTACAGGAAGAGTTGAGAAACTCCAGTTGTTATCTCTATGCAAACAAGCCATTAAGCTCTCCGACTAAGTTAGTCGTGGAGAGGGCTGTTATCTGACTTTTATTATCTCAACTGTTCCTGGACTATTTACTTTTCCTCTGCTAGAGGAGAGGTCATTACTTCACAGACTGCTCTGAAAGACTCATTTTGAATGCTGAGTGTTGTGTAATCTGCACATATTATAGAATGATGCAATGTTAGAAAACACACTATATACCTAAAAATAATAATATGAGAATATTTTCTTTGCTGGTAATCTTCTAGTAATTATTCATAGTACACAACCAATTCACTATATCATATTTTTTTTTTTGCTTCAGTGTCTCTTTAAATAAGTTATTAAGGAAAGGGAGGTGCTGAAGGGAGTGTGGCCAGAAAACAGCAAAACAGCAGGGATAACAGTGGTGCCTGGATGAGTGAATCTGTGAATGCATTTGTTTGAACATTTGCATGCGAGAGTGCAAAGGGTTAATAGATTTTTGCTGTTTTCTGGCCACACCCCCTTCAGCACCTCCCTTTCCTTAATAACTTATTTAATGTCCTAACTAGAGGCGATGTGCCTGGATATATGTTTTTTTTTTCTTGTTACTGACCCCTGTGGCTAGGGTTTTAATTCAGTGCACTCCCTCCTTCCCCTGTATGTGTTTTTTTTTTGTCAGCATGCACACAGCTTATGCTGGTGTATGTGCATGGTGCGCATGGATACATTACGTTAGCTCCCTTGTGCGATTGGTAAGGTGCGCTATCTGTCCCAGGAAAGGACGTTAGGATGTGTGCTCCTAATCCCTAGATAGGTTTGATGCAATGAATGTTTGCATGTCTGCACTATGAATGTTACAGGGCCAGAGTTAGGACACCTACGTTTACCTGGGTACTTCTGCGCAGTGTAGGTGACTAAGCAAAAGAATGCATTCTTCTGTGAACTAAGACCCTGGCTTTTACCTTAGCTGTAGGGATAACAGTGGTGCCCGGATGAGTGAATCTGTGAATGCATTTGTTTGAACATTCGCATGCGAGGGTTCATAGATTTTTGCTGTTTTCTGGCCACACCCCCTTCAGCACCTCCCTTTCCTTAATAACTTATTTAATGTCCTAACTAGAGGCGATGTGCCTGGATATATGTGTGGTTTTTTTTTTCTGGTTACTATATACATGAGCAAAATAAAGACACAGGACAGATTAAAATTCAGTGAGCAAAGAATGTATTTTTCATGTTTTTCTTCTGAAAGAGGTAGTTAATTATTGATCACAAGTTCCAGGAATGTGTTATTGTATTTTTGTATTTCCTTGATGAATATTCATTAACCATTAGTATTTGTAAAAGTTAAAATGTCTAGCTTGGTGATCAAAAGTGTAGAGTTGCCAACTAATGATACAATCTTTTTGTGCACTCTTATCAATTCTATGTAGAAGAAGGGTAAACTGAGGGAATATATGTATATGGTCCTTCATATTACATAGAAGTGGCAAGACTGGACAAAAAGATTGTATCATTAGTGGGCACCTAAAGGGAGATTGCCACATCTGACAAAATATGTGCTCTGAACATAGCATGGATTGTTCTGGCATGGACGCTGGCAACCTTCTTTACTAAGCTTTGTTGCTGGTGAAATGGTGCAGTCTGCAGTACATATTACCGTGGGAAAATGAATGCGCTCTATATTTGTGCATAATTATACATTATATAAATATTGTACCAATTTTACTCTGGCACCCTACTGTTCTACTTGCTTCTGCTACTTTATGTGAGACTTTTAAGAAAACAAAATGTGGTTATTATTGCATTACGTGCCTTGTGCTTACTCAGACAACTGCTTATTCTCTGCATGGCATCCCTTCAATACAAGGCAAAGAAAATTAAAGTAAAAATTCTATTTTCTTCATTGAAAAATATGTGTCCACAGTGCAAAAAAAATATAATACTTTTATTGGTCCACAATACAAATACAGTCATTTTTGATCCTAGGCTAAAATTTAGCACCTTTCCCTTTAAATCACATCCATACGCAGACACACAATACACACTCATACTCACTGCAGTGAGATTGTCCACAAAAAATGCTTTAAAAAGGGATCCCAGTAAAAGATCAAAAAGTTAGTAGTATTCCACTGATATCAAATAAAGTCCAGCCAATGTCCAGTGTAAATACACCATTTACACTGTGTATTTACACTGGACATTGGCTGGACTTTATTTGATATCAGTGGAATACTACTAACTTTTTGATCTTTGAGAATCAGAATCATTTATTTCGCCAAGTACAACGGTGGGTTGTACCCGGAATTATTTTTGGCACAAGCAGGGTCGGCGATGGTACAGTAAACATACGTTAAACATTGCACAAAGTTAAAACAATTACAGAAGGCAACCATTTAGCATTCCACAGAGTACGCATTACTCAAAACATACCTTACATAGAACACATTGCCGAAAGAAAGACAAAAAAGGCCAGAGGAGTCTGTCCAAGGGCTATGTCAAGCGGAGCTGCCTGCCACACTCTGAGCGGCGCTCACTGCTCTACAGCCCTCCAGACCCCCCCTATATAATGAAAAATAGACACAAAGTCCCTTCGTCCCCATGGTTGAGAAAACAGCCCTCAACTCCATGACAGTCCCGGCCCCACAAAATCCCAATGCAGATTTGCAAATTTAGCCCCTGGCCTACAGGCCCCATCACAGCAGATGGTCTGGCAGGGGGCATAGATCCGAAGGGGCCGATGATGGTGCTGTCCGCTGCTGTGCTTCCATCGGTGGCAGCAGCGGCAGGGTGCCAGCCCCCCTGACCCAGCAGATGTGTCCCGGCAGATTAACAGCGGCAGCCTGGACCTCCAAGACTGCGATGGTGGAGCAGCTCCCAGACCCGCTACCTGTTGTTACAAGGCAACGGTGGCTCCCGTGGCGGGAGCAGCAGCGGCAGCCTGGTCCTCCCTGGTGGCACACGTGGGGCGGCTCTCCTTGGGGAGTGGAGCAAGAAGGGGAAGTGGCGTGCACGGGGGTCCGCAGCCAGCCACATGGGCGTCGGCCTGATCCCAAAAACGAGTGGCCCCTCGTGATCCCTGGCGCTCCTGTGACTGGCGCCTGGCCTGCCTGTGTCCCTGGGTCGCTGGGTTGCTGGCAGCGGCGGCGGCTTGCTGGAGAGTGGAGCAGGAGCGGCGTGCCAGGGGGTCTGCAGCCAGCCACGTGGGTGATGGCCCAGTCTCAAAACGAGCGGCTACCGGTGACCGCTGGCCTGCTTCTGGTGACCGGCACCTGGCCTGCCTCTGTCCCAGTCGTGTTAGCTGGGCGTGCTGGGTTGCTGGCAGCGGCGGCTGCTGGTGAGTGGAGCAGGAGGCGGCGTGCATGGGGGTCATGGGGGCCACGTGGGTGGCGGCCCTATCTTAAACGAGTGGTTACTCGTGACTGCTGGCGCTCCGGTGACCAGCGCCTGGCCTGCCTGTGTCCCCTGGTGGAGAGTAATCCATCCCGCCAAGAAAAACTGGTGGATCACGAGGGAGAAGGGGAAGAGAGGAAAAAGAGCCGGAGCCCTGTGTGCCACGGCATCTTGCTACAGCCCCATCTTGATCCCTTTTTAAAGCATTTGTTGTATGTTTGCGTATGGATGTGATTTAAATGGGAAGGTGCTAAATTTTAGCCTAGGATCAAAAATGACTGTATTTGTATTGTGGACCAATAAAAGTATTATCTTTTTTGGCGGTGTCGACACATATTTTTATATTTTTCTATATACTGTTAAGGCGTTTGAGGATCACCTAGTCCAATCAGCTGCTGACACTCCATTTGGTGCGTTTTTCTCTATTTACAAATCTATTTTCTTCATTGTTGACAGATTTCCTGCTGTTGCTACACAGACACTCCTGCACCAGTGGAAAAAAACAAAACAAAAGGAAAATTCCCTTCACTGTGCATGCCCAGTCTCTCCAGTGCAACACCCAAAAGCTAAATAAATAAACTGTCAAAACATTTTCTGTAACACTTTTATAGGTACAGTATATAATAAAGTCATTAAGGAGTAGAGATGGTCCGAACTGTTCCGCGGAGAACGGTTCCCGGCGAACTTCGGTGGTTCGCATTCGCGGAGAGCCGGGAACTTTTGCGGAAGTTCGATTCGCCCCCATAGTGCATCATTAGTGTCAACTTTGACCCTCTATGTCACAGTCAGCAGGCACATTGTAGCTAATCAGGCTACACTCCCTCCTGGAGCCCCACTCCCCCTTATAAAAGGCAGGCAGCGACAGGCTTTTCACTCAGCCCTGCCAGTCAGTCGCAGCTGGCCTTTGGCCCCTTGGTGGTATAATTACTACTGTGCCAGGTGCACATTATAATACCCATCACTGCATATACCTACCGGTTGCTCACAGTGCACCCACCTACCTACATGAGCGCACGCAGTGTCACTGTGCCTGTCCGGTACCTGTCTGTGTGTGACAGGTGCACATTGTAATACCCATCACTGCATATACCTACCTGTTGTTCACAGTGCACCCACCTACCTAAGTGAGCGCACACAGTGTCACTGTGCCTGTCCGGTACTTGTCTGTGTGTGACAGGTGCACATTGTAATACCCATCACTGCATATACCTTCCTTTTTGTTCACAGTGCACCCACCTACCTACGTGAGTGCATGCAGTGTGATATACCACTCCGTGCATACCTGTTAACTACACCTGTGTGACTGCACATTGTATTGGTCAAGTCAGTGCATACCTTTCACTTTACCCCCCCCCCCCCACTCCCAATATGGACAAAACAAAAGGCAGAGGCAGGCCACCTGGCAGGTCTGTTCGAGGTCGCGCTGTCGTGATTTTGTGCGGCCCTTGACCAAAGTACAGTGTTTGTTCAGAAGAAGGCACATGCCATCAACCCCTAATATTGTCAGGACGTAGTTGACTATTTAATACAGAACACCTCATCTTTCTCAGCTTCCGCACGGAAGCGTGACATATCTTCCTCCTCATGCTCTGATTCTGGCACCCCACTTAACACTCAGTCGGCCGCCACCACCAAAGTGCCATCACCCCAGGGCTGAGCGGTGTGGACATTTTTTTGTGTGTCTGCCTCAGATGAGGGCAATGCCATCTGTACTCTCTGCCACCGAAAATTGAGCCGTGGAAAGACCAAGACCCGCGTAGGGACAACTACCTTATGAAGGCACATGATTACAAAGCAGGTCGTTGCTTCATTGTGGACAGACCAAATTCTAAGAGCTGGACAGTCACTGTTCTGTCATTCAGCTACCTCAGCCTGGCGACCATATGGGCTGGAAAGCCGCCATCACTTGCACTTTCGCCATGGTGTGCACCAGTCCAGCACTGCCGTCACTAGACAAACAGCTGTTTGCGGTGCATTACACAGTGAGTTTGGTGTGTCAGTGTGAAGCAGTACTCTAATTACACTCCCTGATTGATGTATACACATGTAAGATGTTTTAAAGCACTTTAGGCCTCCAATTTAGCATGCAATCTGATTTCTGCCCTTAAAACGCAGCTTTGCGTCAAATCCAGATTTTTCCCAGGGACTTCTGGCATGTATACCACTCCTCCATGCAAAAACTCAGATGTTAGACCCCTTGAAACATCTTTTACATCACTTTTGTGGCCAGCATAAGTGTTTCTAGTTTTCAAAGTTCGCCTCCCCATTGAAGTCTATTGCGGTTCGTGAAAGTTTGCTTGAACCGAACTTTTGCGGAAGTTCGCGAACCAAAAATCGGAAGTTCGGGCCATCTCTATTAAGGAGTGAACTTCTTTTTAAACTCAACAGAAATCATTTTTCCCTCTCCCAAAAACATTTTTTTTAATATTCTTTTATTTTTCAAAAAGGGAAAAACATTTTTAAGATAGAATTGTAGGCAGTATTAAAAAGTTGATAGGTGGGACAAATGTGCGTGTTTATCTTCTCCCCGTCAGCGTACACAACTGGTTCTTCAATGCACATATCCAATGCTGCTCTTAACAACTGTCAAGTGCAGCTCTTGACCCTGAAGATACTACAGCTGTAATCTTTACTTCCAGCTATATTCAATTCACTCTAATGCTCAGTGCAGTGGAGCACCATCCAGATCTACAAATTGCAGCTGTGTATTATTTCTACCAGGTGAGAGTGGCCATCTGCTGTGAAGACTGGCATTAACTCTCTGTATCAAGGGATATGCAAGCTACTACACTGCCAGTAGAAATGGATATGAACTATTTTCTACTGATAGGTTTTCAGTTTTAGATGGAGTACTACTTCTTAGGAAAGTTAAACGAGAAATATAGCAGTTCAGGTATTCTCACTCTAACTAAAAGTGACCATACAATATTGGATATCAAATATTTCCATAGAATTGACCATTTGTCTACTTACCACCTTGCAGCATTCTATATTCAATCTGATTTAAACAGGAATCTGACATTATATTGATTGGTGCTTCCACCACTAGAGTTGTACTGCTCTGTGTAGGACAAAGCTGTGAAGTTTTCAATTACATACAATTCCTATCTGCTCAACTAAAGAAAGAATGGCCTTTCCCAATCAGCATTTGATTGCTAAAACAATTACACAATGATTGATGGGCCATACATGTTTTAATATATTTTTGCTAGATTTGTAGTTGTGGGGAATGCAACACCAGTTTGTTACTAAATGAGGCACATGTGGTATCATTTTAACCGCAATGAGTTGTAGAATACATTTTGGTGTGTCTTAAAGCTTGGACACACATCACATAAAAATAGATAGGGACAAACTCAATCCAACATAAAAAGTTGTTTTCAAAATTATGATCAAACTTGCGAACTTTTTAGCAAAACTACAAGATACATGTGGTTACTTTTAACCGTTATAAGTAGGAGAATAGAGTTTAGAGCATTTTAGGGTTGAGGCCCATGTCTTGTGTATTCTTTTTAGTCACAAACTGAATCAAAAGCAATTAATTTTTCACATATTCTGTACCAAAATAAACGACTTGTAAAATGAAAACAAAGTGACAGAATATAAAAGAAAAAAACATATTGTTATCTTAGGAACTTTGCTTTTTAAAAATGTATGCCATGAGGGTTTATTACTATTATGTTTTGCAAATAAGGTCTTGTAATCATTGATCGTGTTTAATGAGAAAAAAACAGAAAAAAGACACCTTTATTTCCAAATACAATATTGTCACCATACATTGTACTAGGAACACAATCTAAATGTTGTAATAACCAGGATGGATACGTGAATAACATTTGTAGGTGTAACTTATAGTTAACACTGTTTATTGTTAAGCTATAATGGATGTAAATGGAGAAATAGTGTTTTTGTTTTTTTTAATTTTCCCTTATTTTCCCTTTAAAATGCATAGAAAATAAGATAATTACTAAACAAAATTATTATAAACTAAAAATCTAATTTGTCCTTAAAACTATGTATAAATCATTTAGGTGTGATAAGTAGTAATAAAGTTATTGGCAAATTAATGGGAGCAGTGCTGTTATGTGAAAATTGCTCTGGTCCTGAAGTGGTTAGCAAAGCATTCATGTTAGGTTTATAAATAAATAACAATACCACATAGGTCCAAAGTGTATCAGAATGTATTTAAGGGACGTTTCCCATGAACTTAAAATCAATCAATTCAAATCAATTAAAATCTTGTGAACTTGTGAGCAAAGATTTTGCTTATTGCTACTTGAAACTTTTCATCTTGTTGCAAGAGTAATTAGTTGCACAGAACTTGTTACTTATTTTCCAGACATGGACTAGATACTTGACTTTCAGCAAACTTGGACACTCCCATATCACAGTGCCTATTACGGACCATGTTAAATAACTGATTTACACAATAACACGTAAGTAAGCTGAAATGAGGTTAGCCATTACTCTTGCATCTTTTACTTTAAGAGCTACTTTGGAAACAAAAGAATGCCCAGATAGCTTATGGAGAGCCTGAACCACTATGAAAGTATAGGGGGCTAAAAGAGACCAAAAGCCCTGCTTCTAAAAAGCAACACTAAGCATAATCTGCCTTCTTAAAACAGAAGGTATTTGTGGTAATTTAGCTTTAAGTGAGACACTTTGGTTTCCCATGATGCATCACTCATACATATGAAAATCATCTCTTTATGCCCCTGAAGCCAGGCTCAAATCCAGAACCGCTGGTGTATAGCAAGCCTATAACTTATACATTTGCTTATACATTTTACAGAGCCACATGAACCCAATACAGCCTGTTTTGGACCTTATGGTCTTCATCAGTGCATTCCAGGGATTGATGTGGCTCTTTGATATTTAGTAGTAATGCATTATAGAAAACCACAGTTGCTCACTTTAAGATGAATTATTGTAAATACATTTTGTTTTAAGAAGGTAGATTATACTCAGTAGGGGGTCTTTTCAGTCTCTTTTAGCCCTTTATACTTTCCTAGTGAGTCTGGGCCACCATGAGGTATCTGGATATTCTGTAGTACTGGTCCTAGGGTTATTGGATAGAATCATATCAATTCCTGCCATGGACTGATGAGGACCAGCAAGTCTGAAACAGGCTGTATGCATGATGGGTTGATGTGGCTCTGTAAATATAAGCTGTAGGCTTGCTATACACCAGTGGTTCTTGATTTTAGCCTGGCTTTAGGCGAATAAAGAGATGATTTGCATATTCAGGAGTGATGCAAACCACAGTTGCTCAGGCAGGTTATAATCTTTTAAAAAAAAAAAAAGACATGAATAAAATTCTGTATACTGTGTAAGTGCAACACTGCCACATACAGAAAATTAATAAACCAACTTTTTTAAAAGCAGAAGAAATGGAAAAATGTATGCTCCACACCAAGTTTTCTTTAAGTCGGGAGAAAGAATGGTTCATAGCATATTTGCCTAATCATAAATAGCTAGAATTGGTGGATAAAAGAAAATACCCCTTTAATTTCCCAGTGGTGTATATTTACCTAATTATAGTTACCTATATAGTAAAATTAAAACAAATACACCATACCTTTATGTGATTGCGGTCTGGTCAGTGTATCTATTTCCATCTTGAACATGGTTCTTTCCTGTCTGCATAGAAATCACAGAAATGCTATGTCTCCGCAGTCCATTTATGTATTCCCACATCTGTTTTTCAAAATTTCAATACTAAGTAGACAGGTACATCTGTGTTTTATACCAGGCTGATTATATGTAAAATATCTCACTTCTTACATTTTCACTCCTTTTAAAATGAAAATCTTGTCTTTTTTTCTAGAAATAGGGAACAGCCAACAGCATTTCTTTGCAGTTTTCTTACACAGATGGTAGCGTATTTTTATAGTTAACGTGATGCCACTGATGCCTGAAGAAAAAAAGGCACATCTGCCCTCAGACTGCCAACACTCCAGGCACTTCTTTTTTTAGCTCTAACAACCAGAGACACATTTAAAAGGTGTAAAGAAATATACATTTAAACTATTTTCAAAAACAAATTAAAAAATGAATACAATACTTAGAACAAACATCTAATATACTGTAAGATGTCATTCACCTCAATGTGCCTACTTATGTATATGGAATATGTAAATGCAGATTTAATGCTACCACAAAATCTGGAAAAATTACTTAGAAACTTACACCCAGAATACAAGAGAAAAAAAAAGTTGTGATACGAAATAGCTATCTGGTGGGTGGTGTTTTCTTTGATTGTTTGAAACAAAAACATGCAGCAAGCTACAGAGATAAGTGGGTGTCATCACAGTAGGTAGTAAGTGGAATGAAAAAATGGGCATATCTTAAACATACATGACCTAGAGTTACCTGTTGTAGCTGCTGTGTGCTATATTTCCTACACCTCCTGTACTCGTGCAATATGCCTCATATATTACCACACCAAGTATCTCAACTCTCAGGCGTGTGAAAAATTAAATGAAAAAAAAAATACTGAAAATACTAGTAAGCAATGTTTGGTAAAAATCAATACTGTATTTAAGCAAGTTCCAATGATAAGTTATTACACATGAGAGGATGTTAACAGTAAGTTGAAATCAATACTAATGGCAGACAAAATGCAAATTGTACCTAACAAAATGCAAATTCCATTATAATGTGTACAACAATAGCACTGTGAATCAGATAGGCAGGCAAATGGAAATTAATCTCCCTCAGTCATCTACAGTAATAGTGGTCCCCCAGCGTTTACCCTAACTGTTCCCTTATCTTTACTCACAATTCTGTCACAAGGCAACACACACACATAGGATAAAGGCAACACAAGGCAACACACACACATAGGATAAAGGCAACACACAAACATAGGATAAAGGCAACACAAGGCAACACACACACATAGGATAAAGGCAACACAAGGCAACACACAAACATAGAATAAAGGCAACACAAGGCAACACACAAACATAGGATAAAGGCAGCACAAGGCAACACACACACATAGGATAAAGGCAACACAAGGCAACACACAAACATAGAATAAAGGCAACACAAGGCAACACACACACATAGGATAAAGGCAACACAAGGCAACACACAAACATAGAATAAAGGCAACACAAGGCAACACACACACATAGGATAAAGGCAACACAAGGCAACACACAAACATAGAATAAAGGCAACACAAGGCAACACACAAACATAGGATAAAGGCAACACAAGGCAACACACACACACACACACATAGGATGATCATTAGCAATCCCACCTTCCTACAAACAGTGCCAGTAATACTTAAGGTAACCATACAGTGTATAATCTGAAAATAGTTCAATTTTCCCATTAAATGGAATCTGAAATAAAAATAAATGTATGATATAATGAATTGTATGTGTAGTACTGCTAAGAAATAGAACATTATTAGCACAGAAATGCTTCTCATATTGTTTCCAGTACAGGAAGAGTTAAGAAACGTCACTTGTTATCTATGCAAAAGAGTTTCTCTGCGCTCTCCAACTAATTTAGTCAGAGAGCAGTGCTATTTCCTGAAGCACTTATACATCAAAGAAACAGTGAAAGACAACTTCAGATAACATTTTACTGCAGGGAAGTTCACAGGATCACAGAGTGTAGTTCGTATAAAATATTAGAGAATGATGCAATCATTTTCATCATTTTTTGCTACTAATGTTCTATCAATTATCCACACTACACATAAAATTCATTATATCATAAGGTTTTCTTTCACTTAACTGTCCCCCCCCCCCCCCCCCCAGTGACCAGGCTATTTATTACAAATCAGTGCCCTGCAGCTTGAACAGCTTGCTGCAGAGCCATACGATGTAGCACACAAATGAATCCCCCCCCCTTTTTTGCCCACCAACAGAGATTTCTGTTGGGGGGCTCTGATTGCTGCTGCAGTCAGTATTTTTTTATGTTTAATTAATGTACTCCTTTTTTTTAAGTAAATAATTGTATTTTTTCCCTCCCTCCCCCTGACAGCCAATCACAGGAGATGGCCTCTCGTAGGCATCAGTCTATGAGAGGGATCTCTTTCCCTGCTACTCAAGGGGACAGCCAAGTGACCAGGCTGTCCCCAGTACAGTGCAGCCTGCATTAGATCGCAGCACTGTACAATTAAAAGAAACAGCCGTGCCTTTTCTTTTCAGCCTGCTAGCGGCAATCCCCTGCAAAACACTCCCCAGGACTTGTTAGGTGGTCCTGGGGAAGCCACCTTGCAGCCGCCAATCGGCGTTAGGCGGTCGTAAGGTGGTTAATTAAACCAAAATGATCGACTAGAGAAGAAATTGAAAATAATCATTTTTTCGATCAATAAAAAAAATACAGATTATTCAATTTTTTCTATAAAAATCTAATCAGATGTGTTATTTAGAAAAATCAGGCTGATTGCTTTGAAAATTGAATGGCGTACGGTAGGTTTGATACAATAATTTAATAGATCAAAATCTCATTAAAAAATACAATGAATATTGTATGGCCTCCTTAACATATGCCCTGTGCTAGACCACTTAGTGACAAAACTACCTTATTGACAGATTTCATTACTGACAGACCCCTTATTAACAGATCCCTTAGTGAAAATTCCATAAGCAATGACTCCACTAATTAACAGATCCCTTAGTAACTGGACCCTTAAATGGAAAACCAGTTAATGACAGATCCCCTTACTGAAAGACCTATAAGTGTCTTACACTGTAGGGATAGAAGTCCATAGAAATTAACTCCTTAATGACAATCCCCTTAGTAGCAGACATCCCTAGTGACAAATACTGTACTTTAGTAACAAATTATTTTAGAGTTCCTTAGTAATAGACCCCTTAGTTACAGACCCATAAGGAATAGAGCCCCTTGGTGGCTGACTCCCTAAGTGACTGACCTCCCTAGTGACATTGCCTTTTAACAAAATCTTAGTGACAGACTCCTTAGTGTCAGTGGGGAGTCAGTCACTACAGGGATTGCTGATAATGGATCAGTAACTAAAAAAGTCATTCACTTAGGGGTTCTGTAACTAATAAGTAGGTTAGCAAGAGGTAACTAAGAGGTATGTCACTAAGTCATTTACAGAATGGCACTGTCATGTGACAACAATTTTGTTCGCTTCTTCCATGTGGAGAAGAGGAATGCTTTACGATAGGTGCTGGTGCTTCAGTAATAAACGCACTTGCTTCTGGGGCGATTTAAAAAAAAAGTTTAGTGAGTTGGACAATTTGAGGAGACCAGTTTTAAGATGTAATTTTATTTTAAACAATTATTTTGCATGTTCTACATATCTGACCCATGTTTCTGTGTGCAGGTTTACTCTGATTTTCTAATGTAAGTGACAAACCAGTAATACCTGAACTAGAAAATTTGACATCATTTTGCTAAACTGATGAGTATAGCAAAACTAATAAAATTAATTTTACATTACTTTTATTCAAAGCTTCGCATCTTAGCCTTTGACGACCTCCTCTTTTTCCCTCAATTTTTCTGAGAATCAAAACATGAAATTGGCACCTGACTAGCTCATAGAGCTCTGCTTTCATACTGACAGTGGCGGTAGTGGCAGGAGCGTGCGGCGGGCTAATTGACATCTATCCCCTGGCATGGATAACAGGTCCCTAACAGGGCATAGATTTCAATTTGCGTGGTCCAGAACCGGTTAGATAAAGGAAGATAGGTTAGATAAAGTGAAGATAGGATATTGGCAAAATTATTGGCATTTTACTATCAATATTAGCAGTATCATAGTAGAATATCAGTAATTTTACAGATATTCTACTAGCAGCTTCACCTGGCACTTAAATTATCACACTGCTATTTTTCAGTGTATGGTTCTCCATCTGTTAACATTTTATTCACAAAGATTTTGTTAATGATTCAACCCAACTAGTTTAAACATGTTAAACTTTCAAATTAAGTTGGCATCTAGCAATGCTTTAAATAAACCTAGCTAATAGCTTTCCCAAGATGACCACCTGTTATACAAAACCAAATCTTCTTACCTGAAAAAATCTGAATTGCTATAATTCAGAACTGTTATGACAGAGTGCTATCTAGACATTCTAAAACCACCAAAATGCTTAACCACTCTGAGACCATCTCACCCAGAATTGCGGCCGCAAAATGACTCTCCTGGGACCGCCTAACACAGGATTGCATCATCTTGCAATACGCGAGATTAGCAGGGAATGAGCGCTCGCTCACCACCCGTTCCCTGCAGGAAGACACAGAGAGCTGCTGCAGGGACAGCTCTGTCAGTGGCTCACAAACAGATCACTCTCATAGGCTGATGCCTATGAGAGGCGATGTATGTGATTGGCTCTAGGCAGGGAGGGTGGGAGTTAAAAATTAAAAAAATGACATTTTTATTAAAGAAAACAAAAAAAAAACAGTAATATAAATAATAAAAAAAAAAAATCTCAGCAGCAATCAGATGCCACCAACAAAAAAGAAGTGGCAAGAAAAGAAGACACAATTCATGTTTGTGCTCAGTTGTACGGCCCTGCAGTGAGCTATTAACTCTGCAGTGGCCTGAATTGTAAAAAAAAAAAATAGCCTGGTCACTCACTAGGGGTTTTAAACCTGTGGTCCTTAAGTGGTTAATCTTCTTGAATGTTTTCTTCTGGCCAAACATTTTACAGGACTCTAAACAACATGAAACCAAATGTGTGCTTGTGCCAACCAAGTCTCCCAGGACAAACCCTGGATAATGCACAGGCTTTTATCTATCCTTCCTCTCCCTTGGAATGTGTAAACTATGGACTTAACTCCCTGGATGTTTAGGGATTCAGCTTCATTATGGTGACTTACAAAGATGAACCATAAGAGGCACACCATCTGCCACGGCCTCTGCAGTTGTCTTTATTAAATAAATTGTAGGACTCCAGATGACATGGCTTCTGATCACAGTATACAATTTACCTCAAAATTTTGAAGAGAATTCTGTAATGCTTGAGACATCCATTTTTCCTCCTCCCTTGGCTACAATTCACAGTCTGATGGTGAAACAGACTACCCAAACCCTTTACATCATTCACTTCTGCCTCTTATAAAGATGATAGAATTTGTATATAACAACTTAATGCATTCATGGCCTACCAAAGTTTTCAACATTCAGCCATACCTAATCTCCTCCTGACAACTGAATATCCTATCCTTAATTACAAGCTAAAAAACAACCAGTAAGTCTCAAAATTCGCTGCCAACCAAAACGTTCAGCCCAAAGTTTATTGGTTTTATGATTCTCTCTCCACTGAAAATATAATAAAGCTAGGGGTCTTTAGACTTTTCTTTCAGATCCTTTTCCGGGTCAAAATATTGCTAGTCCTTCTCCTGCTTTTGTTCACAGCAGTGAAAAGTATGAAATCAAATCCACCTTGTATGTCAAATTTAGGGCTGGTTCACACCAGAGCGGTTCTGAAGCGTTTTTTAAAACGCTTGCAGGGGGTAAACCGCTTGGCTAATGAAAGTGAATGGGATGGTGCACACCAGAGCAGTTTGTTTTTTCCACAAACGCAAACTCGGGGGCTGCAGCATTTTTTAGATTTCTGAGGCGTTTCTGCCTCAAAGTTAAAGTATAGGAAAGTGGAAAACCACTCTGAAAAATGCTAGATCAAAGTGGTTTTCCAGGCGTTTTTGTTACAGAAGCTGTTCAGTAACAGCTTTTACTTTAACAATATTTGTAATCTGCTACACAAAAACGCTCCAAAAAACGTTAGGCATGTTTAGAAAACATCTCTAAACATGCCTAGAATCGCTCTATAATCTGCTTCAAAGACCTCTAGCGTTTTGCAGATCTGCTAGAGGCTTTTGGTGTGCACTGGGCCTAAGTCCTGGTCAGGAATCTTATCAAATAGAAGGGCTGTGGCCCAACATGTCACAAAAATGTTTTGTTTTTTTAAAAATATTATTTGAGACAATCAAAATTAACTCTTTTTCAGGAGGATGCATTGAAATGCCGATAAATGTAACATTCCCATCCTTCAATGTCCAAGTTTCCTCCCAAGTCAGTTCATACGATGTGTAAAATTTCTATTAACTGTACACTTAAACTGTGAAGCTAAACAGAAACTGTGGAGCTAAAGGAGACTTATTTCATATTTGGTGGTTGTATCCAGTAGTAGTAAGATAGTTAATTAAAGACCCTCTTACATGCCTATTAGGAGCCCAGATACCAAATCCTTCGAATGCTAAACAAAAATTAGCTCAACATATTTTCATGTCAGCAAAAATATCATTGCCAGAAGATGGCTATCACCATCTCTTTTTGCCTCAGAAACCTACACTATGATATCTAATATTATGATTAGCGAAAAAATTAACGCCACCCTTAATGATAACATGTACAACTTTCGAAAGGTCTGGACTCCCTGGATCAAAGAACTCTCAGCTACTGGACTACACTACTCAATTACAAAACTATAATACATTAACCTCCCTGGCGGTATGAATCGTGCGGCTGCGCGGCCGCGGGAGGGTTTTTCTCACTTTTTTTTTAGCATGTAGCTAGCCTAGCGCTAGCTACATGCTTCCTCCCTCCCCGCGGCGTCTGCCCGTCCCCTCCAATCGCCGCCGGCGCCGCTTGCCCATAAGGAAATCCTGTTCTGAACGGGATTTCCTTGAGGGCTTCCCCCGTCGCCATGGTGCTGACGTCGTGACGTCACAGGGAATCCCGATCCACCCCATAGCGCAGCCTGGTGCCGATTGGCCAGGCTGCACAAGGGGTATGCGGGGGGGTGGGCCATGTATTGCGGCGGGTAGCAGCGCATCGGTGGCGGGTGGCGGCGATCGCAACAAACATGCAGCTAGCAAAGTGCTAGCTGCGTGTTTGAAAAAAAAATGATGCAAATCGGCCCAGCAGGGCCTGAGCGGCACCCTCCGGCGGCTTACCCCGTGTCCAGCACGGGGTTACTGCTAAGGAGGTTAAACATAAATTAACCAACCATTACTGTGAAAAGCGTATATTTTATGCAAACAACTATAGTATACCATGTAAGAATATAATATTATATGTTGATCAATGTTTAATATGGTTGTCTAGCTGTTATGTCAACCATATTGTTTGTGTTTGGAAAAAATTGCATAATACTATGCCTGTATTCTGCTTATAATTTTGATTTATGCCAATAAAAACCCTTGGAAATACAAAATCAAAACAAAACAAAAAATAGTGTGTGGCAGAGCAAGTTAACACCTTTTATTTTGTGTGGTTAAAAGATTTGGGGACCCCCCCCCCCCCACACACACACACACACACACACACATACACACACATATATATTTGATTTCTACACTTGTAATTTGAGGTCAGGATGAGGTCAATAAGGAGGAGTGTCAAGATGGTGTTAAGTTGAAAAGGGGGTCTTGGCTGTCGCTCTGTTCTTACTTTTACAAGGAAAAAACATTTAGCTCAATAAAGTCAAGTTTAGTTGATGCTAGTTTAGCTAATTAAGGGGGTTATTGCAAAAAATATAACTAGAATGAGGATCCTGGACAAAAGGCAAAGGGATACCACTATTTATATCCGTCTCCTAACACTAATTGTTTTGCACAACTTATTTAAACCTTCTAAAATAGTGTCAAGCCCTTATCTGAACCCCTAACTTATATAACTTATAGTTACTCTCATTTCCAGATGTTCGATTTGAGAGCTGGTGCTCTGCAACACGTACTACTATAAAAAAAGTACTGGCTTTCAACTGACGTACTTTAGCCAAGTACCAGCATCCAAATCAAACACCTGGCATTCAAGTCAAACACTTGCATTAACGCTAATAATTTGCATTAGGTGAACAGCTCAATATTGACCTCTATTTTACTAACCATTCTTCTATAGTCTTAGCTCACAATGCTTATGTATTTAATTGTTATACAGTGGATTATCTAAATAAATGTCTCCTGGCAGAAAACAGTACCACATCACAGCTGCCAGACATGCCTAAAGCTGCTGCAAACACCAATACAAAAGAAACAAGAGACATGACAGAAATGAAACCTATATTCTGATAAACAAACCTATATTCTGATAAACAATCTTCCCCCAATGTAATATGTTTTTGCAAGTCTTCATTGTTGAGGCTACTCAGTGACATCACCAGCACTGGGGTGGAAGAGGTCCCCCCCCCCCCCCCCCAAAAAAAAATGGTTTATAAAATAATTTGAAGACTATCTAAAAGGTAAAAAGCTTACCTTAATAAGCAAACCATTTGTGGTATATTAACAGATTCTTTAATGATACACTTAAAAACAACAACTTCTTCAAGTTAAATATAGTGTCTTGGAAGCAAACAACTGATGCTAGTAGTACCTGCAAGAGGTTTTTTGGCACCAATCTGCAAAGTGCATTGTTTTTAAGTCTGTCATTAAAGAGAACCTGAACTGAAAATAAAAAGTCAAAATAATCATACACAGGTCATACCTACCTCCTGTGTAATTTACTCCTTAATCTCTTTTTCCTCTCCTGCATCCCATTTGTCCATTGTGATAAATGGAATTCTCTGTCCTCCATTTTAAAAATGGTCATTACCCCATAACAGCTTCCTGGTCTGCACACTGATCAACTGTAATATTGCCCACTTGAGCTATAGGGAAACATGGACATTACCTTGGACGTTCAGTTGTAACTGACAGCTGCTGATACATAACTTACAGCAACATATATATTTAAGTTCTGACAATGGTGAGCTTCTGAGAGGAATTGATGGTGAGGTTAGTATGTAACATTCATTTGGAGCTACGTCGTGTGATTATTTTAAATAATTTTACTCGCTTCAGGTTCCCTTTAAAGAACCTGTTAATTTCATACAACAGGTGGTTTGCTTATTACGTTAAGCCTTATTTCCGTTTGGATGTTCTTAGAGTAGTATAAGAATTTTTTTTGGGTGGGGGCAGCTTTTCCCCCTCAGTATGTGCCATTCCCAAAACCTTGGTGGTGGGGGGAAGGGGGGTAGGGTCCATTTTGAGTTCCTTTGGAACTCTCAATTAATTTTCTCAGACTGCGACCCACCCATCCATAGAAGAAACAAAGTTCCAAGTGAGGACAGGTTTTCCTCAATTGCCTGATACTGTGGTTGCTGAATTTGCAACCCACACTTGTGAGTACCTTTTCATTGTACTAAGCTATACATACCTGGATCAGTTAATTACTACACTATATGGGGCTCCTGTGGACTCTGATTTCTTTAGTTTTTCTAAAAGGGCCTTTGGACTTCTCAAGACACCTCCCTATCACTATTTTTCATAGAGAAAAAATTGTTAAAAAATAGAGAAATGGGGAGGGGTGTTGAATAAAACTTACTGTTGACTGAAGAATGAGCTAAAAACGACACCAATGCCACCTCTTGCTATTTATAAAAAATGTGATTTCTTATACAAGACTTTAAAATTTATTTCCTCAAAACATTTGAATGCCTCTAAGTTTCTTAGCAAATTTGCTTTGCAATTCACAAGCCATACCACCAACTTCAGTGCAAAAAAAAGACAATTCTTTTAAAAGCTGAATTTTTCAATGCAAAATCCAACTTTTTTGAATTTGACCTGAAGAACAACACTCAACACGATTTTTTCTCATTCTGTCAAATGATAAAGCTCCTTACCCGCCATTATCTTGGCACCCTTTAAAAAAAAATAAACAATATAATAAACATAGCAATTCAAAAAAAAGTCTGCTTCACCAGTAATGCACCAAGATAACAGTGTAATGTGCATTATGGGCTTGTTTCAAATATAAATTGTTTATACAGATATCACAGGTTTATTATCATTTGCCCTGATGATTTATAATCTACAAAAGAAGCAATTATAGAAATTCGAGTAGGTGAAAAACATTAACAAATTTACTAAACTTGTGAACCATGTTTTTTAAACACAAGATAAAGTAAAATTTTAAATTAAGTGAAGCCTAATGGTGGAAAGAGTATAATGTATTTATTTAACATTTAGGTATGTCAAAGTTACTTTTAAGTGTTCCTTAACTACCAGGCTGTATATATAAATTCTGACTTTGGCCCATATGCAATTCACTTTTTCACCTGAGTTTTCTCCTAGGTGATATTTTTATATTTGTCAATAAAATTCATTTTAAGCCATCAGCAACCAAGAAAACACTCAAAATAATTTTGATAGTACTTTTTCAATTACTTTTTGGCACTTTTTTAGTTGACAAGTGCTGGAAAGTTGTTTTAAATAGAAGATGAAAAATTATCTCCTAGGAGAAAACTCAGGTGAAAAAGTGAATTGCATATGGGCCATTATGTTTTGTATTTGTTTTATAATCAAAGAATGATATGATATTATTTCCATCTCTTAATACATATGTTGGTTTGTCTTTCCTTCTAAAGATACTGGTTTATAGCTTATGAACCAGTTTCCAAATGTTTCAGTTTCTTTGCAAACAAGGGTCTTGCTGCTAAAAAATCCTTTACATGTATGGAAACTAGCCATTCTAAACTAAATGTGATTTTTACCTGAAATGTATTTTAACGTAGAAAAACATTTGCACTTTAACTTTATTTTTATATAAAGTATTATTTAATCAAACACATTTTGCTAATATTGTCATTGTCCAATATAAATGTATTTCTTCTAACCTTAAACATCAAAAGCATCACTTATACCAATGTGCAAAGTCAAAACAGGTTCTGGCACTCTGCACTGTACCGCGGATGTCCAAATACACATTTCTAAGTTAAATAATTAAACAGCATGGAATAATCACAAAACAATTTAGAAACAGCAGGTGTTAGGTTGTGATTGGACACATTATGTAAAAACAGGCTGAAATTTTTTATTACCTGTTGAGTCCATTGGTTCCCATTATGCCTAATTTTTGTAACCAACACATATTTTATTTTCAGCACATTTAATGTCTATCTTCTTTTCCATGGTGTATCATATACATAAAATATCATTTTAGTGTTGTGAATAATGGTAACTCAGATTTTCATTTTGCATAATTGTCATTTCCAATATATATTACTTCAGGCCTACAGTTGAGTATGAAGGACACAAATGGTGTATTTGAAAAGAGAAAAAGTGAAGAACACCAAAATGGCCAAATAATAATGTCCAGCTTAAATCAGTCTGTGAATTGTGAGTTCTATTAGCTTTGTGGAAATGTTCACTCTTCTGTGACACATATATAATCTACTGTGGGGGGTTCCTGTATGTTTTCTCTGCAGCCAGTCATCCTCAGAACCCCCATTCCCTCAATTTCAGCCATCTTCATCAATCACAAAAGGATGTATAAAGTGCCCACTGCTCAATGCACAGAAACGCAAGGCCCCCCATCCATAGATCAACCTGATTTGCACCTAAACATATTGGAGCTTGGAGCGCAGGAGAGGATTAGTTTTTAGCACTTTCCACAACATTCCAAAATCCCTTAGTATCCTGGGATGCCCTGTGAGGACTAGTGTAACATATTCCTTAACTGATTTACCCCTTGCAAAGTAACTCAAAATGCTGAAAGGTATCTACTGTAAGATGTTGGGAGTGGAGTTGCAAATTTTCCAGCTTTTCTCCTGTTCTTCACAAGCTTTATATACATGCAGGCAGTTCTGTTGAACTTATGGAGGAGGACCCAGCACTGTTGGTTGTTGTTGTTTTTTTCTTATTATTTTATATGTACAACCATATTTCCCAAAAAGTTTTGATGCTTTGCAAACAGTTTCTAAAAAACAAATGGAATAATTTGCTAATCATGTAACAACCAATATTTAACTGACAATCATACAAAGACAATATAGCAAATACAGTTTAAAAAAAAAATATGCTGCCCACAATATGTTTCAAAAAAGTTGAAAAGAGGACATTTTTAACACTGTGGTCCATATGCAATTCTCTTTTTCACCTGATTTATCTAATAGGAGATAATTTTCATCTAAACTTTTTACAAACTTTTCAGCATTTTACAACTAAAAAAAGTATAAAAAGTTGGTGAAAAAGTACTATTAAATATATTTTGACTACTGGCTTGCTTGTTGGTGGCTGAAAATACATTTTATGACAAGTTGTGAAAAAAAATCACCTAGAAGAAAACTCAGGAAAAAAGTGAATTGCATATGGCCATTACATTACAGTTTCTTATAACAACACTCTGTAAACTCACAAGTTAGTTGACTCTCACATGAGAATTATGGAGCAAAGTGATCATTAACGTGCTTCGTATCATTTTCCTTCAAAATGTCCATCAGTTATCTCAAAAAGAGTTAACTAATAAGATAAGTTTTGTGCTTCAGGGCTATAGCTGTATAAGGCTCTTTAACTTTAATGAGAAACACTTATATTATCAAAATGTCAACCTGAGGATGTTCACAAGTGTGAATGTGTATAATGTATGAATTGTGAGAGGTCACCATAGTTTACTTAAGTGAGTTAGACAATATAACATCAACTATTACATCCACAAAATCTCAAATCAAATAGTTTGTAGCTGTTATAATAATAATATTATTATTATTATAGTTATGACATTGCCAATAATATGGCTAATGAAACAGGGCCAGTTTTTAAGAGTACTTGAAGTTTCTCCACCACTATTATCCTCGTTATACGTGCTGCCATGGAGTTTGGCTACAAGAGCAGTCAAACTTAAGTTCTGTCCTCTCCTCAGTCCTCACCGCAGTCTTTTAAGCAACAGAATTCCATGGGGCCCCACTGGTGGCCAAATTACCCTTGCAGCTATTACATTGGGTGCCACCTCTATGGAGTCCTGCTATGTAAAGTCCACTATTTTGCTGTGCATCTTTGCTCCCCTGTCACTATTACATTAGACAATGTCGGCACCCAAATTACTGGTTGCATACGGTAATGACCTAATTTAAACACTTAACCTCACAGGCTATATTACCAATACCACCACTTTCAATACCACCACAATACAAAGCCACTTTCACCTGACAGTGCTCCTCCCATTCATTTGGCCATAACGTTATCACTGCTTATCACATCTAAATAATCTATTTTTTATATGTAATATCTATATTTTTGGGGGAGGTATAACATTTTTTGTGAGTGATACTTGTTTTCAGAAATTACTTTATTTTCTATGCATTTTATAGGGGAAAACAAGGAAAAAGCTGAAAAACGCTGATTGAATTGACATTTTTGATAAATGCTGTTGCGGTTTTTTGTTTTGTACGTGTTTTTTGGGTGGCAACTGTGGGGGAGGGCATTAGAAGGGGTTAATGACTATATTAAATGTATTCTTCATGTATTTTTATTTTACTTTTTGATCACAAGATGGCGCTACACACTTTTCTGGGTTTCAATCCCTTTTTTATTACTAAACCTTTTACTTTCATTACTATAAATGAACATGGCTCCTGATTGGAGTCATGTTCATTCATAGACAGACACTTCGATTGGCTCAGGGAACACATGTTCCCATTCACCAATCTCCCAAGTGTAAGTCTCACTGTGAACGAGCGTCAGGAGCATGTGCACCTCCCGTTGATTGACTGGATGTATCTTGATTAAATTAACAGTGCTCAAACTGAATGCATAAAAATGCAAAGTTTGAGCTAACAGGATAAGATGGGAAGCCTTTTGCAGTGTTCATTTCTTCAGGCTCCCAATTTGCCCAAATTATCTGCTTTGAAGAAAATCAGTGTGTAAGTTTTATTTTCACATTATAAGTAAGCTGATTTGCTCCATACTATTACCATATTGATTTATCTTGCTCAATAACCAAGAAAATCTGCCACTACTCTTCCCTCTACAAACTAGTAAAGAAGCCTAACATGCTCATTAACCCCTAAACAATTCACCTCCCGTTGAAGTTCATTCTATTTAAGTCAATTACATGGAAAATCTTTCCCTCACACAATTTATCATAATATTAATCAGTTTTCCAAAATACATATTCTCTTTTCTGTCAGAAATATAGGAATTTCATAATAAAATAAGTACAAAATGAAAAGGGGAAGCAAGAGAACATTTATGAGTAGTGGTTGAAATCTCTAGGTAGCAACGCTGAGAAAATCTTATTCAACACTGCTGCTTGTAATTGTTAAATCCAACCATTCCATTTAAATGTGTCCATGCTTCCCTCTATTTACCAGTTTTCTTTCAGTTGTATAAAGCATTTCTATAGGACAACATTTTTGACAGAAAGCCACAGAGGGATGGTGGGGTAATGTGTTTCTTTTCGTTCAGACTTTTTGTTTCTTTGCATAGGCTTTAAGCAGAGCTGGAAATCTTTTGAAGATTGTGGCTACTTTTGTTAGTATCAGCCCCCCCTGGTACCGAGGGGATTTACTTTTTAAACTATGTAAAGGAATACCAAAATGGAAACTAGAAAGTGAGCTTTTTTTCTAGTGCTATTCTTAATTAGGATAACCATGTAGATAAACATGGAAATGGAAATAAAACAAATGTAAATACTGTTAACAAAATACTTTTCTTGTGCTAACTGGGAT
The DNA here is from genome assembly GCF_040937935.1 of Hyperolius riggenbachi. NCBI lineage: Eukaryota > Metazoa > Chordata > Amphibia > Anura > Hyperoliidae > Hyperolius > Hyperolius riggenbachi. The sequence continues at coordinate 331,937,950 of NC_090649.1, read as the reverse complement.
AATAACAAGTGACAGTGTAAAGTGTAATTCACTACATACTCTCCTACCCAGAGATTGAATTTCTTGCCCAAGATGATATCTTGATCAGTCAGATTTGTAAGGTTGAACTTCAAGCCGCATGGAAAAGTACCAGCTTCAAATAAGATGCCTAGATTCTAAAGGCAAGATAGAAGAAGACTTCTAGAAACTAGAACATGGACTACATTAACATGAAATCCTAGAGAAGAATCTCAAAATCCCAAAGCCTCCAATCAACATTAAAAAGAAAAATGAAATATTACAAAACTTTACTAACTCAAATTCTGCACATAAGATGACTTATTTGGCACACATAAATATATTCAAGGGACATTCAAGGACTGGCTATGTCTTCCCGTGGGAGTGCGCGTGTACTCACGCGGACATACTGCGCCTGTAGTGACTCTGCAAACCATTACTTTGGAGCGGGACCTTTTACAGATAAACAGAGATAGACGCCAGGCCACAGGAGATGCCTATGTGCACCTCCCCACATTCACATGACATCAGTTACAGAATTCATTAAGGACTAAGGTATTTTCCTTCTATGCTATTGCACCCCACTCAGGTTGTGTGATATGGTGCTAATTTTCAGTCATGTTGGAAGAACTGTGGTAGTGTGGCCTCTGTGGAACACTTAATTGTTCCCTCTCCACCTCAAATTAGTGTATGACTTTTTAGGGTTGTAAGTTCCTCTGAGGAACCGTGCCATGGTTATGTGCAGCACTGCATACAAATCAATAATGATATTCTGGGAGTTCATTCATCTCTGTGTTCACTTTTTTGTAAAGTTATAGGGTCCCCCAGTGCTTGTTCATGGCTAGTGTACAGGGACGGCGTGTATGGAGGCAGTGGTATGGAGGACCCGGTTGTTCTGATCAGCGGTAGGGGGCCATTGTCCCTGCCTGACCGCTGCCACTCAAGAGGAGTGAGCTGGTGGGAGAAGATGATGGGAGAAGGCATGCTGGAGAGGATCGTGGAAGTTGCAAGACCCAGAGCCAGTGGGAGAGGATTGCGGCGGCCGGAGCAGGTAAAGTATTAGTAGTGTACATGTAGTCCCCGACTTACAAACGTCTGACTTACGAATGACCCACCGATACGAACGGCATGGATTCTGTGTTTCCATGGGAACAAGTAAAAAACATTTCAATTTGGGCTTAGGTTAAGAATGAACCTACAGTCCCCATCTCGTTCGTTAACCCAGGACTACCTGTTTAGTTTAGTTAAGGCATTGAAGTGTAGTTTAGTTAATTGTAGTGTATTTTAGTGTAGTGTAGTGTAGTTTAGCTTAGCGAAGTTTAGTGTAGTTAATTGTAGTATAGTGTAGTGTATTGCTGTGTAGTTTAGTTGGTAGGGGCAACAGGGATTAGTGTAGTGTAGCTGGGCAGTGTAGTGTAGATAGAGTAGGTTAGAGACTGTTTTTTTTTTGGGGGGGGGGGGGGGGGGTAAAAGGTCCATAAGACGCCCCTGCATTATAGACACACCTAGGTTTAGTTATTTTTTTCCTAATCTTTGCCCTCTAGACCTAGGTGCGTGTTATATGCCGAAACGTTTAATATTCCGAAAAATACAATAATTCCGGGTGGTGTTTTATCTGATTGCCATCTGGAGTCGAGAGGGTATTTTTTCCCCTTTTGGGACTAAGTGGACCATGCTCTGTATGGGATTTTCGCTTTTCTCTGGATCAACAGGGATATGTGAAGGTGCAAGTTAGTGTTGTACGTAATTTTCTGGTTGAACTTGATGGAGATATGTCTTTTTTCAACCAATATAACAATGTAAATATATAACATAGCGACTATTGATGTCTGATAAGCCATATTAAAAGATCATGAAGTGTTTTTTTGTTGACTTGTGTATGGATTGTTGAGCCTTTGGGTTCTAATGTACAAGGTTTTAAGTGACCAGCAAGCAAGAAAATGCTCAATAACTTTGACAGCATATTTTTACCTTCTTTTTGATACTTTTTTCAATTACAGGTGCTGAAAAGTAATTTTAACAGAAGATGAAAAATTATTTCCTAGGAGATATTGGCCTCAGTTCACAAAGCTTATCTCCTGTCTTTAATAACTTTTCTGAGCTGTTTCTAGTGTTATCACTAAGACATGTAGTATTCACTAAACCATTTACCTCAGGCAAACCTAAAGCTAACTCTTTTGTCTTTAAGTTAAGAAGAGATCTCTAAAGTTAACGTTTCAATCCTTAACATAACTACAGTTAAAGACAGGGGCCCATATGCCATTAACTTTTTCACCTGCGTTATCTCTTAGGAGGTAATTTTCATCTTCTCTTTAAAACTTTTTTTTGTCATTTTACAATTGTAAAAGTACCAAAATGTTGGTGAAAAAACACTATAAAATTATTTTGAGCATGTTCTTGCTTTCTGTGTTATTAAAAGGCCTGTTATTGACAACTTTAAAAATATAACCTAGGAGAAAACTCAGGAGAAAAAGTGTATTGCATATCGGCCAGGCTGTTAATTAACTTCATGTGAAAATAACTACAGAGAAGGTAACTTAAGGACTGAAGTGATAAGATATCTCTCTCACTGTGAAAACTAATCTCTACACCTTAATAAGGCATGCTTCTTTGGTGAATTAACACTGAAAATACCGATTGATGTGTGGTGATAAGTTTTCTCTATTCTCCTATTATCACCAGAATGATCTTAGTGAATTGAGGCCAATGTGGGGAAAAAAAGTGAAATTAATGGGGGCCATTGTCTTTGATAAAAGAGAATTACAAATGATACAGTAATCGTAGATGATCGTAATCTGCTAATTACGATTACGAGAAATTTCACGTACATTTTTGAAATTATAGCCATACTCTATTACGATTTAGACAGTCAATTAATTTTGTGTAATCTATTCATAATTCCTTTACATTTTTGTGTAATTTCTTGCCAACTTTAGCAGTTAACAGCAAAGCCCCCCATACATGCTATTGTCACCAAAATTGCTAATGCTAAGTATATTAAAGAGAAAAGTGGAAACAAGCCAAAGACATTGTAGTTTTTGAGAAAATAGATTTTAAAAATGCAAAAGATAAATGTTTTTTAAATTGTAATTTTTCTGAGTTTAAAAACTATTTTTCTTTTGCATTTTAAAATGGATTTTCTCAAAAACTACAAAGTCTTTTTGACTTGTTTCCACTCTTTTCCTTAACATGCACAGCACTGTTGTTGACAATGGCATTCATGGGGACTTTGCCATTAACAGCCAAAGTCGGCTCAAAATTATGTGAAATTGTGAAATTACAGTTCCTGATTACAGTTACAAATGAAATTATTATGACTTTTCCCCAAATTTTGCAGTACAATTTTGGATCTAAATTGCAGATAACGATGCAAAATTACCATTATGTGAAATTAGTGCTCATCACTAAGTAATGAATGTTTGTATTAGCAATAGGGAGCAGCTCATGGGCTGTGCTTTATTGACCTACCAGTCTGCATGGTTGATTAAGGGGTTGAGTTGTGCTGACTTTTGATTTTATTTAAAAAAAATATACCGTTTGTAAAACTAATAACAATATTTCACATTTTGTTAGTATATAGTGCAACACAGTCCTATATGGCAGGGAAGAAAATTCCTCTATGCAAAATCCAGGTAGGTATTATTCATTTATAGTTCCTCCTTTTGTTGCTTCTATTTGTGTGTCACCTCCACCACACCCGTATAGGAAAAGTATCACCCACTGTTAAGACCACCAATCTGGTCTTGAGGGGCCCCTGTGTTGGTGGTCCTTGGTTGCGAGGTGATAGTGTCCAGTTTGACGGCCTGGGATCTGTTACTTAGGAATTCCGTGATCCACAGGCGTTGGGTGGGGTGGACCTTAAGTGTAGCAAGGTTCTCTTGAAGAATTTGGGGGCTGATGGTGTTAAATGCCGAGCTAAAGTCAAGCAGGAGGATCCTAGTGTATGAGCCTGGCCTATCTAGGTGATCATTAACAAGTTCCAGGCACATGTTTATGGCGTCATCAGTGGATCTGTTCCTTCTGTACGCAAACTGGAAAGGGTCTAGCAGCACCTGAGGGGATAGTTTTAGGAGTGGCAGGACCATGCTTTCAAAGGTCTTCATGATGACAGATGTGCGAGCCACTGGCCTGAAGTTGCTGAGGTCGGATACTCCCTGTTTTTTATGGACAGGGATAGTGGACCTCTTAAAGCAAGCAGGGACTTTGCCGACCTGAATTGAGTTATTGAAGATGGAGGAGAGCACAGGAGCGAGCTGCCGTGCGCACGTTTTCAGACAGGCTGGTGACATTCCATCTGGGCCTGAGGCTTACCTTGCATTCAACCTTGACAGGTGTCGCATTACATCCTCCTCGTTCACAACTAGAGGTGGGAGGCTTGGAAGTGGGACATCTAGGTCAGAGGATGGGGAGGGAGGCCCGGGAGGCCCTATGGGTGGTGCCTGGTTCTCAAATCTGCAATAGAAGTTGCTGAGGTTCTCTGCAAGCTCGGTGCTGGGAGCTGCATGTTGGGGGGGGGGTTATAGTTCGTGGCAGTCTTGAGCCCCTTCCAGACAGCTCGTGAGTCTCTCGAGGAGAGGTTCTCTTCCAGTTTCACCACATAGTTCTTTTTGGCGACTTTCAGTTCCCTGTTCAGGGTGTTTTTTGCCCTTCTATAGTCTTCCTGGTTGCCAGACCTGTATGCCATTTCCTTGCTTCCCCGCAGTTGCCAGAGTTTATTAGAAAACCATGGTTTGTCAGTGGGGTAGTACACCTGATTGACTGACTGGCCCCTGCTGACCAAATAAAGGTAGGAAATTGCTTTAGCTGGGAGTGAGCATTTGTGTGTGTTGCAGTTGGAAAGAGCTTTGGCAGAAATTTGAAAGAAACATGCCATTACCGCAATTCCGAGAGGAGTGAAGTGACCACTTTCCTGCATGAATTATGCCGGATCAAGCAGGTATTTAAAGCTGAGACCTGTATCCATTATGGTGCCTATCCATTTCAGGATATCTTTCAAGATTCTATGCCTGGCGTATAAATCTGTGCACAAAGCCTGCCCTACCTACATCTTGGAGCTTGTTCAGAAGTATACACCAGGTCGACCCCTCCGACCTGGTGTATACCCGCCTAAAGGATTTCTCAAGAGCCGCCCCTACCCTCTGGAATGCCCTTCCACCACCCTTTAGACTTGCTCCCTCTTTCAACACATTCAAGCAAGTCCTCAAAACCCACCTCTTTAGGATGGCCTACCCACCTCCTACCACACAGTAACTCTCTACTGAATATTTCACAGCCCCACCTAGTGTTTCCACCCCACCCTTTAGATTGTAAGCCTCTGGCAGGGTCCTCCATTCCCTAGTGTAATCTACAGGATCATGTGCTCCTGTCCTATGACAGCCTGTACTTGTATTACTGGGCCTACCTAACCAGCCCATATCGCATGATCATGTATTTTGTACAATTTGCATGTATAACTTTGTTCTATGTTGTATAACCTTGTTATGTCTGTCATCCTTGTATCATTGTATATATTTATTGTCCAGCGCTGCGTAATATGTTGGCGCATTATAAATACAATAAACAATAATAATAATACACTGTAAATTTTTTTCATTTGATTATTTCTTTAGATAGAAGATAAAGATTTTTCCAATATGTCCAATCGGATTTTTATTGAAAAAACAGGATAATCATTCCTATTTCTTAATTGAAAAAAAAAAAAAGATTATTTTTGGCTTTCATTCAATTCGATCTTTTTGGTTGAATAAACGGGAAGATCAAACATTTTTAATGTATCATGTGTATGGGCACCATAAAGCAGAGCCTGGCATGGCAGTACTCTTCAACTAATTTCTTGCATTCCTGATCTCCAATAACCAATAATACTTCTCCTCCTATCTGGTTCCCAAACATTAACTATCCTAATTAACTCCTATCCTTAACTGATACCCATGCTTTATTGCCTTCACTTCCTGTGCTGTATATAACTGCTCTAAGCCATAGTTTTCATGTGCAGGGTTTCAGCTATGTAGTTCTGGGTACACACAATTCAATTTCCAATCTGATGGATGGGTAATCTGATAATAAGTTGTATCTTATGTACATGTCCAAACTGCTCCCCATTGATAACGCAATTGATTTTCCCATGATAACTTCACAAAATCAATCCTGTTAACGAACAGGAGCAGATGGTACATGTCAGAAATAATCGTCCGATTTCCATTAGTCGGACGGGAAAGTGCATGGTGTGTGTTTTTAACAGTCCAACACCAGTTCCCAAAATATCCATCAGTCAAAACATTATCTGTTGAAAGCCCAGAGTCCCAGCACTTTGGCAATATATAGCTTAGCACCAGTGCCCCAATAAAGCTGGTGCTTTAAAATGTTGTTGTGAATGGCAAGTGGCACTCCCAGCAGGTCTCCTGCTCCCATCTTGAAATGGGTTATGGTCCTTAAGTGGTTAATCTCTGGTTTACATCCACCTTTTTCTATTTGTTTTGTGAGTTGCTATTAAACAGTGCGGTGAGTGCATGTTTGCTGACCACACATCTTCGGCCTTTTGGCATAGCTCTGCACATTTCCTTAGGTTTCATTTTTGTATGTGTTAATTTGTCTTCCCCAAGAAATCCAGAGGAAAAGCTTGTGTTTGCAGAATTCAACCTCTGCTAGAAGAAATTTGCATTGGCACAGCACAGCTGTTATCCTGTTGGTTCAACAAATTTTTCATTGCATAACGAGACCTGAGATCCATGACAACATGTGTTGTCTTAGCTTGAAGCTTCTTCCTCACATTAAATTAAATAAATAATATAGAAAGCTACAGCTTGGTTGTAATTTATTATATACACAGGACACAGCAGCATGGAGGAGATGTCAAACCTATGAACATCCCATGGAATATAAAACAAACAAGGGCAACTAAATCACCAATTAACACACCTTTTAATACATGATTTACTGTCCAAAGCTATTTCCAGAAGACTAAAGCCAGTTAAGACATAAACATGTCCTCTGACCGAACAGCAATAAACACAGCTGTTGCACAATGCTGTGTATTGCCAGATACCAGATATGCTAATACCCAGTTCACTAAAGTTTACCTGTTCTGAAGTGAACTGTCAAAGGTATCAATTGTGAAATCTGTAATGTGTATTTAAATCCGGCCCCTGATCTGCTGATAGTACCAGTACACCAAATTCTAGCTGCAGCCATATGGGACCCTAGCCAGTCATTGTACTTTTTTTATTTCTTATGTCCCTTAACCTCATGCCTGAGCTAAGGAATTGATGTTCAGGATACTCGCAGTGTGGGTACTTAGTGAATCAATACTGTACTGATGGATGATTAACCTGTATCATTCAAAATTACAATTTTTATTGTACTTGGTTAAAAAAGATCCCCTGCAGACAATGATCTTACTAGGAATGTAAAATTCAAAGTAAAATATTTCATAACATTTGTTTTTGCTTACAACCAGGATAAACTGTCAAGGCCATGCCTGCTAAGACCTCATTCATATCCAAGGTTATTGAAACCTCAAGTGATTAAATTCTAAGGACGGGGTCATTTATATAGTAAAAGCGCTGCGTAATATGTTGGCGCTTTATAAGTACAATAAATAAATCAATAAATAATAAATATAGTTTTAGTCTCAAAGCATAGGCAAATGTAAAAAAGTATCCATCATAATTCATGTATATACCATTTACTTAAAAAAGGTGATAGTATTAGAGGGCAAGTGGAGATTATACATTTTCCGCAAAGCCCTACTTATTAACCTTAGGGTCCATTTACACTTAATCAGTTGGTGTGCATTGGTATGCGTTAGTATGCGTTGGTACGTGTTTTTTTCCATAGCAGTGCATTGGGAAGAAGTTTTCATTAAAAACGCATTAAGTGTGACAGGTGCCATTGGAAAACATGGGACTTTTTTTGAAAATCAGTTTTCTTTCAGTTATAACCGAGAGCAACTGATTAAGTGTAAAAGGGGCCTTAGCCTAACTCTGTGCAGATAGTGTTCTAACTGCAATGTCAAGCCTGGAGCTCTAGAGCTCAAAAATAAAATTGTGATGTAAAAAAAATGTCAACTATAGAAGTAAAAAGTTTACATTTTTAGAAGAATAAATTAAAACAGGAGATAAACTAAAAAGAGAATGTATGCACTTACATGTACTTTTGTTCTTTTAAAAGGAGTTATGTCACTTGTGATGCCTCTTCTCATATTCATACAAGCAAACAGATTCCCATCAGAGCTTTTCATACATGTGATACATTTTTTGTGGTAAAATGCCCTCATGTATATAGGCAAGACATCCTACTAGGTCAAACCGAGGATTGAAAAACAAAACATCCCACTAGGAATTTAAAACTGGATTCACGACTTCCGGTTCCGGCGCCTGCATGTAAGGAGGCAGAAAACAGAGCTCCGCTAAGCCACACAAATCGCGGCAGGCCCACCCTTTTCAAAACACCCGGACTCACTACACCGGGTGGCACACAGCATCACTGCACCCGAGAGACCCTCATGGATCGTTATCTGATGCGTTCCTCCACCAAGAACCGGACAACAGCCGACTCACATCACAGCGGCAAGATGGCGCCGAGCAGCAAGAAGCGAGACCACCACACAGAAGATGAACTCTCGCAACCAGACTGGGGAGACGAATCTGATGCCCCATCTGAGGACGGTAAGAGAGCACTTCCCCGCATTAACTATAAATCCATGGCCAAGGAAGTCATGAGGCTACTAGCACCCGACCTACAAGCCTCTATAGAGGCGGCCATATCCAAAACACTCTCGGGGATTAAGCAGGAGCTACAGATACATACAGCCAGGCTCGAGGACACTGACCAGCGCATGGCACAATGCGAGTCAGATTTAGATAAAGCCTACGACAAGATAGACGTCCTCACGAAGCAAAACGCTGGATACCACACTAGACTCGAAGACCTAGAAAACAGGTCGAGGCGAAACAATGTCCGTGTTGTAGGCCTCCCTGAAACATGCCGCCCAGACGCCATTGCGGAATTCTGTGAAAAAACTCTACCCCAACTCCTAAATCTATCTGGAGAATTCAAAGTAGAGCGCGCGCATAGGGTGGGCCCGCCATCTGCCAACAGCACCAGAAAAACACCAAGACTGGTAATGGCGCGCTATTTAGACTATGGCGCAAAAGCAAAACTAATTGCGGCCTTCAAAACCAAGAACGCTCCTTTAGAATTCATGGACTCTCGAGTCAGGCTTTTCAATGACTACTCCCTCGAAGTATCTCAGAAAAGACAGGCATTTGCCAAGGCCTGTACCTTCCTGGCACTTAACAAGATACGCTTCGCGTTGCTGTACCCAGCTTTCCTTAAAATCACCGACAATGATGATCAAGTACATCTATTCAAAACCCCCAGGGAAGCCGACAAATACTTGCTTGCTAACTACTCTTCCTCAAAACGCTCTCCCGAAAAACAGTCACAAAACAAATCTCCTCAAAACTCGCCTGCAAACCGCTCACCTGCGGCTCAAGATCAACCGCAATCTCGATCCCCCCAAAGCAATGCAGACTGATGCGGGAACTTTAGCTATCATCAAGGTCTCTTAAACTGCCGCGATCGGTGCTTTTCTGTTTTGGCTTCGGAGTCAATGACGTTCAGTGGATGCAGGGAAGAAGTGTAGTCCGCTCAGATTTAAACTGTTTAATTTTTTCATATGTTTATATCCACCTCTCCTCAAACTTGGTTGAATGGCAAACTGCTTACCCAATCCCATCCACCTTATCACTAACTAAAAGGAAGGGGATAATGTTCTGTTATGCATTTTATTGGTTTTGTTTTTGTTTCTTGGGGGGATTCTTTAACTCATGCTCTCTCCTGGGTTCCTCCTCTAAAGGAGTCTCATATGCCATAATTGTATTTTTTGACTTACACCGCCACCCTCCGGAGTGTGAGACGCACGGTGGGAGGCCCTACCATTTACTTAACATAAGATAGCTAAATCATGAATATAACCTCTTGGAATGTTAAGGGACTTCGCTCCCCAATAAAGAGAGCCCAAATCCTACGCCACCTGAAATCCCTAGATGTAGATGTCGCGCTGCTCCAAGAGACTCATCTTGGAGCCGGGGAAATGCAATACATGAAAAAAAAATGGGTATCTCACTGCGTAGGCTCTGCTGCTTTAAACAGAAAAGCAGGAGTACTCGTCCTGATCAATAAGCGCCTGCAGTGCTCCGTTGATCAGATATATACCGATAATTCTGGGCGATGCATCATCGTGCGTCTCACACTGCCGGGGGAAACAATTATTCTAAGCAATATTTATGCCCCTAACGAGAATAGAAAAGATTTTTTCCATAAATTAACTCCCATCTTGCTCCCGCTCAGTCAAGACAATTTTATAGTGGGGGGAGATTTCAATGAAGTGATGCATTTATTAGAGGACCGTAAGCTCACAGCAACCACAACATCAAGAACACGCAATGCTTCCACTCATCTTTCCGAATTTGCCACATCTTTATCCATACATGACACCTGGAGATACCTGCATCCCCATGATAGGGAATACACTTTCTATTCCCCTCCACATTCCTCATTTTCCCGAATAGACTACATATTTGCCAGTACCCCTATGATTCAAAAACTCACCCTAACCACGATCTCAGATATCATCATCTCAGATCACGCCCCAGTAACATCTACCTTTATCCAACAGATACCTAAAGGCTCCGATATCCTATGGCGCTTTCCCACGCAACTATACGCAGATGAAGAATTTCATCTACTCTTAAAATCTTGGTGGCAAGAATACTATTATGACAATCGCCAGCACAGGGATAATCCCCAACTACTCTGGGACACAGGGAAAGCAGTTCTTAGAGGGCGAATATTAGGCTATGTATCAGCAAAAAGAAAGAGAGCTAATAAAGAATATGCAAATCATGTCCATTTAGTCAGAACTGCCTATCTAACATACACACTTTCACCCACACCCCAAACCAGACAAACCTGGATGTCCACCAAAATCCAAACAGATCACTGGCTTAAGCAGAGGGAAATCTTCACACAACCTTACAAAAAATTACAGTTCTTTAAATATGGGAACAAGGCTGGAAAACTCCTGGCAATAATGGCAAAGGGAGGTTTCTCCCCCACCCCTATCTCAACACTTCAGAACGAGCTGGGAGAACTCAAACATCACCCAAAAGAAGTTAACTCCATATTCCAGCAGTTCTTCACCCGGCTTTACTCCCAACCTGATAAAAAAGTCACTCAACAGGGTCGACAATGGTTAGATAAAATATCTCTCCCTCAGCTAACTCAGGAAGACCTAGCCGATCTCAATGCACCTATAACTGACCCTGAAATAATATCCACAATTAAATCATTAGCCAACAATAAAGCTCCAGGCCCAGACGGCCTATCCTCAGAATTCTTCAAAATCCTCCAAGTAGAAATCTCACCCACACTAAACATCATATATAACACCATCATGCAAGGAACCAAATTCCTCCCATCGGGCAATGACACCTACATTAAATTAATCCCTAAAAAAGGAAAGGATCCTACCCTCCCAGAATCCTACCGTCCTATTTCCCTCATAAATCAGGATCTTAAAATTCTAACTAAGCTCATGGCTAATAGGCTAGCTATTCTTATGCCCAAAATTATACACCCTAACCAATCGGGCTTTATTAAAGGCCGCTCAGCCATAGCCAACATCCGTAAACTACTTGTAGCCATGGAACAAGTTAAAGCCTACCCCATCACTCATCAAAAAACGGCAATTCTACTTCTTGACGCCCAAAAAGCGTTCGACGCAGTAAGCTGGAACTGGCTAGACCTCACACTTGAGAGAATGGGGTTCTCTGGGAACTTCTTAAACTTATTCCACCTAATGTACTCATGCCCCAAAGCCCGCATATACACCCCAGGTTTCCTATCTGCCCCCTTCCCCCTTGAGCGAGGTACCAGACAGGGCTGCCCCCTGTCACCCCTACTCTTTAATATTGCCCTCGAACCACTCACACGACTAATAGACACCCTCATCCCAGGGATTAAGATTGGGGAGGCCAGAATTTCACAGGCATTATTTGCTGACGACGTTCTGCTCTTCTTAACTGACCCCGAATCTCAAGTACCTAACATTCTTCAACTAGTTAAGGAAGTCGGGCGCGAATCAGGCTTTAAAATAAATAAAACTAAAAGCGAACTCATGTATTTATCATCAAAAGCAATTATACCCTCCTCCGAATCCCTAGGTGTGCATGTCACAAAAGGCCCAATCACCTATCTAGGTATAACATTAAATAGGGACCCCCAATCTTTATATCGCCTCAATATCTCCGCCCTTATCCCCAAACTCATCTCTCAAATACGCTCCTGGAACAATCTACCACTCAATGTTTCAGGACGGGCAGCCCTGATTAAAATGATCACATTCGGCAAACTTCTCTATCCCATGCAGACTCTCCCATTCCTACTTAAACATTCAGATATCCACATACTTAACAAAGAAATATCTAAATTCCTATGGAAAGGTAAGAGAGCCCGCATTAGCCTTACTAAACTTCAGCTCCCCAAAGACCTAGGTGGCCTCAACCTACCAAATATACGCCTATATAATCTAGCTTGTATGACCCGTCACGTTAGAGACTGGGTATCCTCTACATCAGAATTCTCAAACCATGCACTAGAAAGTGCTTTAGCTGAACCTTGGACACTCCCAGGTATCCTGCACTCATCCTGGGCCAAACTACCTCTAAGACTCAAACATAGTGTGCTCATCAGAGACACCATGGTATCATGGAAAGAGCTCAGAAAACTCTTCCAACTCCCTTGGAAAATCTCCAAATACCTGCCATTGTGGGGCACGCCTGACTTTCACCCGGGCATGCAGCACAACGCATTCTTACGCTGGGAAACTAGGGGCATATCTAAACTCAGTCACCTATTTAATATGAAAGAACACAGGTGGTGGACATTCTCAGAATTAACCAGGCTTTGGAATATACCGAAATCTGACTTCCTAATATACGGCCAAATTACATCTTATACACACAAGTGTCTAGTAGATACTGGACCTATTATGGGCCTTACGCCCTTTGACCGCTTCCTCTGTCCAGGAGCCGAGAGACGATCGCTTTCAGACTTCCACAGAGACCTCCAAAACCTTAATGCAAAAAAGCTAGGTCTGGCAAACATGCAAAAATGGGCAAAATATTTCACCCATCCTCAACTCTCTTCCAAAATCTTAGAAGGCCTCACTACATTCAGACGTATAATTATCAATGAAACGTGGAGAGAATCTCACCTCCTTTTCCTCCACAACGCAAAGTATGCTTTCAACATTCACTACAAACAACCCCCAACCAACTATACATCAGAATGCCCTAAATGTAAAATGCCCAACGCAAATATGATACACTGCATGTGGTATTGCCCTAAAATAACATACTTCTGGACTCAAGTCTCTCGTCTCCTGCGCAGATTAGGATGTGGCTCTCATACCTGTGATCCTCTACTATTCCTATTTCATTCATATGAAAAACCATCACCTTCTGCCACCTCTTCACCTAGAACCCCTGACATCCTCTTTGTTACCTTAGCAGCCGCAAAGAAAGCTATACTCAACAGATGGATTTACCACACACCTCCTACAATACAAGATGTCAAGGATGAAATGTCAGAACTTTTTGTGATGGACAAAACAGACACAATGCTACACAAGGAGAAATATGCAAAGAAATTCTTCAAAAAGTGGAGAACGTTTATCAAAATCAACTTCACCCAAGAGGAAATATACCGCCTAGTTGAACCATTTAAATACTCCTCATGGTATTGCAGAGAACAACTATCCGGCACCCTGGGCCCTCTGGAGCTGAACGCCTAAAACTGCTACCCCGCCTTTCCATTACAAATTATTTTCCGCTCCAAGATCACCTCAGACTCTCTTTCCTGGATGTGATCCCTGACAGTCCACGATCATATTTTGACTTGTCCCATGTGGGGGGGCCTCAGGAGAAGAGCATGGGGAATGGGAGGGGGGTGGGTCAGGGGGGTTTTGTTGTTTAAGTTTTATAGTCTAACTTATAACTAACCATAAATTACTCAAGTAGACGTGCTCCAAGAGCCGCCTCCCGAGGGTGTAGTATACAAACTCACCTTACTTCACTAAACCCTCAAATGTGTTCTGTAATCTAACACTACATGCTCGGTTTCATGTTAAACAACTTGCAAAAGCTATGTTATAATGTATATATTCTCAATAAAACATGGTTTTAAAAAAAAAAAAAAAACTGGATTCACAAGAACTAAACACACACATGATTAAGCATTTTTTATGTAAAAAAAAACACACACACACACACAAAACTAAACACAATCTTAGCCTATAGAGACACATGCTGCTGGACATGTACCTCAACTCACTCCCTACAAGGGGCAGCAACACATTCAAATTACTAATAAAAAAAAGACAAAAAACAGTCATTGCTAGCCTCAAATGCATTGCCTCATGAAGTATGAATGAGCGTGTCAATCATCAGTGCTCTTTGAATTTTCCTTTGCTAATATTTATCGTCTTATCAGAAATGGATTTCCCTTTTCCCATTGTGTATTAAATTGGAAGATGGGATAGCATGGACTCATACACATTTCTGTATGGAATTATGAGTCAAAAGCGGTACATTTTTTTCAAGAATTGTAGGACTCCATTTCTTAAGTCGTAACTCACCAAAATATGTCAGAATAAAAGCCTGGTAGAAATTCTGCATATAAATAAATGACTGGAAGCACAAAATTGTTGAATTCATTACATTTATGAATAAACTTAAAAAATTGTGAAACTGTACAAATAAGGCAGACAGACAGTAGTCAAAATCCAGGCAGAGGCGACAGGCAGAGAACAGTCAACAAAATCCAGGCAGAGGTCGGTGCAGGCGACAGGCAGAGAGCAGGCAAAATCCAGGCAGAGATCGGTGCAGGCGGCTGGCAGAGAGTAGGCAAAATCCAGGCAGAGGTCGGTGCAGGCGGCAGGCAGAGAGTAGGCAAAATCCAGGCAGACATCGGTGCAGGCGGCAGGCAGAGAGCAAGCAAAATCCAGGCAGAGGTCGGTGCAGGCGACAGGCAGAGAGCAGGCAAAATCCAGGCAGAGGTCGGTGCAGGCGACAGGCAGAGAGCAGGCAAAATCCAGGCAGAGGTCGGTGCAGGCGGCAGGCAGAGAGTAGGCAAAATCCAGGCAGAGGTCGGTGCAGGCGGCAGGCAGAGAGTAGGCAAAATCCAGGCAGACATCGGTGCAGGCGGCAGGCAGAGAGCAGTCAAAATCCTGGCAGACATCGGTAACAGTAAGGCAGAAGCAGTTGGGAACCAAATGGCTATATTGTTAACATCCTGTGCTTTCAAATGCGCTTTTCTGCCATGGCAGTCAGGTGACACAGGGGAGAGATCAAATTACAACTTCCGATTAGAGACAAATGAGGAGGAATCAATCAGACACGCTAAACTCTCTATCTACGTGCAGGTTCTCTATATTGTATATCATGCAGGCTCTTTATTGTACAGTGCAGAAGGAAAACTGAGAAATGCTCCCTCTATTTATACAAACGTATGTTTGAAATAGAAATAGACACGTTCGTATAAATAGAAGGAGCGTTTCTCTATGTTTTCCTTTTGCACTACGATAATCAAGTTCCACTTTAAAAATTTGCCCCGCCCCGTGCCCCCGATAACGTCATGCCGCTCCGCCGAAATGATTGGCTGCCCGGTCCCCGGAACAAGAGCGGGGATGTGGGGAACCCGGTGGCCAGAAAAGTCACAGAAAGCAGCAGATAGCCGAGCAGAGAGGCAGGAGGCTGGAGTCCCGCTGCACAGCACCGATCACGCGCGTAACTTCAAAAGTGCATGCAAAGCAGGGAATCAGCTACTCCGAGCTCAGCTCGGGCTTACCGCTTGCAGCTCACTTTTACTACCCCGAGCTCAGGTCAGGGTTACTGCAAGGGAGGTTAAATATGTATATTGTTTTAATTTTTTATTAATAATATACATTGGTAGCAAATAGAGATAAGGAAAATCGTCACTGGCAGGTTCATATGATGTTCATCAACATTTCAGTTGTATCGCAGGAATCTCGTGAAACAGTTTCACAAAACTGCCATTGCAATTCTGACACTAAGGGCTCATGAGTCATTTGCATTATGCAATCCAGGAGCTGTGCGGCAACGCGGCTCTGCATTGCATGTGATTCCACGGGGGCGGTGCTTGCGATCCCATTCATTATAATAAATGGGATTGCGGGCGCATTCACCCCAAAATGTGTGCAACCATGTGCTGTGATTCATTGGTGAATCGCAGCGCATGTATGGAAACATTGATCGCGTTTCCATAAGCGCAGCTAAAAGTGTGCATATGGAAATGAGCCCTAACTAGTGGAAACATTAGCCTAAAATTAATGCAGGTGTAATTGTGTCAATAAACATTTCAGGGTAAATAGAAGTAGCATCAATTGGCAACTTACTAATATCTTCACTAAATACATTGCAGAGTAAAAAAATGTTTGTTTTTTTCAACTCTTCATGAATGACAAACTTTGCATGGCTAACTTGACAGCAGATTTTGTGAGAATTAAACTCCAACATTTTGCTCACTCATCACTAGCAGCAGAGTAGACACTGAGGTGTAGTTCTCCAGTGGTTTTGTTACTATAAACTAATTGGAAAGATTCAGTTTATCTTTTATATGGCTAGTGTTTGACATGTGTGTTTAATTCCTATTCAGTTGTGTTTACACATAAATGTATTATCTTTATTATTATTATTTAGAACTATTTTTATGTAGTATTTATATAGGGCTGACATCTTCTGTAGTGCTGTACATAGAATTTAATCTTGCCTCTTAACCGTCCCTCAGAGGGACTTACAATCTAATCCCTATCATAGTTGTATGTCTATCATAGTCTAGGGCCAATTTTTAGGAGGAAGTCAATTCACTTAACTGTTTGTTGTTGGGATGTGAGAGGAAACTGGGGTGCACAGAGGAAATCCATGCAGAACGTACAAACTCCTTGCAGATAGTTCCATGACTTCTCTAAAGTCATTTGAGAAAAATGTATACAGTGATTGCTGAGGACAAACTACCCTTGTTTTAAAATCTAGGTTTACTATACAAAACTACACAACAGGCAAAGATAATATGCTCATAAAGAAGATCATTTCTATGTGCTGGTTTCTCCCAGCAAGATCTACAGGAACTTCATCATTATATGGCCTGGATTCCTATTCCAAAAAGAAGTAGGAAGTTGAGTTAACTTTCCGCTATTTCAAAACCATGTAAATCCATAACTAACTTTATCGCCAACATTCCTGTCAAAAGAATTGGCAAACTGTATTTGGCAAGTTCCTGTGCTGCAGGGATCTATGGACTTCATTCCACCCATTCAGGCAGTTTGCAAAAGTCCTGCTCCTTATCTGTACTCTTTCACTTTAAAAACTCTGTGCATGTATATTTTTTAATAGAAAAAAACAAATGTTTTACAATAAGTCAATCAGGTAGCAATCAGTGTATTCTGGACTGCAGCCACTGCTTATTTTGTTCGGAAAACAGTATACAGAGAGTGCTTTTCGCATGTCCATAGACTTCAATGGATTTGGCAAAAATGTGTTTTCTACTGCCCATAGAGTTCATTGCATTTGGAAAAAAATTAGATATTCTCATCTGTGTGAAAATGTGAAATTTGTGCGAAAATTATGGCATAGCAAAAATGGCCATATTCCTTCATCACTACTCAGTCAGGAGACGCGTAGCAAGCTTACTACAAACATATTTATGCCAGTCAGGTGGAAATATGATAAAGGATCCCGTAATGTAACTTGCAAATCTCCATGAAAATTGAACTGCATTAAGGTTACCTAAAATAGCATAATTACCATTGAAAAAGTAATTGCAAAAATTATGTAAAAATTCACGAAAGAGAATATGCCCATTACACTCAACAATACAAACCACACTCATTTAAATAAGTTAATTAAACAATAAATTGTACAAAACAAAGTAATAGACTGAAGACACATGCATACTAACTGATTTTTGGAATTCCCTCCACCCCTTTTACAGAAATGTTTACTTTTTCTATTTGAATGTGACTAGTAAAGTTATGAATAATTACTTAGCAGATAGAGAGTTGAGCTCTAAAGTCAGGATGGATCTGGATGCACCTATCACCAGTGAGGAAATTGACCCTGCCTTAGCCTCAGCCAAAAATGTCAAGCTCGGGGCCTGGATAAATTTCCAATAAAAGGGTACTAAGAAAGCAAAGATCTAACTAAAACTTATGGAATTTTTCAATCCAGCAATTTATCACATTAAACAGAAGGCAAAAACCTGGTATAATTTTCTTCTAGACTTTCTTCTAGACTTATGGTACACATTAAGCAGTTGAACCTTTTGGACATAGCTCCTACATCCAAAAAGGCTGCTGCTTATGCATCCTGGACATAGGAGCTACGTCCATGAAAAAAACACGCCGCCGCAGCCGATCACACGTGCTCTTGCGCATGTGCACCTGCATGCCCACCACAGCACCAAACAATGCAAGGAACCAGGTGGTCCTTCTACTCGCTGCCCCCTTAAGCTGCAATGATCGACGTTACAACACTGTAAAAGCGATCATTGTAAACTGCTGCATACAGGAAGTAATTACTTCCTGTATATTCTGTAATGCACGTGCGTGCGCACATCACGCACGTGTAAGTGACCTCAGCACTGATTGGTCAAAGGGGCCATGTGATCCCTTGACCCTTCAGGCTGGGGTCCAATGTATATGAGTGAGCAAACCTGCTAGAATAGTCCTTGACACCCTCAGATGATCAGCAGTTTCACAAGGGGCTGGCTTTGCCATACATCTCTTTATTACTGCACATTTAGCATAGCTACACATATGGCTGGGAAGCCCCTAGTATATACTTCTCTGAATACAGAAGCAGAGATGGCCCGAACGGTTCGACCGCGAACTTATTCGCACGAACTTCGGTGGTTCGTGTCCGCAGTGAACCTAGAACTATATGCGAGTTTGACCTGCTCCCTATACTACATCAAAGGGTCAACTTTGACCCTATACATCACAGTCAGCAGACACAGGTTAGCCAATCAGGCTACACTCCCTCCTGGAGCCCCCTCCCCCTTATAAAACACAGGCAGCGTCAGCCTTTTCACTCACTCGTGTGGCTGCAGTAATTAGAGAAGGGAGAGAACCTGCTGACATAGGGAAAGCTTAGTTAGGCTCTTGTGTTAGGCTTGTTAGGTTGCTCCTTCTTGCTGATACGTATTGCTAAAAAGCACTCCTCATCCTCAACAGCTCTTTTGAGAGCTAATGTTGTTCTTGTGATCTATTTTTGTGTGTGTGTGTGTCCCACAGACACTTGTGTTCAGGGCCGGCCCTAGACTTTTTGCCGCCTGAGGCGTGCGCTCCACTGACGTCCCTTCCTGCATTGCCGCCCACTGTATTGTAAGTGGACGGCAATGCAGGAAGTGACGTCAGTGGAGCGCACGCTGAAACGTGGATAAGGTGAGTTCTCCCCGCCCGTGCCTCTTACTATTGGGCATCAGCTGCTTCCTATTTACAGCTGGAGGGGAGCGCAGATCGGGGGACCCAGGTGAGGGAGGGGGGGGTCCGACCCCCCTCCCCACCGCTAGGCCCAATACCCCCGTCCTGCCCGCTACCTCTCCGGCTTGGCGGCCGCCCCCCCCCCCCCCCGCACCCACGGACGGGCGGGTGCCACCCCTAGAAGTTTGCCACCTGAGGCAAAAGTTTCACCCCGCCTCATGAGTGGGCCGGCCCTGGTAGTCAGCAGGCCTAAAAATATAATGTATACGGCCCCCACATTTTTTGCCGCCTGAGGCGTGCTCTCCACTGACGTCCCTTCCTGCATTGCCACCCACTGTATTGTAAGTGGACAGCGATGCAGGAAGTGACGTCAGTGGAGCGCACGCTGGAACGCGGATAAGGTGAGTCCTCCCCGCCCGTGCCTCTTACTATTGGGCATTGGCTGCTTCCTATTTACAGCTGGAGGGGAGCCCAGATCGGGGGACCCAGGCCCCTCCCCACCACTAGGCCCAATACCCCCATCCTGCCCGCTACTCCTCCGGCTCGGCGGCCGCGCCATCCCCCCCCCCCCCCCCTGCACCCATGGACGGGCGGGTGCCGCCCCTAGAAGTTTGCCACCTGAGGCAAAAGTTTCACCACGCCTCATGAGCGGGCCGGCCCTGCTTGTGTTGCATATACAGCCCTGTCAGTCAGTCGCAGCTGCTGGACCTTGGCCCCTTGGTAATTCCTACTGTGCCACTGCCAGGCCCAGCACATTCAGTGACTACCTGTGTGTGACAGCTGCACATTTGTAATACCAATCACTGCATACCCACCTGTTCAGTGCACCTACCTACGTCAGCGCACGCAGTATTATATACCAGCAGTCACTACACCTGTTCACAGTACCCGTGTGTGTGTGACAGCTGCATATTGTATTGATACCAGTCACTGCTTACCTGTTCACTGCACCTCTGTGGTTGCACATTGTATTAGTCAAGTCAGTGCATACCTTTCACTTCATCCCTCCAATATGGGTAAAACAGGCAGAGGTCGTGCTGTCGTAATTTGTTGCAGCCCTGGACCAAAGTACAGTGTTCAGAAGGCGCGTGCCATCAACCCCCAAGATTGTCAGGACGTAGTTGACTATTTAACACAGAACACCTCATCTTCCTCAGCTTCCACACGGAACCGTGACATATCTTCCTCCTCCTGCTCTGATTCTGGCACCCCACTTAACACTCAGTCGGCCGCCACCACCAAAGTGCCATCACCCCAGGGCTCAGCGGTGTGGACATTTTTTTGTGTGTCTGCCTCAGATGAGAGCAATGCCATCTGTACTCTTTGCCACCAAAAATTGAGCAGTGGAAAGACCAAGACTCACGTAGGGACAGCTTCCTTACGAAGGCACATGATGACAAAGCACAAACTGCAATGGGATGACCACCTGAGGAAAAGAAGCACACAAAAGCAAAGCCACACACCACAGTGGAAGATACCAGGCCGCAATTATTTCTCAAAAAAGGTGATACCCAAACTGTACCGTGATGTTGAAAGGCAAGTGGTGTCATCTCTGGCACACAGCGTTGGGTCAAGGGTCCATCTGACCACATGGTCTGCAAAG
Organism: Hyperolius riggenbachi; assembly: GCF_040937935.1. Lineage (NCBI taxonomy): Eukaryota > Metazoa > Chordata > Amphibia > Anura > Hyperoliidae > Hyperolius > Hyperolius riggenbachi. The sequence goes on along the minus strand of NC_090649.1, from coordinate 331,916,786 downwards.
CGCGCTCAGGCCTGCCCGAAGACTAAGTCAGTCCTCACACACAGCATCTCTGCCTGCATGCCGTGTGACTGCCTGCCCCAAGACTAAGTCGCTCCCCACACAGCATCTCTGCCTGCAGGCAACTTGACTGCCTTCTCCGCCACCACCAACAGGGTCCAGGACTCCAGGTGGATTCCTGAATTTTTAAGGCTAGCAGCAGCCGCTATAATAATTTTTCTGGTGCGTGTACATGCCTGCCTAATTTTTCTGGCTGCACTGCAGCTGCAACAACAAAAGAAAAGGCATGTACATGTGTCAATTCCCCTTCGTGATCGTTACCTTGCCACGGTGAAGGGGCTTGCGTATCACAATGAAGCAATGACGACTATATGAGTGTCTCGGGGGGGGGGGGGGCGCACCCAAAGTAATAAGGTTGTTGCTTCATTGTGGACAGACCAAATTCAATCAGCTGGAGAGTGTCATTGAGCTACCTCAGCCCGGCGACCATATGGGCTGGAAAACCGCCATCACCTGCACTCTCGTCATGGTGCGCAGCAGTCCAGCACGGCAGTCACTACACAAACAGCTGTGTGCGGTGCAATGCACAGTGAGTTTGGAAGCAGTACACTAATTACACTACCTGATTGAGGTATACACATGCAAGATGTTTTAAGATTTTTCCCGGGGACTTTTGGCATGTATCCCACTCCTTCATGCAACAACTCAGATGTTAGACCCCTTGAAACATCTTTTCCATCACTTGTGTAGCCAGCATAAATGTTTATAGTTTTCGAAGCTTGCCTCCCCATTGAAGTCTATTGCGGTTTCGAAAAGTTCGCACGAACCAAACTTTTTGTGGAGGTTCTCGCTCGAGGTTTGCAAACTGAAAATCGGAGGTTTGAGCCATCTCTATACAGAAGCTGATATTTTTACTTCTTATGAAGCACTTTATAACGCCATAAATAGATCAGATGAAAAATCTAGAGAGAAGCACATAGCTCTTTAATGCTAATAGGAACTTTAAAAAAAAAATCAGATCGAGACTGCTTGCCTAAGGAAAGGGAAAGCTCTGGGTCCTAAAGAGCCTTCCCGCTCATCTCCTGGTCCCCTCATTTAAGTGGCGGCTCCCCGTTTTAATCTCCCACCGTGGAGGACTTCGGAAGTATTCGAGAGTCCGAGTGCTCCCAAAGACGGGCGACTCTGTACTGTGCCTGCATGAGCACGTGAAAGAGTGTGCTCTAGCAGGCGCAGCACAGAGTCGCCCTAGTCAGTAGCACGCTGGCTCCCAAAGACTTCCAAAGCCTTTTTAAGTGGCGGAAAGCGGTATTTGACCAATTCATGAGAGAATCTGGAAGGCTCTATAGAGTCTAGAGCCTTCCCTCTCCTTAGGTAAGTATCTGGGTTTTTCATTTTTTATTCCCATTCACTTTAACTGCCTGCCGACCTCGTCACGCCAATGGGCGTGGCCGCGGCGGCAGCCCCAGGGAGCTCTGTTGGTGGGGAGAAAAGTGGGGGGGGAATCACTTGTGTGCTGTGTTGTGCAGTCCTGCATCTTGGCCTTAAAGCTGCAGTGGCCCATTTTACATAAAATGGCCTGGTCACTAGGGGGGTTTAACACTGCAGTCCTCAAGAGGTTAATCTTTACATTTTTAAAATATTTTAAATAGCAACTAGACTTTGCCCCCAGGATCAGGGTGTTATCTCCCTTAATCTCCACCACAGTGTAACTATAATTTAGCACCGTTCAAAACAGTTACAGATTAAATATATTCACTAATTATACTCCAATGGAAGTTTCTCCAAGTTATGAGAAGAATTTAAATTACTCAAACAAGCATTATTTCATTATTTTCAAATTTGTCATGCAGCCTAATCACAGTTAGGGCTTAATACTATCATTCTAACACTTTGGTTAATAGAAAGCTGGTCACTAAACAAAGACAAGACTAAACAAATCTCTAGGTTTTACAATCATTTAATAACTCAGGTATATAATGATAAACAAAAGCATTCACAAAACAGATGGCAACTTTCAGCAGACCGAATAGCAGAAAATGAATGAGTGGAAGTAACGGAAATACACATGAGAACAGTTTTTCTTTGTTCCAACAGTCTTGGAGGGATCTATCTAATGTGGGTTAGTGTCAGACCAATAGCGGTGGTTTTGTTTGTTAACTTCACCATTCACATAAAAGTTTGCCTCATCACTGAACAAAATCTTCTGTGTAAACTGAGGGTCCTGTTCCAATTTTTTTTTGACCATTCTGCAAATTCAGTGCGCCGATCTGGGTCATCCTCGTTGAGATGCTGCAGTAGCTGGAGTAGCTGGAGTTTGTAAGGGTGCCATTTGTGAGTAGCTAATATCCGCCGAAGGGATGTTCGACTACTGCCACTCTCCAGTGACATGCGGCGAGTGCTACACTGTAGGCTCTTGCTGAATGAAGCTAGGACAGCCACTGATGTTTCTTTATTAGTGACAAATTTCTTGCGTCCACATTTTGGCAACTCCAACACAGCACCAGTTTCACGAAACTTAGCAAGCAGTTTGCTAACTGTAGCATGGGAGATGGGTGGTCTCGTAGGGTGTCTTGCATTGAAATCTGCTGCAATTCACGAGACATGAACACAATTTCTATCCCCTCCACACGTGTTAATCTCGGCAACATATCAATGGCTGTAAACAAAGAGACACTTGTAAATAACTCATGATAGAATAAAGTTATGTTAAGCTCAAGCACACCATTGTTTTTGATTTGATGTGTCGCATGACCCTCTTCCTATTGAAAAAACTAAAGTTGGATTCAAAATGGCCGACTTCAAAATGGCCGCTATGGTCACCACCCATCTTGAAAAGTCCCCTCCTAACATATACTAATGTGCCACAAACAGGAACTTAATATCACCAACCATTCCCATGTTATTAAGGTGTATCTATATAAATGGCCCACCCTGTATAATGCACACAAATGTATAATTATTAAAATGTAATTTCTTCGGCCCTCCACAACTTGCAGTATAATCAATCATAATATCCTGCTGTACAAAATAAAATACCAGGTAAGAGGGGAACTCAAATATACTTGAGAACATTTGGGTCCAATGGGTTACATGTCATGGAAGTGTCTTAGCAAATGTTAACCTCCCTGTTTCTGCTGGATTTCTGTGCAAAAAGCGATCCAATTAATTTTCACAAACTTTTTTCCTTTAACTTACCAAAATGTGTCAAGCAAAGGTATAGTTTACGTTTTGACTATAATAAAAGCTTGAAACACAAAATCAAATCAAAACTAAATTTAATGACTCCCCAAAATCTCTGATCATTTACACTTCAACCTGCACTAATATAAATGTAAAGGTAGCCATACATCTAGTGCTGATGGGCAGATTCAATCAAGAGACACATCTCCGTGTGATCAATTCTGATTAGAGAGAGATCTGTCAGCTGCCAATACACCACAGGCTGATTCCTGATCTATTTCAGAATGAAATCTCTTGAGAATTGGCCGTGTCCAGTGTCTTGCCACTGCCCCCCCCGGCCGGTGAGCCGGAGGGGTAGCTGGCAGGACGGGGGTATTGGGCCTAGCGGTGGGGATGGGGGTCGGACCCCCCCCCCCCTCCCTCGCCTGGGTCCCCCGATCTGCGCTCGCCTCCAGCTGTAAATAGGAAGCAGCCGATGCCCAATAGTAAGAGGCACGGGCGGGGAGGACTCACCTTATCCGCGTTCCAGCGTGCGCTCCACTGACGTCACTTCCTGCATCGCCATCCACTTACAATACAGTGGGCGGCAATGCAGGAAGGGACGTCAGTGGAGTGCACGCCTCAGGCGGCAAAAAGTCTAGGGCTGGCCCTGCTGACTACTAGCTGGTTTCAATTTCTTTGTGTGTGTTTGTAGGAAGATTATTACCTAATTGATAACAAATACCAATTAAATTATATTGCTAAACAATATAGTAGGTACAAGTAAAACAAAGGCAAATACAATAGGACAAGCAATCAGCACACAACACTTGTACTCATCTTTGAAAATTGCTGTGTCTTTCACAGACTTTACAGATGCACCCGTCATCCCTGCTACTCAGAAGGGATGTTCATTTGGATTCTGCAGAATTTAAATTTCCACATTTCCTATCGGAAAACAGAAATTGGAAATCGGAATTCCACAGATAACCGATTGACCACAATTGGATAAATTTAGCCCAATCATAGAGCTCAGACGCATTGGACCAATCAAGAGAATGCAGAATTTTTTTGCAAAATTTTAATTTTAGACCAATCATAAGACTGATTTTCCATTTTTCTGATTTCCGTTTATCCAATTTGCATTTTTCAGATTTAGGGTGCATACACACATGCAATTTTAGTGGACAATCAATGTCCAATGTTACCACCTCCATGTAGAATGAGGGCCAACAGATTTTGAATACTATGAACAGATGCTTAGGTAAGCTCTCATATTACATAAAAGTGATAAATTTGGACAGTCAATATCCAATCAAAATTGGATGTGTGTGCCAGGCTTCACTATCAATGTTTTCCACTCCAATAGTAATGGAGATGCCTAGGTAGTTATAAGTACAGGTAATCCACTTAGAACTGGCAACAGTCTAGCTGGCTGACACTTATTGTACAGATGTTAACTTAAGTGCCTTGCTTAAGGTGTGTATTGTGTGTGTAAAGGCCAAGCTAAGCTGGAGCAAGTATACAGCCAGGGAATATCAGGTGTCTTGCATATTGTGCCCCTGTTCCAGTTCAGTGAATTACTAAGTAGTGAAAGATGACATCCGTAGTATTCTCATCTTAAAAACAAGTCAAAACAACATCTCCCTATCTCAGTTCTGACAGTCTCCTTTTAATAGTTAATTTATTTTGTCTCCAGCTTGGATGCTGAAACACAGTCATTAAGCCTGTAACAGTGAGTATAATGTGCTCATTGTGGGAAATGTGAACTGTTATTCAAGAGACTGCCGGCATTTTCAGAAAATTTCCCACAGAGATGCTAATGCTGTTTTCTTTATATATTGTGTTGCCTGCATAAACGCTAGCCAAACAGAAAACCTTTACATTCCTATGTTGTTGTCATCGCTCTCAGCTTTGCAGTTTTCGAATTCAGGTAAATAAACTCATAATGCAGATGGTCTAACAGATGTGAGCAACAGTCTGAGTCAACAGACAGTGGGCAATACTTTAAATTTTCACTTTTAAATACTAACTAATATGTAATGTAAAACTCTCTGGTGTACTTAGCATCTGTTCCCTTTGGCCAGCCAAAGGTTACAGGTGTGCCTGATGTCATTTCACAGTATGATGAGTCTGGACAGTTCGCGAATGCACACACGCTTTAATCTTTCAAATCACCTACCAGTTTAGTCATACTGTGATTCCATTTGCTACATCTTCTGTTTCAGCTCTTGACCACACTTTTGCACTTGAGTAGCTACTGACCTGAATTAATTCTCCGTACTCTACTGAATGTTTGTATTCCAGTTACTATACTAAAATTCAGAAAATAAAAAAATAGAAAGTAAAAAAAATAATGATATTGAATGATTATCTAAATACAGATCTAATATATTTTGTTTTATGATTTTATTTAAGGTAGAACTAAACTTTCTAAATCAAATTGTGTCTTATCGATCAGCGTTTTTTCAAACACGTTTAAAGACAGCTTAAACAAGTTTAAGATAGTTTAAACAACTAGGTGCTTAGGTGAGAATAAAAGGGCTAATTAGTTCAGTCCAGAGCTGTCCTACTCTGGGAAGCACACAGTAATGTTGTGCTGTAAAAAGAATTGATTGTATTTTCATTTGTTTCTTTTTGATTTAGGACAAACAGTAGGTTTTCTTCCAGTAGAGAGAATGCTCAGCTTTAAGTTTAGTTAGTCGGCCATCTAGTTTTGTTACCTGTTTTCTGTACATTCTGTAACAAGCCTGTCAATAGCCTGCACAGTAGAAAATAAAGTACTGGTGTTGGTAAATCACAAATGACTCCAAACTTGCTTTTCACTCTGCCTATCCCAGAAGGCAAAAGAAATTGCTGACTATCCCTCTGTGTTATATCAATTTATTTAATGTGGGATTGCTGTGAGTGATTTCAGCCAAGCTCATGTAAAAGACAACACACATCCAGATACTCTGTAAAAAGTCTCCACCTTGTAGTTTTTATTATACAGATTGCCAGCAGAATAACTAACCAAACAAAGCAGGGGCTCTGCTGAGCCTCCTCCTTACTCATTGCAATTCCCTGACTAACTAAACCAGAAAACAATGGCAGCATGACCTGAAGTCCATGGTGTGAGAATGAAAATGACACGAGCTCGCATACAACCATCTAAATAACCATACATAATGGAAACCTGGTGCACCCATAGTGTCTTTTACACTCTTTAGATTCCCCCACTCACATCTTCTGTCATGACTAGATGGGCTTCAGAAGCACATTTTGGAGAGGCACTCAGGATGGTGCCAACATGGGCAGCCTGTCTGATACAGGATTTCTGAGGATGGGATGCTAAAATTAGTTCCAGATTACCCTAATCCCAAACAGATTCAGGAGGCTATTGCAATATACCAAACCAGTTTATCCACAATAACCTCTAAGATGGAAGAAATAAGGACAAATGTATCCCTTCTGCATCAGGATTTCCTCAATCTCCAGTCCCACATGACTGAGGTGGAGGAGTGCATTAGTGCTTTAGACTATGCCACCTGTCACTTTAGCCAAAAGACTGTCAATGTGTAAAAATGTGATTTGTACTGTTAGTATACAAGAATGCACTTTAGCACTAGGCACTCTTGCATGAGCACTTTTTTGTACCCCTGACAAAGCCCCCATTTTAGGGGGCTGAAACATGTAGGTTTTTTTATGTAGGGGGATTTTTGTACTGTCTATATAGCAGTTTGGATTGAGGTGACCCCCTATCGCAACTAATTGGGGTTATCTAAACATTACCTTAACCTCAATCCACTGTCACTTCACAATTGCTTTTAGTGTTGCAACCAATGTTTTATATTTGATATTATTAAAAGTTAAGTTTTAGTTCTTAGTCTCATCCAAGAAGTTTAATTTTGTGTGTGTATCACCCTGCTATTATGGCAGAAATTCATAAAGGCTATAAGTCCTTTGTGGGAAGGTAGGATGGACTGAAGAATAGGAATAAGTGCTTGGATATCTCCCAGATTCATCCCTTTCTTAAACAAGAGGCCATTAAAATGCTTGTAGGTGCTCTAATAATTTCTCATCTTGATTCCTGCCTACCAAAAAGACTGACTGGCACCTCTTCGATCCCTAATGGACTCTACTGCTTGTTTCTTCTACCTCTCCTCCCACTCCTCTGATGCTGCCTCTCTCGGATAATCCCTCCATTGACTGCTAATTGCCCAAAGGATCTAAATCAAACTCCTTACACTATCATACAAAGCTCTACAGAGGCTGTCTACTCCATACCATTCTTCATTAATCTCATCCCTCCTGAAACCCATTTGTATTAAGAGATTTCTCCTTTAATTCCACCAGGGAGTCTATTTCTAAGAAGTAGTTTCTCCTTTAATTCTACCTGTTCTTACTTACTTTCTCTTTCTCTATAAACTTTGTCTGTCCTCTCCTACAGATCAGATCTCACAGCACTCAGAGACAATATGCCCACAACATGTCCACAAATGTACATACTACTAAATTGGAAATCAAGTGATTCTGATTCACCCAATAAGAGACATTCCACTGCCTCATCTCCAAAAACTCTGTAAATAAAATGATAACTGACATATTATTCAGCTTTATCCATTCAACAACTGCAGCCTATCCAGCATGCAGCACTAGCAGCCACCCCACCTCCAGTACCTCCAGCAGACACCCAGTCTCCAGAACCTCAAGCAGACCCCTGCATCCAGCACTCCAACAGCTGCCCTGCCTTCAGTATTACCGGTAGCCATCTTTGCTTAAAAAATACAAAAGCAATCTAATGCCAACATGAAAACAAACTCTTCTTGCCATTGTCTCCTAACCTAAGTCAAATGTATTTGCTGAAAAAGAGTCCAAAGCTTTAGCTGTAAAAGCCATCACAGTTTTGTGACTATCAGAGTGATCAGAAATTGACAGTTTCCATACAACGTCTACTTTGTATGGAACCATTTACTCAACATTTATTTATTTTATTTACTTATTTTAGTATATAAATAGTGCAAACATATTACATATCACTGTACAGAGTATATTGTTTTGTCACTAACTGTCCCTCAGAAGGGCTCACAATCTAGTTCCTACCATAATCATATGTATGTATCGTGTAGTGCATGTATCATAGTCTAAGGCCAATTTAGAGAGGAAGCCAATTAACTTACCTGTATGTTTTTGGGATGTGGGAGGAAACTGGAGTGCCTGGCGGAAACTCATGCAGACACAGGGAGAACATTCCAACTTCTTGCAGATGTTGACCTCGCTGGGATTCGAACCAGTGCTGCAAGGTGAGAGCGCTAACCACTACGCCAACGTGCTTCCCGTGCTGGAACTGGTACATAGCAAGGTGCTTCATTTACATCCACTGTTGGTCATTTTACAAATATATATTAGATACTTTTAATATTTGTCTTTCCAAGTTTTAGTGAAAATATAATTTTATACTCTTTAATATGAATTATTTGTGTTCGCTTACGCTTCCTTGTGTTTCTTTCTTAAGATGAACTTCATATCTGTTCCTTTTTGGAAAGGTTTATAAAGCTAAACTGCTCATTCTTCTAGTTTAAATGTATTACATAAAACCTGGATTAAATATTTTTATTTTTCCCGAAATGTAGAACTAAGAGATATAAAGGGTAAAAACTAAGAAACAAAAATAAAGGAAAAACAAGGGGAAAAAAACACCATGTGATTGCTTGTAAATACCCATTATATGTGGTCAATAGCTACTTTATATCCTATTCCTAGCTTAAAGAGATCTAGTAGAAGCCAAAATGTTGTATTATATAGCACATCAGGTAGTCGTGCTTCTGAAGCATTTATTTTTATTCAAGCTGACAGGAGGTTCCTGAAATTTGAAACTACATTTGTAAGTACTGTGGGCATTACAATTTTGTAAATTAAATGTTGATTGGGTCCCACAGCATTGTACTTTGTTAAGCATACTGTGCCTTTTAAGCAAATGAAAAGAAGATGCATATGTTGTTAATTAACATGTAACACGTTTGTTCACTTTGTTTAAAATGAGTTCCAATGAAACTGTGAGGTCTGCTTACTAGGTAGTAAGTATTTGTAATCTCCCCCTTTAAAGTGCTCTATTAGTAGGTTCTTTTCTTGTTTTGTTAAAATAAGCAGTTTTGTTGTTCAGAAAGGTCAAGTTTGATTTTGTTTTTTTCAATGCAGGCCAGGATGGAAGGTATTAAGTTTCTTTGTAACATGCTTGTTTACAACTGGAAGAAAACACTCCTTTGCTCTATGTAATAAGACTTTGGGTAGCAGATACTATAAAAATGCAACTGATACAGTAAATCAAATATCATGTAACAAAATGGTCAATTTATGTGAGGTGGAAAGCTTTTTTTCTGCTGCTGTTGGACAAAAGCATTGTGGCATTAGTAATGTTCAAGAGAATTCTAAAGAATTTTTCAAATGATAAATTGGAATTAGAGATAAAGAAATGGATTCTGAGATCCATACATTTGACAGATTTACTTCTGATGGTAGACAGCAACAATGTTATAATTCAATAGATTTTCAAAGTACACGTGTCAAATTTGGTGGACTCCCACGAGGTTCTATCAATGTATTTTATGCCTCCCATGTGTCAAAGTGCATGTGATACACTCAGAGGATAATGACTGAACAGGAAAACCCTCACTGCCTCTGGAAGTAATACAGAAGTCCTTTGTTGGTCATTCTTTTTGCTTCCCTGTTTTGTTTGCCTTTGTTCCTGATTTGTTTGATCCCTCTCTTCTGGCAGCCTTCCCTTGTCTCTCCTGCCCTCCATACTCCTGTTCAGAATCTAGACACACACATTCTATCTGAAAAGAGCTGTGCTGGGTAAAAGGAAGGTTAGATGTGAATTAATTGGCCCTGGTGGGGCACTCTACCTTCTGACTCAAATGCAAAAAGGAAAGGATGAAGGGAGAAAGAATCCACCCATTTTCCACAGAACTCTTGTCCAATGGTAAATATGTCAATAGGGGACATTCAGTCATTGATACCAATTTAACTTCTGATTACAGAAGTTCATATTGTAAGCCTCTTTGCACTTATATGGTTATAATTTGGACCTCCTTGGTTTTGAGCAGTAGAGTGTTGCACCGTGTTAGCCATCAGTAAAAGCAAGAATTTTTGATTCTTTGATTCAGGGATGATTCAATTTTTTTTGGTTATGAGTACAGGCTGTCTCCTACTTACAAACAGGTTCCATTCCAGGAGATTGTTTGTAAGTTAATTTTGTTTGTAAGTTGAGTCCTGAGTTAAACATGGAGAAACGGGATAAATGATTTATTTTCAGACGACTCTGGATTTAGACATATAGTATATGCTATGTTTTTGGATGTTTCAGTATGATTTTAGGGTGTTTTAAACGACTACATTAGGAAATTGTCCGCAGCACTAGCAAAAATAAATAAATAAATAAATAATAAAAAAAAAATATATATATATATATATATATATATATATATATGTATATATATATATGTGTGTGCTTAGGGCCCAAGCCAATAGACCTATAAGTACATAGAGAAAGAAGGACCCAAGGGTGTCCTCTCCTCCTTTCAAAGCGGGGTGACGCCTGCGAACCTGGTGGAACGTCTGAGGGGACCCCAGTCTTCTCCAGCCGCTTGACTTATCTTCATCCTGGGCTAAGTATCTTCCTATTTTTTCACTCTCACCCCCAGCCTCTTTATGCACTTCACTCAATAGGCTGCTCCTATTAATTGTTTAGGTTTGTGTACTCTAGAATACAGGGAGTGCAGAATTATTAGGCAAATGAGTATTTTGACCACATCATCCTCTTTATGCATGTTGTCTTACTCCAAGCTGTATAGGCTCGAAAGCCTACTACCAATTAAGCATATTAGGTGATGTGCATCTCTGTAATGAAAAGGGGTGTGGTCTAATGACATCAACACCCTATATTAGGTGTGCATAATTATTAGGCAGCTTCCTTTCCTTTGGCAAAATGGGTCAAAAGAAGGACTTGACAGGCTCAGAAAAGTAAAAAATAGTGAGATATCTTGCAAAGGGATGCAGCACTCTTAAAATTGCAAAGCTTCTGAAGCGTAATTATCGAACAATCAAGCGTTTCATTCAAAATATTCAACAGGGTCGCAAGAAGTGTGTGGAAAAACCAAGGCACAAAATAACTGCCCATGAACTGAGAAAACTCAAGCGTGCAGCTGCCAAGATGCCACTTGACACCAGTTTGGCCATATTTCACTGCTGCAACGTGATGGAGTGTCCAAAAGCACAAGGTGTGCAATACTCAGAGACATGGCCAAGGTAAGAAAGGCTGAAAGACGACCACCACTGAACAAGACACACAAGCTGAAACGTCAAGACTGGGCCAAGAAATATCTCAAGACTGATTTTTCTAAGGTTTTATGGACTGATGAAATGAGAGTGAGTCTTGATGGGCCAGATGGATGGGCTCGTGGCTGGATTGGTAAAGGGCAGAGAGCTCCAGTCCGACTCAGACGCCAGCAAGGTGGAGGTGGAGTACTGGTTTGGGCTGGTATCTTTAAAAGATGAGCTTGTGGGGCCTTTTCGGGTTGAGGATGGAGTCAAGCTCAACTCCCAGTCCTACTGCCAGTTTCTGGAAGACACCTTCTTAAAGCAGTGGTACAGGAAGAAGTCTGCATCCTTCAAGAAAAACATGATTTTCATGCAGGACAATGCTCCATCACACACGTCCAAGTACTCCACAGCGTGGCTCGCAAGAAAAGGTATAAAAGAAGAAAAACTAATGACATGACCTCCTTGTTCACCTGATCTGAACCCCATTGAGAACCTGTGGTCCATCATAAAATGTGAGATTTACAAGGAGGGAAAACAGTACACCTCTCTGAACAGTCTGGGAGGCTGTGGTTGCTGCTGCACGCACTGTTGATGGTGAACTGTGATGATTTGCTCAGCTGCCTGTGCAGGCAGGCAGCTTTTTGACCATTGTGTAGGTTTGCATGCTGCAGGACTTTGGAAAGAAGAGCTTCTGTCAGTTTTGCAGCTTGTGCTTGCTGAGGAATTTGCATACGTTGTCATGCAAATTGCCTGGCCACATTCATTGGAGGCGTGTACTATAAGTACTATGTGTGTCCCACAGTGCTTTGCTGTTCATAAGGAGTCTTCCTGTGAAACACTCTGGAGAGTGTCAGCCATGCTCTTTGTTTGAAGATCAGCTTAGAGTAATTCCTGGAAAACTGCACTAGGCAGGTTTCCTTAGTGCAGTTAGGATTGCTTATCTGTTTGTTTGTTCTGTTGCTATTGTCCTGTCCCAGCGGTGGTCGACAGGAAATGGTTCTGATCTCTGTTCTTGGAGTATAGCTGGTGCAGCGGTTGTTACCAGCTATCTCTTCTGTTCTGTCTCCTGGGATCGCGCTAGCCACTTTTCGCTAAGCGCTGTGGATCCTTCCGTTCTGTCTCCTGGGATCGCGCTAGCCACTTTTCGCTAAGCGCTGTGGATCCTTCCGTTTTGTCTCCTGGGATCGCGCTAGCCACTTTTCGCTAGCGCTGTGGATCCTTCTGTTCTGTCTCCTGGGATCGCGCTAGCCACTTTTCGCTACCTATCTCTATCTTGTCCCTGTTTTCGTGTGTCTGTCTTGTCTGCTACGAATGCTTGCTGGAGGCTCGGTGAGGTAACCGTTAAGCAAGCGTTCGCGTCCTCTGTTTCATGTTTGTCTGTCGATGGTTAGTTAGGCGTGCTTGTCTCTATTGTGCTTATCACGTGGAGACCGCGCATAACCGCGTGCACTGTTGCGAATGAGTGCGGTGTTCGCGGTTAGCTAGCATTTGTTATTTTCCGCATCTCCTCATTGTATGATTTGCTGTGCCTTTGCTATCCTCGTATTCTGTTCTGATCTGCCTTGTGTCACTTCTGGCAATCGCCTTTCTTGCGGTTGCGTTTCTGTTTCGTATCTGCTGTTGTGTGTGCGCGGTCGCGGGGTGGCGACTAGATTGGCGCACACACATACTATCTGTCCCTTTGCTCGTTCTCATTCGCAATAGCCTCTCTTGCGATTGCGTTCTGCGCTTCGTACAATTCCTGTCTGGCATTTGTGGAGGTACAGAGGAATGGTTCCACTGCACTCCCCAGCGCCATCTGCCGACAGGAATTTCCCTCTACGGGTGCGTAGCACCTTTTGCTGGGTGCCTGCAAATATACGCTTGTGGAGGATTTCCGCCGTATCAGCGCACGCGTTGTGCGCTGATCACGGAGAAAGTTCCACAATCGTTACAGTATGAACAGCCCAACCCAAAACCCCAGTGTAGACGGAATTTCTGATTTGTACGATTTTGTCGAGTTTGGGTCCTGTGTCTTTAAGAGCTTTAAAAGGCTAAATTCAGAGACCAAGGCGGAATTTCTTTCTGAATATGTGAGGTTTTGCCTGAATCCCACCTTTCAGATTTCTGATCCGTCCACGTCGGCTCTACTGTTTGCCTATGTGCTCTTAAAAGACGATTTGTTCACCTGGGCATATGATGTGCTAAAACACAATTCTTGGAATAATAATCTGTATCAGTTTCTTGCAGTGATATTATCTCACTGGTTTAAACTGCCTGGCTTACCACCTGCTCTGATTGAGTGTGTAGCTGCTGATAAGTCAGCTGATCTTTCCCTTCCATGCAAAACCTTTCAGTATGACAATCAGTTCAATGTGTCTGTTGCCACTTCAGGTTTTAAACAGCAGACATGCAAAGTTGCAAAAAAGGGAAAAACTAAAAAGCGCAAGCATCTGAATAAAACACTCCCTAATGATGTGTATAATGATGTTGCTCAATCTCCAGGTTTTTTGCCCCAATCCAAAGCTTATGTGGATCCTGCTATAGGTAGGATCGCACACTATATTAAAGCAGTTAAAAAATCTGTTCTTGTTCCTGAACTCCACCCATATGGAGATTATCTGGATACTGGCCTGTTTGAACCCCCATTTGCTTCCTGGGATGTTGGGGCCTTGCTGGAAGAATTCGATTTTGATTGGAAAGCCTTTTGCGATTTTTACATCGCAAAAAGCGAGAATGTCTTGAATGCTTGTCTCGATTCTATGTACCTTCTGATTGATTCCGATGAATGTGACAAGGATGATGTGGATCTGGTGATCTATGTATGGCAAACCATTTTGGATGAGTTGCACACACACCAACCGATTGATTCCAATAAAAAGACATCATTTTCGGATGATTGTTCCTGCCTTTCTGGGGTAAAGCATGTGAGTCTTAACTTTGTGCAATCTGAAATGAATGAGTGTGCCGCTGTGGTTGATTCCTGTGCGAATCCTGAAGGATTCTCTCCTGACAGTGTGCAGTTTGAATCTGTGCAATCTGATGCCTGTTTCTCGGATGTTCCTGCAGATTGTGATCGGCATGAGTCTGCCGGTTTCCTCAAGGATGTGTGGGATCCTTTGTCATTTAGAAACAGATCTTTGAGATCTTCCGTCTGTGACCCTGCTATGGGGAAAATTTCTCGACTATGCAGCGTCAAAAGTAAAATTAATATGCCTAATAAAGTTTATCCTGTTGATGTCACTATTTCTTCTGCAAATGAGTCTCTGTCTCACCCTGTTCACGCCTGTAAGGACCCGTTGCCTGATGACAGTTGCTCCAGTGTTCCGGTCCTAGATGCCTTGCAGTCTGCTCCGCAGATCGCGGAGGTTTGCGCTATGGAAGCATCAGTTTCACAACCTAAAGTGAGTTTTGATTCGCAGGTTTTGCGTTCTGATTCCTCGGATTCGACATTGTTAGCCGAATCTAAGAGTGAGACAGCGCTTAGGTTTTGCGAATCTGATGCCGAACCTTCTTTGCCTTGTTCAGAGACGCTTTCTCTGAACCTGCCCTGTACCATGAATGAAAACATGTTCTCCTTTCACACTGACGTTTGTGAGCCCCTTTCTTGCTCTGAGGGAAGTGTTGATTCTGCACCCTGTACTCTGGATGAGTCAATGTGGCTTTGCTTAGAATCCCTTGCAGTGTCCCTAGAGGCTCGTCTAGGTATTGCCACTATACTCACCTGTTTTTCTGCAGTTTTGGAGTTACAAGCTAGTTTGACTGCCACACAGAATTCTGGGTACAGTGAAAATGAAGTTAGGGAGTCAGTGTGTGTTCCCGTAAATATTCCTGTACATCCCGCTAATTATGATGAAGTTCAGTCTCAGTTTATGGTGGAACCTTCCCTGGGACATCTGCCCTGTTCACAAAATAAAGTTCCAGTTTTGCCCTGTAACATGGATAGTACAGAATCCTTCTTAGAAAACTTGAAAAATGATGTTCCTGAGGTCTTGTTTGATGTTCTGGAGGTCTCCGAGTTCCTCCCAAAGGGTGCAGAACTTGTAGGAGGTGTCTCCTGCCCCCCAAGTCCTTCTGAGGTGTTGCCCTCTTCCCTACGGAAGAGGGCAACACCTCAGAAGGACTTGGGGGGCAGGAGACACCGCCTACGCATTGCTGCCTTGCTGGCTACCTTTTCAGCTCTAGTGGAGCTTCAGTCATGTGTAGTCAATGATGATATTGCAGTCACAGAAATTTCCGAATTTGAATCCGAGTCTTCTTTTGAAAGTCCAGTGCTTGAGACCATTGCTCGTGATGATTCTCTGCCCGGTCCTGGTTTTGGTTTCCTCATGTCAGACTCTGAGGTTGGCAGTTCCCCAACATGTCCTGAGGTTTCTCCTGTGCTGGTGTACCCCAATGTGCTCTGTGACCCAGAAAGCCCAAGTGTGCCTCGGTTACCAGCATACTCAGATGCTTTCTCGGTGGAGACATGTTCTGATTTAGCCTGCCTGCTTGCATGCCCAGAAGTGGTCCCTGAAAGTCTTGATCTTGATGGGTGTCCTCGTAATTCTGAGTCTGGAATTGTCATTGGTTCCATAGGGGTTCTTGATAGTTCTCCATGTGAGCCTGGTGATTGTTCTGCCCTCTTGGGATCTCTGTGGAGCTTCAAAAGGTTCTGGGAGATTCCGGGAGAAATTTTGCTTGGTACCCTGGATAAGATCAACGGTGGCTTTTGTGTTGTAAGGGACACTTCGAACAGGTTTTGTGGCAGATTTGGTATTTTCGGACGCTCCTTGGAAGGTGGTGGGTATTGTCTGGAGGGTTTCGGTGGCTTCTTCTCTGGTATCCACAGTCCTGATGGGTGTTACGCTGAAACTTGTAGTGCTGATGGGCATGTTTCGGTGGCTTCTGTTTCCGATGAGGTCGGTTTCGGGTGGACTGACTCTGGAATTGGACTTTGTCGGGCTGTCCCGACTTTCATGAGTTTTCAGTTTGAGTCTGTTGCTAATAGCACTTTTGAGCGTCATCTGGAATTCGACCCTGGAGGGGGGGGGGGGGGGTACTGTGATGATTTGCTCAGCTGCCTGTGCAGGCAGGCAGCTTTTTGACCATTGTGTAGGTTTGCATGCTGCAGGACTCTGGAAAGAAGAGCTTCTGTCAGTTTTGCAGCTTGTGCTTGCTGTGGAATTTGCATACGTTGTCATGCAAATTGCCTGGCCACATTCATTGAAGGCGTGTACTATAAGTACTATGTGTGTCCCACAGTGCTTTGCTGTTCATAAGGAGTCTTCCTGTGAAACACTCTGGAGAGTGTCAGCCATGCTCTTTGTTTGAAGATCAGCTTAGAGTAATTCCTGGAAAACTGCGCTAGGCAGGTTTCCTAAGTGCAGTTAGGATTGCTTATCTGTTTGTTTGTTCTGTTGCTATTGTCCTGTCCCAGGAAATGGTTCTGATCTCTGTTCTTGGAGTATAGCTGGTGCAGCGGTTGTTACCAGCTATCTCTTCTGTTCTGTCTCCTGGGATCGCGCTAGCCACTTTTCGCTAAGTGCTGTGGATCCTTCCGTTCTGTCTCCTGGGATTGCGCTAGCCACTTTTCGCTAGCGCTGTGGATCCTTCTGTTCTGTCTCCTGGGATCGCGCTAGCCACTTTTCGCTAGCGCTGTGGATCCTTCTGTTCTGTCTCCTGGGATCACGCTAGCCACTTTTCGCTAGCGCTGTGGATCCTATCTCTCGCTTGTCCCTGTTTTCGTGTGTCTGTCTGCTACGGACGCTTGCTGGAGGCTCGGTGAGGTAACCGTTAAGCAAGAGTTCGCGTCCTCTGTTTTATGTTTGTCTGTCGATGGTTAGTTAGGCGTGCTTGTCTCTATTGTGCTTATCACGTGGAGACCGCGCATAACCGCGTGCACTGTTGCGAATGAGTGCGGTGTTCGCGGTTAGCTAGAGTTTGTTATTTTCCGCATCTCCTCATTGTATGATTTGCTGTGCCTTTGCTATTCTCGTATTCTGTTCTGATCTGCCTTGTGGTGGCGGAGTGGCGACTAGATTGGCGCACACACATACTATCTGTCCCTTTGCTCGTTCTCATTCGCAATAGCCTCTCTTGCGATTGCGTTCTGCGCTTCGTACAATTCCTGTCTGGTATTTGTGGAGGTACAGAGGATTGGTTCCTCTGCACTCCCCAGCGCCATCTGCCGACAGGAATTTCCCTCTACGGGTGCGTAGCACCTTTTGCTGGGTGCCTGCAAATATACGCTTGTGGAGGATTTCCGCCGTATCAGCGCACGCGTTGTGCGCTGATCACGGAGAAAGTTCCACAATCGTTACATGAACAGATCAAAACACTGACAGAATCCATGGATGGCAGGCTTTTGAGTGTCCTTGCAAAGAAAGGTGGCTATATTGGTCACTGATTTGTTTTTGTTTTGTTTTTGAATGTCAGAAATGTATATTTGTGAATGTTGAGATGTTATATTGGTTTCACTGGTAAAAATAAATAATTGAAATGGGTATATATTTGTTTTTTGTTAAGTTGCCTAATAATTATGCACAGTAATAGTCACCTGCACACACAGATATCCCCCTAAAATAGCTAAAACTAAACACAAACTAAAAACTACTTTCAAAAATATTCAGCTTTAATATTAATGAGTTTTTTGGGTTCATTGAGAACATGGTTGTTGTTCAATAATAAAATTATTCCTCAAAAATACAACTTGCCTAATAATTCTGTACTCCCTGTATATATTGTATATCACTATTAGCACTCAGCACTTTATTTTGTTTTTTCTTATATGTATATGTGGTTATACAGTTTTTTTGCACTGTCAAATATAGGTACAGAACCCGGGTTCAACCGCCGGTGGGCTCTTATTTGATGCCCACCAAGCTGGCATAGATCATTATTGTGATTCATTATATCTATTTATATATGCCTGAAAAATACATGAATTATTGCAGCTGGATGTTTTAGGACTATGGTGTATTTTCTAATTGTTTTTATGTACGTATTGAACTCCTATATGTGTCATTAATTATCATATGTGAATACAACTTTTTGTATCATTATTTATGCATTTGAGTGGTGCTATTATATGGGCCTTCTTTCTCTATGTACTTATAGTTTTAAACTACTTATAACAATACTGTAACATTTGACAACAAAAATATGTTGGATAAAAACAGTATTGTACTATTCGGTACATGAAGATAACTTTGTTTGTATCTCTGAAACATTGTAACTCGTGTCATTTGTAAGTAGGGGACTGTCTGTAATGACAGTACAATATTAATACAAGGGTTATGTTTTTAGGGGATTCCAAAGTTGTTAACGGTTTCGGTCAAATACCGCTGTTTCCCTGCCGAAGGGAGGCTTCAGAAATGCTTCAGTAGCCCGAGTGCTCCCGAAGACGGGCCGCTCTACACTGCACACGCGCGAGCGCCATCTATGACGCACTCGCACATGCGCAGTATGGAGCCGCCTGTCTTTGGGAGGACGCGGCTCCCGAAGACTTCTGAAGTCCCCGCGGTGGGGGAATTGAACGGGGGAGCCAGCACAGCCCCGAGGGCACACGGAGAGAAGAGGGAAGGCTCATTAGGACCCGAGCCTTCCCTTTCCTTAGGTGAGTATCCGGCTTTTTTTTAGTTACATATGGATTCCCATTAGCTTTAAGTTTGTTAATTTTTACATTTTTGGTGAATTTATACACTAAAATAAACTAAGTTTCGTGGTTTTACTGTAAAAATAAAAAATAATCACGTTTTTGCGGTAAAAATAACAATTGTCCATGTTTTGCAAATTTATTTTTGCAAACATTTTGTCGAAAATGACATTTTTACGTGCGACAATTACATTGGTGAAAATTTGAGGGCAACACAGGATAGAAGTATGTAAGAAAGAAGGGTCTTTTACCTCTATTTCATAATGCTCTGGTCTGGTACTTTCTTTCCAAGATACAAAAATCCCTGGTGGAGCTAGCAAGAAGGCCTATCGTCTAGGGATAGGGATCCCTTACTGAGCCCATTTAATCACCTCGACCACACCTTGAGACTATTGTTGTCAGAGATCCTGTCACTGTTAAAACATAAAATGGAACGGTTAGGGAAAATTGAAGACTGGCCATGTGATGCAACCTGATTGGTGGTAATGGTTAAAGCAGTTAGTTTACATAGTCGAATTCCACAGTTGACTGGCACCTTTACTGTAAGGAGGTTGTTACAGAGAAAGGATTGCCCAGATGATTATGTTGAGATCGTATGTGAGGACTTGCACTTTGTCTTTTAGCACAATGCATTTCAACTTGAGTGTGATTGGTACCACCAGGAGTCTGGAACAGCAATGGGGACCTGTATGTTTTCTTGAGCCCGACTAGTTGTGGTCACCTTTGGCAGAGTTTTATCCATATTATTTATTGATTTTAATGCACTATATAAGGTCAATGAGGTTGCATTCTGTATGTTTTATTTTCTTTATTTATTTTCCCTTCCTCTATTGGCTTGGGACCATGATCTAGTGGGCATTACACACCAGTTCAGTGCCTTTATACTGCTCTTTCCATCCCCCTCTTCATGCTCTTGTTTGTTTTTATACATATTTAATGCTGTGATACTGTATATTAAAATGGATACTTAATCACCTGTATACACTGATCCTTGTGTGCCGCCAAGCCCAATTGGTATATCCCCTTTATAGCCAGGGTGAGAGTGGGATTGTCTAGGCCAAGTCAATCCATGTCTTTTCTCTTTCTAGTGAAATGTTAAGCCATGCACCTAGCCCAATTACCATTGAATGGCCCAGTTTCTGAACAGGGCATGAATATGCAATGGGGGCTGGAAAGCTGGGTGGAGTCAGGCGGTGTACACAGTGGGAGATGACACAATATGCCACGTGCGACTAAAAGTTTGTAACTCTTGTTGGTGCAATAACTGGCCTCCCTGCATCCTCCAGTCATACCTGCAATGACGCAACCCCATCTCGTGAAAGAGCTGTAAGGTAACAGGGAGTGCTTCCCATTGGGGGGTTCCTCTGCACAATTATCTGCACTTTTTGAATAATTGCAAATGGTGTTTTAGGCCAGTGCCGTTTTCTTGCTCTTTTGTGTGGATATATGTTCCTTGATGAGTCAGCATGGATGCTAAATTGCACCACTGCACTGTCATATAATGTGATTTTGCTGAGGGCTGGTAATTTTCTTACCAATTGGAAACTAAACATAAAGAACCTATTCCTTTTACAATAGTAAATTTTTCATCTAAAATCAACTTATTTTTAAGTCTTTATGTCCCTTTGCTCTGCATATTGTCCTTGGAATAAAGAGGTCACCTTACAAGTCTTTATATTGACATTGGGACCTGATGCGATTCAAAAATATAAAAGATTTGTTGCATGAGAGTCTTCTATCTCCCAGGCATTGAACACACATTAACGTCTGGTTAAATTTTTAATTTAACACTGTCAATGCCTATGCAATTTAACATTGCGTGGAAAGTTTACGTTACCAATTTGAAGTGGGAATTATAAGCAAAATTCTGTGTGATGTCTAATTGATATGCTGGACCTGAAGCTGTACTCAGCACTTCCCATCACTCCTCACTTCAGTTCTTATCCCCCATGCCAGCTATTATTTCCAGAATATCTAGTACCTTGTTGTTCTTCCCATCTGTTTCCTGATTCCAATAATTGATCTCGGCTTGTTTCCTGACTACACTTGATTTCCGCCTGCCTGCCCTGACCCATTGTCTGTTTATCGATTACACCAGAACTCCACCTGCCTTGACTCTAAGCCTGTTTTACCGTTTTGCCTGTACTCTACCTGCCCTGATCTTGGACCGTCTGATTGTGCTTCTGCCTGCTGATTCTGTACATTGTTGTGTCTCAACGATCTCTACTACGCAGTGTCACCTGTTCTCTGTTGTCACTGGTGGGGCGATCCTGAGGGCTGTGACCTGGTGGCTACCAGGCAGCAAAGTAGTCCACTGCCCACTAAGGGTAGCAGGCCCATCATCCCTTGCGGGATGCTCTGGTGAAGACCCATAGCCACTTAGACTCCACACCTTGGGAGAGACCACGCTAACCATTAATGACAGGGTCAACAGGACTTCTCTAAACACAACAAGGGCAACCCCTGAGGTCATGCATGCATGCATGGCCCTGTATCCCTTAAGATGGCCTTGCCCATCTAATTCCCTCCACTGGTGATGCTATCCCACAGAGAAAAGAGTTTTGTTTCCTGTAATTCCAATAGTTCATGTAATTTGTCTCTGTTTGACTTTCTGATACTTCATTGGTTTCCTTGGCCTCAGATCCTATTCCTTGCACACACAAGTCTTGGAGGCAACCGGAGTTGGGTAGACTCATTCAGCCTCCCATTGAAGTGGAGGCTTGACTTTAGGTGCAGAGCATGGTGAGGATTGGGATATAGGATCTGAAAGTAAACCTGTGATTGATAGAGAGTCTTACAAACAGTTGTATTTGCCCTGCAACCTGCTGTCTGGAATTAAGTGTTGCTGCTTATCTTTTGTTTACCAAGTCCTTAACATATCTATCTTTGAGACCTTGTGTGGACTACAGGAAGATGAAAAAGATTACCATAAAGAATCGGTACCTAACTCAACACATGATTTCATATGGGCCTCTTATGCCAATATGGAATAACATAATGTTTCCTCCTGGCTTTAATTCTACCTCTATAATGAGGAAATCATTGGGTGAAAATATTACCGTGAGCTCTCTATTGACATCCGAATTGATTCCCTCGAGGCAAGAACTGTTGAACAAATGCCAAAATGCAAACATACCATTCTTTGAATACCTTCAACTGGGTCACTTTTAAAGGCAGTGTTTGAGAGAGGGATATATGGTGAGAGATATCTCTGATGTGGAAAAGCAATTATTTATTCTCCAGATCGAGGTGCTCTCTCATTATACTATAAGATGCTCCTGGACATTGATTATGATAATAAGCCATCATTTGTATCTAAATGGCAACAGGAATTAGGAATGTAGTTCTCTGATAAAGAGTGGGATAAAGCCTTTCTTTTTGCAAATAAAGCTTCAATTTCTGGTAGAGGAAAAGAAAATGCATATAAAATGTTATCGTGTTGGTATAAAACCCCTGTAATGATTCATAAGTTTTGTTCTGATTTTCCTTCCCAATGTTGGAGATGTGATGCGGATGAAGGTAATATGGTACACATCTGGCACTCATGCCCTCTGATTAAACCCTTCTGGTCCAAAATTTGTAAAATAGCTTCTGATTGTCTAGGAATTACTATTGAAAATCCCCCTGCTACTCTACTTCTATTAATGCTTCCAATGCCTATCAAAACATTTAAGAAATCTATCTTGAAACACTTTTTGGCAGCAGCTAGACTAGCGATACCTAAATTTTGGAAATCTAAAACACCTCCATCCATCGCTGACTGGTGTAAGGAAATGGAATACATTGAGCGTATGGAAAACTTTGTCCAAGAATCACACGCTAAGCCACTATCTCATGCCAACTCCTGGTTATTGTGGCATATCTATCAAGAATCAGAAGAGGGAAAGGCCATGCTAAGAGGTGAGGCATAAATTCCATGGTTTTTCTCTCTTATCTTAATTGCCCTATAATCCACGTGGAATGGAAGCTCCTCCATAGATTGTATTGAATTCGGTTGAGCTTTTTTCAAGTCATTTTGTCCTTCTGATGAGATTAAATAACAAACATAAGTTTTATTTTTATAAGAACCAATGAGAGAGAGAGAATGGGAGGGTTTAGAGTGGTACAGAGGGGGGGGGGGGGGGGGGGGTGTTAGGATGATCTGTGGAATGAAAATTCAAGTTATCTTTCCTCATAAGCATTACCTGTTATAAATATGCATATCTGGCTTATTATTAATATGTATATGTATATAAGCTTTACTATGTATAATGTGTATTATGCTTTGATTAAAGCCATGTTTTCGGCAGACTATTTCTCTAAAATGACTGTTATGATATTTCTATTCACTGTCTCAATAAAATTTGTTTGAAATTTTAAAAAAAAAAATCGGTACCCATTACCCTTGTTACCTGACCTCTTCCAGAGACTTAATTTAGCCAATGTCTTCACAAAGCTTGATTTGAGAGGTGCATATAAATTCATCAGAATTCGAGAAGGAGATGGGTGGAAGACATCCTTTTGTTCTCGACATGGACACTTTAAGTATCTTGTTATGCCATTCGGACATTCTAATTCCCCAGATAGAGTCCAACACTTTTTAAATTACAAATAAATTACCAAGGGGTGAGCAGCACTAACCAAATTTTTATGCAATTCTATGCAAAGCATGCACACAGTGCTGGAGGTCCCCAGACTCCATAAGAAATATATAAGTACAGAGGGGCTGCAGCACACATCAGGAAAACAGTGACAGGGGCTCTTGGTTACGCTTTAACGCGCTTAAGCTCACCAACTGCGCCAAAGTGTCCCCAATCTGGTGAGTCCTACTCTACCATGCAAAATGCCAGTTTTTATAAGCAGTCTAGTGGGAACTAAACCAAAAACCCTAAAATGTCAACTAGATGGGAAAAAAAGGAAATTAAAAACACCTCACCCTTCACCTAGCTACCAAACGAACTCTCTGAACATGTGCAATGCACTCATTTATATACTTAACTGTGCTAGAGGTGGGCGTGGTCATGCAGGCTCACAGGGGAAAATTATAAATAAATTACCAAGGGGTGAGCAGCACTAACCAAATTTTTATGCAATTCTATGCAAAGCATGCACGCAGCGCTGGAGGTCCCCAGACTCCATAAGAAATATATAAGTACAGAGGGGCTGCAGCACACAACAGGAAAACAGTGACAGGGGCTTTTGGGCTCTTGGTTACGCTTTAACGCGCTTAAGCTCACCAACTGCGCCAAAGTGTCCCCAATCTGGTGAGTCCTACTCTACCATGCAAAATGCCAGTTTTTATAAGCAGTCTAGTGGGAACTAAACCAAAAACCCTAAAATGTCAACCCTAAAATGTCAACTAGATGCACCAACTGCGCCAAAGTGTCCCCAATATGGTGAGTCCTACTCTACCATGCAAAATGCCAGTTTTTATAAGCATGACCTGCATGACCACGCCCACCTCTAGCACAGTTAAGTATATAAATGAGTGCATTGCACATGTTCAGAGAGTTCGTTTGGTAGCTAGGTGAAGGGTGAGGTGTTTTTAATTTCCTTTTTTTCCCATCTAGTTGACATTTTAGGGTTTTTGGTTTAGTTCCCACTAGACTGCTTATAAAAACTGGCATTTTGCATGGTAGAGTAGGACTCACCAGATTGGGGACACTTTGGCGCAGTTGGTGAGCTTAAGCGCGTTAAAGCGTAACCAAGAGCCCCTGTCACTGTTTTCCTGTTGTGTGCTGCAGCCCCTCTGTACTTATACTTTTTAAATTACAGTGGCTTGCAAAAGTATTCGGCCCCCTTGAAGTTTTCTACATTTTGTCAAATTACTGCCACAAACATGAATCAATTTTATTGGAATTCCACGTGAAAGATCAATACAAAGTGGTGTACACGTGAGAAGTGGAATGAAAATCATACATTATTCCAAACATTTTTTACAAATCAATAACTGCAAAGTGGGGTGTGCGTAATTAATCAGCCCCCTGAGTCAATACTTTGTAGAACCACCTTTTTCTGCAATTACAGCTGCCATTCTTTTAGGGTATGTCTCTACCAGCTTTGCACATCTAGAGACTGAAATCCTTGCCCATTCTTCTTTGCAAAACAGCTCCAGGTCAGTCAGATTAGATGGACAGCATTTGTGAACAGCAGTTTTCAGATCTTGCCACAGATTCTCGGTTGGATTTAGATCTGGACTTTGACTGGGCCTTTCTAACACATGGATATGTTTTGTTTTAAACCATTCCATTGTTGCCCTGGCTTTATCTTAAGGGTTGTTGTCCTGCTGGAAGGTTAACCTCCGCCCCAGTCTCAGGTCTTTTGCAGACTCCAAGAGGTTTTCTTCCAAGATTGCCCTGTATTTGGCTCCATCCATCTTTCCCATCAACTTTGACCAGCTTCCCTGTCCCTGCTGAAGAGAAGCAACCCCAGAGCCTAATGCTGCCACCACCATATTTGACAGTGGTGATGGTGTGTTCTGAGTGATGTGCAGTGTTAATTTTCTGCCACACACAGAGTTTTGCATTTTGGCCCAAAGGTTCCATTTTGGTCTCATCCGACCACAGCACCTTCTTCCACTGCTGACTCTGTACCTCTGCCTATCTGATTCACGTTGCTGACCTTGCCTGAACTCAACACTGAATCAGCCTTCTGTCTTTGTACCTTATCTGTCCGTACATTGCCTACTCTCCTTGTCTGACCACTCTATCCTCGCCAGTGGGCCTAGCCACTGGTGAGAGATCTATAGCATTCACCTGTCCCTCAGGTGAAGCTTTATTGTAGTACTGTCTGTATATCTGCTCCTCAGGTATCCAATAGCTGTAGTATAGTATTAATCACCTGCTCCTCAGGTGATTACCTTTTGCAGCACTGTTTGTAACGCCTGCTTCTCAGGTGTCCACTGGCTATAGTACTGTCTTAATCACCTGCTTCTCAGGTTATCTACCTTGCAGCTTTACCGGTGGCATCTGCTCCTCAGGTGTACACTGGCTACAGTACTGTCTTAATCACCTGCTTCTCAGGTGATCAACCTTGCAGCATTACCTGTAGCACCTGCTCCTCAGGTGCCCTTTAGCTGCTGTACAGCCGGACTTGCTTGCTCCTCAGGTGATCCTTGGCTGCAGTATAGCAGTTGGCTGATGGTGTAATGGTTAAGGGCTCTGCCTCTGACACAGGAGACCAGGGTTCGAATCTCGGCTCTGCCTGTTCAGTAAGCCAGCACTAATTCAGTAGGAGACCTTTGGCAAGTCTCCCTTACACTGCTACTGCCAATAGAGCGCGCCCTAGTAGCTGCTGCTCTGCTCTGGCGCTTTGAGTCCGCAAGGAGAAAAGCGCAATATAAATGTTATTTGTCTTGTCTTGTCTTATTGTCTGTAGTCACCCGCTCCTCGGGAGACCTTCTCTTCCTCATTACTGTTGCACCAAACACTATCTCACATTGGTAGCCCTATGTCTGGCTATACTAGCATTATTGGTGATTCTGCAGATCACCACATAATCAGGTATAGCGTCTGTATTATTGGTGATACTGCAGATCACCAATAATCAGAAAATCTGTTTAGCTGAAACCATTCGTTACAGAACAGCAGACCAAACATTATGGACGCACTGCATAGTCAGGTTGAAGTCCTGACCACCGCGGTAAACAATCTTACCGGGGTGACCAATACCCAACAGACTCAGATCTCTCAACTGTCTATGACAGTACAGGTACTTCAAACGACTATTGATACAGTGCGATCCCCTCCAGTCACGGACCTTCGCATGTCTGTACCTGAGAAGTTCTCAGGGCATAGATCTGACTTTCGAAACTTTAGGAATCGTGTGCTATCTTATTTTGAAGTGAGGCCTAATTTGTCAGGTTCAGAGCACCAGAGGGTAACATTTATAAAGACCCTCTTGTCAGGAGATTCACAAACATGGGCGTATAGTCTTCAATCTGAGCATGTGGCATTATCCTCAGTTCAAGAATTTTTTAAGGCCATGGCCATTATATATGATGTTCCGGATATTTCGATCACTGCTGAGAGGAAACTCAAGGCTCTCAGGCAGGGTCGTAATCCGGTGGAGGTTTATGCGGCAGAGTTTAGAAAATGGGTTGTGTCAGCTAGATGGGGAACATATGCATTGTTAGACTGTTTCCTGTCAGGGTTGTCTGATGCAGTCTCTGATTTGATGTTAGGGCATCCTAAGCCCAAATCCATTGATGAAGCTATTTCTTTGGCTGTGCGGGTAGACCGCCGCTTATGCTATCAGAAACAGACCCCTGGTAGGAATGCAGTAAGATCTATTTCCTACGCCTCCTCTCCACCCTCGTCACCACCAGACGAGCCAATGCAAATCGGACACTCTCGGTTGACGCAAGTGGAAAAGAATCGCAGAAGGTCAGAAAGACTTTGTCTATACTGTGCTGAGGAGGGTCACATAGTCCAGAATTGTCCCAAGAAGTCGGGAAACGCGGCCGCCTAGGTGTAGTCAGAGGTAATACCCTAGGCGAGCAGTCTTTACCTCTAAACAATAATCGTCTGCTTCTTCCTTGTTGCATTACCTGGGAAGGTCAGACCACACTCACAGAGGCTTTTGTGGACTCTGGCTCTGCAGCCAATTTTATAGACTATGACTTTATAAAAAAAATGGGGATTCCCTTACGCCCTTTAGACCACCAGATATTGGTCACAGCGGTAGACGACTCTCCCTTGCAGTGTAGACAGCCTCTTTCTCAGACTCCCTTGTTAATATGTAGTATAGGGGTGCTACACAAAGAGAAATTACCGTTCTTTGTCCTGCAAATGGCAACCTCTACCATTATCCTTGGTATGCCCTGGTTGCAACTCCACTCCCCTCAGATAGACTGGGCTTCAGGTCAGCTACAGAGCTGGTCAACCCATTGTCATCATCATTGTTTGGAGAGAGTTGCTGTTTGTGCCACCAAGGTACAGGTCAAAGGGGTGCCAGTGCAGTACGCTGAATTTGCTGATGTGTTCTGTCCGAAGTCTGCAGATAAACTCCCTCCCCACCGGAGTTTTGATTGTCCCATCGAATTAAGATCTGGTTGTATGCCCCCTAGAGGTCATCTTTATAACTTGTCAGGGCCTGAGAAGCTGGCAATGCAGGAGTACATTAAGTAAAACTTGGCCAAGGGCTTCATCCGTCCTTCCCGGTCACCAGCCGGGGCTGGGTTCTTTTTTGTACAGAAAAAGGATGGTGGCCTTAGACCTTGTATTGACTATCGAGGTCTGAATAAAATCACAGTAAAAATCGCTACCCGTTGCCCCTGATTGACGATTTATTTACTCAAGTGACCAATGCCAGTATCTTCTCCAAATTAGACCTGCGAGGGGCATACAACCTGATGCGCATTAGGGACGGTGATGAATGGAAGACGGCGTTCAACACGCCTGACGGGCATTACGAGTATCTGGTTATGCCCTTCGGGTTGTGTAATGCCCCTGCCGCCTTCCAGGAGTTAATCAATGAAGTCTTCAGGGAGGTTCTGGGAAAGTTTGTGCTAGTTTATCTAGACGACATACTGATTTTCTCTCCTAATCTGCCAGAACATCGTAAGCACATCAAGTTTGTTTTAAGGAAATTAACACAGAATTCGCTGTACGCGAAGCTAGGGAAGTGCCTCTTCGAGGTCACTAAAGTTCCTTTTTTGGGATACATTATTTCCACTTCTGGCCTCTCCATGGATCCAGAGAAAGTCTCTGCGGTTTTGGAGTGGCCCCAACCTGTAGGGTTGAAGGCACTCCAAAGATTTCTTGGCTTCGCCAATTACTATAGAAAGTTCATCAAGGGGTTCTCCTCGGTAGTGTCACCCCTTACCAATCTTACCAGAAAGGGGGCTGACACTTACCATTGGACGTCAGAGGCGCAGACCGCCTTTGCCACATTGAAAAAATTGTTCTGCTCTGCTCCCATTCTGAGACATGTGGATGTCACCTTCACCTTCATTTTTTAGGTCGATGCGTCAGAGATTGGGGTTGGAGCTGTACTGTCTTAGCGCTCGGGCCTTCAAGGCAAACTACACCCTTGTGCCTTTTTCTCTCGTAGATTCTCTCCTGCCGAGAGGAACTACGATATCGTCAATGGGGAGCTTTTGGCCATTAAGTTAGCCTTTGAAGAGTGGCGCCATTGGCTGGAAGGGGCAGAACATACCATCACAGTCTATACAGATCATAAAAACTTGGAGTACATTGAAGGGGCCAAAAGACTTAGTCCCCGACAGGCCCGCTGGTCCTTATTCTTTTCAAGGTTCAGATTCATTATAACGTACACACCAGGTAGCAAGAACGTCAAAGCAGACGCGTTGTCTAGGTGCTTTGAGCCTGAGACAGTTCAGCCTTCAACCCCTGAGACCATCATACCTCAAAAAGTGGTGCTGGCAGCTACTGAAACTTGGGAGGACTGGACGGCTACCCTGGGCCCTTACCAACAGGACATTCCAGAAGGGAAGCCTGATGGGGTTATGTTTGTACCACTTACTTTTCGCCTACAACTTTTACAATTATTTCATTCCCATAAGAATGCTGGGCATCCTGGGGCTGCCCGAACTCAGGATCTGTTAGCCAGATGTGTATGGTTGCCTTCACTGGCACTTGATTGTAAAGAGTTTGTGAGAGAGTGCTCAGTTTGTGCTAGAAGTAAGCCCTCTCGCCAGGCACCAGTGGGTACATTGCAACCCCTACCCATGCCAAACAAACCCTGGACTCATTTGTCCATGGACTTTGTGGGAGAACTCCCCAGGTCTGAAGGTAAAATGGTCATTTGGGTGGTAGTCGATAGGTTCAGTAAGATGGCTCATTTCGTCCCCCTGAAAGGACTCCCCTCGGCCCAGGAATTTGCTGATCTCTTCATTCAGCACGTTTTCCGGCTGCATGGCATTCCGGAAAATGTGGTGTCAGATAGGGGAGTCCAGTTTGTGTCGAAATTTTGGAGAGCTTCTTGCCATCAGTTAGGTATGGACCTTTCATTTTCATCAGGCTACCACCCACAGACCAATGGTCAGACCGAAAGAGTTAACCAGTCCCTTGAACAATTCCTCATGTGTTATGTGGCCGATGCCCAGTCAGATTGGGTAAAGTTCTTGCTGTTCGCAGAATTTGCACATAATAACCTGAAAAGTGCCTCCTCTGGATTTTCCCCTTTTCAGGTGGTGACGGGAAAATCTCCCAAGTTTTCTCCTTTGCCTGTGGCATCTACTCCTTTCCCAGCCCTGGAAGATTGGCAAAGGGCGTTAAAGGAGATTTGGGTGTTAGTTGAGAGGAATTTGGGAAAGGCTTTCCAGACTCAGAAGAAACAGGCGGATAAAAGGCGGTCTGTAGAGTGGAAGTTTTCCCCAGGGGACATGGTATGGGTATCTACCCGGCATTTGGCGTTGAAACAACCGTCACCTAAGTTAGGACCCAGATTTATAGGCCTATACCCTGTGTCCAGAAAAATGAATGATATCACATATGCAATTGATCTCCCATCCAGAGCATGAGAGGTGTGAGATCATTCCATGTTTCTTTGTTGAAGCCTGCAGTGCGCGTGGGTTCCTCTCCCCCCCCCCCCCCTGTGATGGTTGACGACCAACATGAGTATGAGATCGAGAAGATCTTGGATTCTCGATTGGTGCAGAATTCTGTACAATACCTGGTCCACTGGAAGGGGTATGGTCTGGAGGAAAAAACTTGGGTGCCGGATTGTCGCATGCATGGGGAGGATTTAAAGAAAGAGTTTTATGAGTTACACCCTGAGAAGCTGGGAAGGAAGTGTCCGGGGTCCACTCCTCAGGGGGGGGGGTACTGTAAGGGATAG
Source organism: Hyperolius riggenbachi (assembly GCF_040937935.1). NCBI lineage: Eukaryota > Metazoa > Chordata > Amphibia > Anura > Hyperoliidae > Hyperolius > Hyperolius riggenbachi. The sequence continues at coordinate 331,885,933 of NC_090649.1, read as the reverse complement.
CGGAAATGCCGCCGTGGAGACAGGCGGCAAGGCGGCTGTCTCCGTGTGTCAGCCGGCGGCCTCTGCCGCGCAGTTTCTTGCTGGTGATCTGCCTGGTCCTTCTAGTCCACTCTATCCTCGCCAGTGGGCCTAGCCACTGGCAAGGGATCTGTAGCATTCACCTGCCCCTCAGGTGAAGCTTTATTGTAGTACTGTCTGTATACCTGCTCCTCAGGTATCCAATAGCTGTAGTATAGTCTTAATCACCTGCTCCTCAGGTGATTACCTTTTGCAGCACTGTTTGTAACGCCTGCTTCTCAGGTGTCCACTGGCTATAGTACTGTCTTAATCACCTGCTTCTCAGGTGATATACCTTGCAGCTTTACCGGTGGCATCTGCTCCTCAGGTGTCCACTGGCTACAGTACTGTCTTAATCTCCTGCTTCTCAGGTGATCAACCTTGCAGCATTACCTGTAGCACCTGCTCCTCAGGTGCCCTTTAGCTGCTGTAAAGCCGGACTCGCCTGCTCCTCAGGTGATCCTTGGCTGCAGTATTGTCTGTAGTCGCCCGCTCCTCGGGAGACCTTCTCTTCCTCATTACTGTTGCACCAAACACTATCTCACATTGGTAGTCCTGTGTCTGGCTATACTAGCATTATTGGTGATTCTGCAGATCACCACATAATCAGGTATAGCATCTGTATTATTGGTGATACTGCAGATCCCCAATAATCAGAAAATCTGTTTAGCTGACACCATTCGTTACAGAAAGTATACAGTTTCCGTGTTTTCAACTCTCCAGAAGATAGATGAACAAAAGGTCTCAGCTATTCTTAATTGGCCAGTCCGGACAGATAAAAAGCAGTGCCACTCTTTATTGGCTTTTACAATTTTTACAGAAGATGTATTACAGACTTTTCTGCTGTAGTATCACCTATTACCAAGCTGACCAGTCTGAATCTTAAGTTTTCCTGGACCCCAGAAGCCCAAGCAGCATTTATAAAATATTAAGCAATTATTTACTTCTGCTCCTGTCCTCGGACCTGCAAATCCCTTGGAACCATTCATTCTGGAAGTAGATGCCTCAGAGAATGCTTTGGGAGCAGTTCTTTCAGATCATTTTGGTCCAAACAATCTTTTACACCTCATAGCATTCTTTTCCAGAAAATTCAACTCATCTGAGAAAAACGATGACGCTGCTGATCGCAAACTTCTTGCCATTAAAGAAGCATAGGAAAAATGACAGTATTTTTTTGAGAATGCGTCATACATTCATAAGTACTTGTAATACCTCAAGACTGTCAAACATCTACAACCTAGTCAAGCTCGATGGGCACTTTTCTTCTCTCATTTAACTTCTATGTAACATACAGACCCGGTAACAAGAATACGAAGCCTGGTGCACTTTCACAAATGTTTTCTGTTTAGTTCTGCACCCACTTCCATTCAAGACAAAATTCTTTCTCCTCAGTATTTTTTGTTAATTTAATCTCATATCATAAACCAGGTTAAGGAGTTAAATATCATGCTGAACCCTTAACTGAGAGATTGAAAATTATTCAGTAAATTGTTAAAAAATGAAAAAAAAATCTGTAATAGAACGCGGAAAAGCGGCTTGTGCAGAACTCCGTGCAGTATCTGGTTCACTGGAAGGGATATGGCATAGAGGAAAGAACTTGGGTGCCAGATTGTCATATGCACGCAGAGGAATTAAAGAAGGAGTTCCATAACTCACATCCTGGAAAGCCTGGTGGGAAGTATCCGGAGTCCACTCCTCAGGAGGGGGGTACTGTAATAGAACGCGGAAAAGCCGCCGCGTGTACTGACAGCAAGGCGGCTGATTCCGCGTCCAGCGCGGCGGTTTGCACGCAGCAGCGTGCATCTGGTGTGGCTGGGTCTGTTAGTTCACACAGATTGAGGAATACGTGCGCGCGCGCTGAGAGGCAGAACCTTTATGACAACCAAGGAGAGATCAGCTGACCAGGTTGGTCAGCTGACCTCAGAGCAAGTGACTATTGGTTGATCACTGATGGGTGGCGCCGAAGAGCGCCGCTCTATATATAGTTACTGCTGGTCAGTCTCAGGTTGTCTGCCGTTGCGAACACTTACGTGGAAGCACTCAGACCTTAGTCAGATCCTACAGTGTGATAGAACCAGGAGGACCTGGGAATTGACACTGAGCCAGATTACTTCTGTTATCATTGTGTTATACTTCAGACTAGTTCCAGGGTGTTGAGACCACGGACCTCACACCCAAGATTAGGGACTCTGTGTTATCATTCTGTTATACTTCAGACTAGTTCCAGGGTGTTGAGACCACGGACCTCACACCCGAGATTAGGGACTCTGTATTATCTTTGTGTTATACTCCAGACTAGTTCCAGGGTGTCGAGACCACGGACCTCACACCCAAGACTAGGGATACGGTGTTCCATCATATTATACTCCAGACTAGTTCCAGGGTGTTGAGACCACGGACCTCACACCCAAGACTAGGCATTGTTTTGATATCTGTTATGACCTATTACATTTCTGACTATCCCTCTGCTTTCTGATTCGGTACCTACGCATATCTGATTATCTGTTGTCAACCCTGCCTGCCTTTGAATACCGAATCAGCCTTCTGTCTCTGTACCTTATCTGTTCGTGTGTTGCCGACCCGGCTTGCCCGACCTTGAGATCTATCTCTCTACATTAGAGATAGTCTCCAGACCTGCTAGTGACATCCACCTTTCTGGTGTCACTCACTCACAGGTCCTTCCTACTTTCATCCTGCGGCTCCACCCCTTTGGAGGTCTCAGGCTGCTGGAAAGTTTTTGCACTTCCCAGAGGGCGGTATCGACCATACTGCCACAGACCACCTGCTCCTCGGGTGGTCCAACTCAAAGTCATTACTGTTGCACCAAACACTCACACTATATAGGTGTCCAGAGGTTAGTTATACTTGGATTATCAGTGATTCTGCAGATCATCAATAATCATGTATATATCTGTATTCTTGGTGATACTGCAGATCACCAATAATCAGATTCTCTCTGTGTGCTGACACCGATCATTACAGAAAGGCAGACCAAAACCAAATGGACGCACTACGTAGTCATGTTGAAGTCCTGACCACCGCGGTCAACGCTCTTTCCGGGGTGATTATTAACCAACAAAACCAGATTACACAACTGTCTGGGGCTATTCAGGAACTTCAGTTGACTATAAATACAGTGCGATCTCCTCCAGTCACGGACCTCCGTATGTCCGTAACTGAAAAGTTTTCTGGCCATAGATCTGATTTTTAGAATTTCAGGAACCGGGTGTTGTCTTATTTTGAATTGAGGCCTACCTTGTCAGGAACTGAGTCTCAGAGGGTAACATTTATAAAGACCCTATTGTCAGGTGATTCCCAAACATGGGCATATAGCCTTCCTGCAGAACATGAGGCGTTGTCCTCAGTTCAGGAATTTTTTAGGGCCATGGCCATTATATACGATGACCCGGATATTTCGTCGACTGCTGAGAGGAAGCTCAAGATGTTCAGACAGGGTCGTAAATTCAATTCAATTCAATTCACTTTATTGTCATTGTGTAACACAACAAAATTACTTTTCATGACAACCCCACGGTGCATACAGTGAACATAGTGATAGTAACAAGGAAGGGAAGGAATTATACAAGTATGTCAGGTATTACAGATGTTTAAACAATTTGTACACAGTGTTAATTATTTCAGAGAGGATTCAGAGTTCATCAAGTTTATGGCGGATGGGAAAAAGCTGTCTTTCAGTCTGTTTGTGTGTGCGGATTGATCTAAAACGTTTACCTGATGGAAGGAGCTCAAACAGGGCATTTCCAGGGTGAGTGTTGTCCTTGATAATGTTTTTGGCCCTTCTCACGCTGCGAGTATTATACAAAAGTTCCAGTGATGGTAGTTCAGTGCCAATAATGGCTTCTGCTGTTTTAACAACTCGCTGCAGGGCTTCTCTAGTGGCCTTCGTGCAGCTGTTGTACCGGGCCATCATGCAATTGGTCAGAACGCTTTCTATAGTGCATCTGTAGAAATTGACCAGCAGCTTCTGTGGGAGGTTAGCGCTCCTTAGTTTCCTCAGAAAGTAGAGGCGTTGTTGTGCTTTGCCAGTTAGAGCTAAAGCATTGTCAGCCCAGGACAGGTTCTCTGCGATGGTGACTCCCAAAAATTTGAAGCTGGAAACTCTCTCCACAGCCTCTGCATTGATCATTAGCGGTAGGTGAGTGGTCTTTTTGGTGGTCCTAAAGTCCAGAATAATTTCTTTGGTATTCTTTGTGTTTAATAACAGGTTGTTAATGTCGCACCATGCAGTCAGGTTCCTAACTTCTTCTCTGTATGCAGCTTCCTCATTGTCTGATATAAGCCCAATGACAGTCGTATCATCTGCAAACTTAACAATTATGTTTGAGGTATGGATAGGCTGGCAGTCATGGGTGAAAAGTGCATAGAGGAGAGGGCTTAATACACAGCCCTGTGGCACGCCAGTGCTCAGGGTAAGGGTAATCGGTAGAGGTTTACGCCGCTGAGTTCAGGAAGTGGGCTGTCTCGGCTAGATGGGGAACATATGCTCTATTAGACTGTTTTTTTGGCAGGATTGTCGAATGCAATCCATGACGTAATGATAGGACATCCTGAGCCCAAATCTGTAGATGAGGCAATTTTTTGGGCCGTGCAGATAGATTGCCGTTTGTGCTACCAGAAACAGATTAATGGTAGAAACGCTATAAGGTCTGTCTCAGACGACTCTCCTCGATCTTCGTCACCCTCTGACGAGCCGATGCAAATCGGATATTCAGGGCTGAGTCAGGTGAAGAAAAGTCACAGAAGGCCAAGAAAACGCGGTCTATATGGTGCTAAGGGGCCAGGAGAATGCTGCCGCCTGGGGTTGGTCAACACCATAGGCGAGCAGTCTTTATCTCTAAATAATGATCGTCTGCTCCTTCCCTGCTCTATTACATGGGAGGGTCAGACTAGTTCAGCAGAAGCCGTTGTGGACTCCGGTTCTGCAGCGAACCTCATTGATTACGATTTCGTAAAAAAATTGGGGATACCCTTGTTCCCACTGGACCGGCAGATTCTGGTCACTGCAGTGGATGACTCTCCGTAGCGGAGTGGTCAATCTCTTTTCCAAACCCCCTTATTGTCATGTTGTTTAGGGACATTGCATAAAGAAAGATTACAGTTCCTGGTCCTGCCAATGGTAAACTCTACCGTTGTTCTTGGTATGCCCTGGTTACAACTCCACTCTCCGCAGATTGACTGGACTTCAGGACAGCTACTGAAATGGTCAGCTCATTGTCATCGGCATTGTTTGGGGAGAGTTGAGGTTGGTACTATCACGACACAGGTCGGGAGAGTGGCAGTGCAGTGTGCGGATTTTTCTGACGGGTTCTGTCCCTCACGATCACCTCTTACGCACATACCAGGCAGTAAAAATTCTAAAGCAGACACTCTATACAGGAGTTTTAAGCCTAAGACCATTCTACCTCAGATAAAACGGGCAGATGAGAGACGGTCTGTAAAGTGGAAGTTTTCTCCAGGGGATTTGGTCTGGGTGTCCACACGACATTGGGCTCTGAAACAACTGTCACCCAAACTGGGCCTTAGATTCATAGGTCCTTTTCCAGTGATCAGAAAGATTAATAATGTCACTTATGCTATTGATCTCCCTACCAGCATACGAGGGGTAAGATCATTCCATGTGTCTTTGCTCAAACCGGCAGTACACGTGGATTCCGCTCCCTCTCCCCCTGTGTTGATTGATGATCAACCTGAGTATGAGATAGAAAAGATTCTGGACTCCCGGCTTGTGCAGAACTCCGTGCAGTATCTGGTTCACTGGAAGGGATATGGCATAGAGGAAAGAACTTGGGTGCCAGATTGTCATATGCACGCAGAGGACTTAAAGAAGGAGTTCCATAACTCACATCCTGGAAAGCCTGGTGGGAAGTGTCCGGAGTCCACTCCTCAGGGAGGGTTACTGTAATAGAACGTGGAAAAGCCGCCACGTGTACTGACAGCAAGGCGGCTGATTCCGCGTCCAGCGCGGCGGTTTGAACGCAGCAGCGTGCGTCTGGTGTGGCTGGGTCTGTTAGTTCACACAGATTGAGGAATACGCGCGCGCGCGCTGAGAGGCAGAACCTGGGAGAGATCAGCTGACCAGGTTGGTCAGCTGACCTCAGAGCAAGTGACTATTGGTTGATCACTGATGGGTGGCGCCGGAGAGCGCCACCCATCAGACTAGTTCCAGGGTGTTGAGACCACGGACCTCACACCCAAGATTATGGACTCTGTGTTATCATTGTGTTATACTTCAGACTAGTTCCAGGGTGTCGAGACCACGGACCTCACACCCGAGATTAGGGACTCTGTATTATCTTTGTGTTATACTCCAGACTAGTTCCAGGGTGTCGAGACCATGGACCTCACACCCAAGACTAGGCATTGTTTTGATATCTGTTATGACCTATTGCATTTCTGACTATCCCTCTGCTTTCTGATTCGGTACCTACGCATGTCTGATTATCTGTTGCCAACCCTGCCTGCCTTTGAATACCGAATCAGCCTTCTGTCTCTGTACCTTATCTGTCCGTGTGTTGCCGACCCGGCTTGTCCGACCTTGAGAGCGATCTCTCTCCATTAGAGATAGTCTCCAGACCTGCTAGTGACATCCACCTTTCAGGTGTCACTCACTCACAGGTCCTTCCTACTTTCAGCCTGGGGATCCACCCCTTTGGAGGTCTCAGGCTGCTGGAAAGTTTTTGCACTTCCCAGAGGGCGGTATCGACCATACTGCCAAAGACCACCTGCTCCTCGGGTGGTCCAACTCAAAGTCATTACTGTTGCACCAAACACTTATACTATATAAGTGTCCAGAGGTTAGTTATACTTGGATTATTGGTGATTCTGCAGATCATCAATAATCAGGTATATATCTGTATTCTTGGTGATACTGCAGAACACCAATAATCAGATTCTCTCTGTGTGCTGACACTGATCGTTACAAAATCCCTTTAATGCGCAATTACAAAAGAAAGTTGGATTATTGTTATGTGACAATAACATTTTTGTTCCAAAATAATTTAGATGATCTATACTCCAATTCTGTCATGACAATATTTTGGCAGGACATTTGGGGGCAAAAAAGACATTGGATCTACTTCAGTGCTATTTTTGGTGGGCAGAGCAGAGAAAGTATTTTGATTTTGTAAATTATTGTGTTAAGATGCCCATACATGGTACAATCTTTTCATTTTTTTATTAGATCATTTAGTTCGACTATTCCGATTATTAGTTTGTTTTGGTCGAATAAACAGGAAAATCAAACATTTTTATTATACCATGTAAGGGCACCATTACTCGTGCCTGATCTAAGAACCCTCGCCAGCTTCCATGGGGTTTATTTACTCCTTTGTCATTCCTTCTTGCACATGGGAGATGATCTCTATGGACTTCGTTACAGAATTTCCCTCTTCTGAGAGCTACGCCACAATTTGTGTTGTTGTGGACCAATTTTAATGAAGATGGCACATTTTATTCCCATAAAAGGAATTTCCACAGTGGCCATAACTGCTGAAAGTTTTATAAAGGAAATTGTAAGATTGTATAGTTTACCTTTGGACATTGTATCAGATCAAGGAGTGTAGTTCACATCCAAATTTTGGAAAAAAAATTCTCGAAAACTTAAAATTATTTTGTCATTTTCATCTGGCTATCACCCATAGTCCAATGGACAGACTAAAAGGAGCAATCAGACAGTAGAGCAACACCTCCACTGTTTTACTATTGCATCACAAGAAGACTTTTGTGACGAATTTGCTTCCAACAACTGTTCATTCAGCCAGTAGACAAACACCATTTTTGCTAATTATGCATTCCATCCTGCCACTCTGCCTAACTTAAGACTTTATTCTTCTCTGTTCAGTGTACAAGAAAGGTTGTGGGTCTTCACAGACAATTTCAAGAAACTCCAAAATAATTTAAAACAGGTGCAGGAGAAGGATACAAGTAGAGCTGACAGAAGGAGAAGAAAGAGTCCTGAATTTGTACCGGGAGATTTAGTTTGGCTATCTACAACTACCTTCAAGCTGCGTGTCCCTTCTAAAAAGTTAGGACCAAGATTTATCTGTCCTTTTCCTGTCATTAAGTAGATAAACCATGTAGCATTTAGGTTGAAGTTACCTAATTGTATGAAAGTACAACCTGTTTTGTATGTCTCTTGTTCCAGATTATTTTCAGAATAGAGCTAGCCCTCCACCTGGGCCTATTGTTGTGGATGGTTCCAAAGAGTTTGAGGTAGAAAAGATCATAGATTGTAGGTGCAAGGGTAGAAATTTACAGTATTTGATAGAAGGGTTATGGTGTGGAGGGCAATTCATGGGAACCAGCTTCTAATATCCATGCTCCTAAATAGGTGAAGAATTTTCACTGTTTACACCCTGACAAAACTGGACCTATGAGCATCCGGTGGCTGCCTTTTGGGAGGGGCAATTTCATACTCACTGCCGCTCCGCCCAGCGGTCCTGTTCATAAGGGCGCACACTGGCCAGGTAATGCTCTTTTGTTTATCTCTCAGCATGTGATACCGTATGGTGTCTTTCCATTCATGCATGCACAGACTTCAGCAACAGATTTCTGCAACGCTTGTTCCCACTTGTGCGAACGATCATTTGTTTGTGGAAGTTTGTGTCTGCGCATGCGCAACATGCAAAAATTGGTGCCAGGCGCCAACCACCAGTATAAAATGCAGCATCTTTGATTCTGCCAGTGCTGCTTAGTTCGCTGTAGTTAAGTTAGCCTATATTCTTGTGTTTGGCCCACCTTTGATACTTTTGATACCAGTGTTTGACCCCTGCTTGTTACTCCACTACGCTTGATCTCCGCCTGCCCAGATCCTTGGCTTGTTATACCGTGTATGATCAAACTGAGTCTGCATTGACCCATGGCCAATTGCACATTGCATTTTTCTCTTTTCTCTAAACCACTGTTAAGTGACCTTGGTGTGCAACCTAGTGAACACTAGGCAGCAATGGCCATCAACTCTTGCGGGAAACTCGGGTGTAAACCCGAGGTCACTTATCAGGCCCGTTTCTAGGGGCCGTGCGGCCCGTGCGGGCGCCCTGGGCGCTGAAGGAGTGTGGGCGCAGTAATGGAGGGGGAGTCAGCCGCGAGGAGGGCAGCCCGACCTCTCCCTCCCTTCCTCTCCGCGGGCCACCCTTCGTGCTCCCCCCTCCGAGTGTGATTGCAGGGAAGTGCTGTGTAGGGAGGGCAACTCACCTCCCTGGTTCCAATCGCTGCCGGTCTCCTCTTCTCTTCATAGCCGCTGATACACACGCTGCTTCTTGTTTAGCCCGAAGCAGCATGTGTGTCAGCAGCTGTGAGGAGAAGACAGAAGAGGAGACTGGCAGCGATTGGAACCAGGGAGGTGAGTTGCGCTCTGTACACAGCGCTTCCCTGCAGTCACACTCGAAGGGGGGAGCACGGAGGGCGGCCCGCGGAGAGGAAGGGAGGGAGAGGTCGGGCTGCCCTCCCCACAGCTGACTCTCCCCTCCATACTGGGGGGCAGCTACCTATCTAACCTATACTGGAGGGCCCCTACCTATCTAACCTGCATTGGGGGCACCTATCTACCTAGCCTATACTGATGGCAACTATACTGGCTACCTATATTAGAGGCACCCACCTAAAAAACCTATACTGGGGGCACCTACCTATCTAACCTATACTGGGGGCACCTGCCTATCTAACCTATACTGGGGCAACTATACCGACTACCTATACTGGAGGCACCTACCTGGCTAACCTATACTGGGGGCAACTATACTGGGGCACCTATGCCTGGCTACCTATACTATGCCTGGCTACCTATACTGGGGGGACCTATAGCTGGCTACCTATACTGAGTGCAACTAGACCTGGCTAACCTATACTGCAGGCATGTATACCTGGCTCCGCGGGGGGTGGGGGCGCAATTTTAACACCCTCGCCCTGGGTGCATTTTAGCCTAGAAACTGCCCTGTCACTTAGACCCTGCACCCTGGGAACCCTCACTCAGTGCGGACGTCAACAGTACACTCAAAGCTTAACAGTTAATTTATGCCCTAATCAATACAAGTAAATACAAAACTTTGCTCATGGCTTTAGAATAGTTTTGCATTTGTAGATAGAGAAAAGAAGCAAAAGTCTTAAAATAGGATTTCAAAAAATGTATTAATGGTGCCAGTGAAGTTGTTGAGTCAATTCTTAAGTTCATAATGCAGTCATCTAATTTTTCCCAATAACTAGTTTCTGGTCTTAAGGTGAAAATTAAGTCTGGAAAAAATGCTGTACATTGTAGATCCCATCAGGATCTAGTTAAAAATCATAGTGTCCGCTCCAGCCACTGAATAAACCAACATCACCCTCAAGTAATTGCAGATGAAAAACTTTGACTGAGCTCAGCATACCTGATTGAGGAGGGGTCCCTGTGACTCCTTGAATAATGCCTGTGCTTTGTTGGCATCCACTGTAGGGAAATATTCTGTGGCTGGGGGGCCCCAATAATCTCTGAATCACCCACCAAGTATGGAAAATCATAGCTGGCTGTTGACTGAAATGAGTAAGTAATTTTTAATAATATAACACAGCCACCGTTGCAAAACTATATAAAACATTAGACTTCTAATTTAGACCACCGTAGTACTGAAGTAATACATTAAATCCAACTGCTAAGTGGTAGAGTCTGAAATCCCTAAGCATGGACAAATTTAAAAAAAATGCAATATGTAAGTAATCCTTGGTTCTTTTTAGGGAGAATTGATGTATTGTTCTACTCCTATGTCCAAATTCCAATTTATGTATTGTTTAAATACATTCAATAGATATAGACCAAAGACAAATAATAAACACAGTATGCAATATCTCACAATGGCTCTTAAGGGGCTTGATTCACAAAGCGGTGCTAACTGTTAGCACGCCTGTGAAAACCCCCTTAGCACGTCTAAACGAGCTATTCGCACGCAAAACTTTACGCGCGCAAAACTTTATGCACTGCACAGAGTTTTTAAGTAGCGCTGTTCATTTCCTTGCTATCTACTAATTTATTTCGTTTTTGGTCAGCTGCTCCCACTTAACAGCCATGCTTTTGGTGTATATGCAGAGCTTCTGTTTGGGTTCAAGGTGCGTTTGTAGTTTCTGGGGGGGCTCAGCGCACCTCTGATTGGAGGCCATTCGGAGGTGGCCTGGTGTTGCGCTGATCCACCTTTTGCGCAATTTTCAGTTTTCGATTTTATTTGATTAGCCGCACCCAGGCTATGCATATACATAGGTTAGGATTTAGTTAGTGTTAGGCCCGTCTCATGGAGGATCGACTTCTTCGCAGTGGGAGGGACGAGTACTTAATAGGTTGCATGCAAGCTGTTACAGGAAACTAACATCCTCCTCCAGTGGTAGACAGGTCATGTGTATGCTCGGTGTGTATTATATCCCACAAGTGGGGCTTGCACTCTTTTGCAGGTAGGCACTTGCCTGTTTTTAAGTAGCGCTGTTCATTTCCTTGCTATGTACTAATTTATTTCGTTTTTGGTCAGCTGCTCCCACTTAACAGCCATGCTTTTGGTGTATATGCAAAGCTTCTGTTTTGGTTCAAGGTGCGTTTGTAGTTTCTGGGGGGGCTCAGCGCACCTCTGATTGGAGGCCATTCGGAGGCGGCCTGGTGTTGCGCTGATCCACCTTTTGCATAAACCATGATGGCAGAGTCACTGGTTCCTACTTCAAAGGTGATACTAGCTATGCCTGGACAACCAGATCCATCATAAAATCATTATGTGGCCAAATTCCTGCACGTAGCCTGTCCTGCAGAAACCCACAGACCAAGGTCCCTTAATGAGACTTTGATATCTCATTTCACAGTATTCTAATAATTCGATGGATATTGCGGAACCGTTGGGGACCAATGGTGCACAATTTGCAGTGAGTCATGCGACCAGCACAGCACACCTTCTGAGATGTTAATCGATCACATAGCTGCCTCACAGACTGAGATATCGATTCCATAGACAGAGAAGGTGTCACCCCAAGTGAGTTTGATATCGATTGGTTCAGAGTGGGATGACGGAATGTAAAATGTTGGTTTTTCTATGATATGTCAGATATCCAACGAGTTATGACCTAATTGGAGAATACCTAATTCAGTTCCTACGACAATCGGGGGCGGACTTCAGCCTGAGGTCAGATTGCTAAGGGTGAGGAAACCTCTCTTGTTACCATCCACACCCTCTGGCAGAGAGAGGGCTAAAAACTGGCTGGACACTCAGGCTGGGAGAGAGACTCCAGCCATGCTTATACCATCACAGATCACAGATTTGGCTGGTCTATCAAAGGACTTCTAACCATTTCACAGAACTTTTCCATAATTGGACTTCATATCTTCTGTTGGACTTATTACCGCAAAAGGACATACAGTAACTTGACACATTGCTCAGACTATCAATAAATATTTTCACATTTAATCCTTATTATTTCTGTATTGATTTGTTTCATTTAGGGGTAACAGACATAATAGTTACAACTCACCTTCTCCAGCCGTTCCCCCGCAGCTTCTATGTCTTTCCTCTCCCGGCGTCCGTCACCTGGTAACAGCGCCCCCTGTGATGACGTATCGCGTGTCATCACAGGGAGCGCTGTTACAGAGACAGATGCCGGGAAAGGAAGGACATTGAAGCAGCGCGGGTTCGACGGAAGGAGTTGTAACTATTATGTCCGCTCCCCCAGCCTGCCACACAACTGCGGGCACCTACCTAACTGACCTAAACTGCGGGCACCTACCTAACTGACCTAAACTGCAGGCACCTACCTAACTGACCTAAACTGCGGGAACCTACCCAACTGACCTAAACTGCGGGCACCTACCTAACTGACCTAAACTGCAGGAACCTACCTAACTGACCCAAACTACGGGAACCTACCTAACTGACCTAAACTGCGGGAACCTACCTAACTAACTTAAACTGTGGGCACCTACCTAATTGACCTAAACTGCTGGAACCTACCTAACTGACCTAAACTGTGGGAACCTACCTAACTGACCTAAACTGCGGGAACCTACCTAACTAACCTAAACTGCGGGCACCTACCTAACTAACCTAAACTGCGGGAACCTACCTAACTAACCTAAACTGCTGGAACCTACCTAACTAACCTAAACTGCGGGAACCTACCTAACTGACCTAAACTGCGGGAACCTACCTAACTAACCTAAACTGCGGGCACCTACCTAAATGACCTAAACTGCTGGAACCTACCTAACTGACCTAAACTGCGGGAACCTACCTAACTAACCTAAACTGCTGGAACCTACCTAATTAACCTATACTGCGGGCACCTACCTAACTAACCTATACTGCGGGAACCTACCTAACTAACCTATACTGGGGGAACCTACCTAACTAACCTATACTGCGGGCACCTACCTAAGTAAGGAAACCTACCTAACTAACCTATACTGCAGGAAACCGACCTAACTAACCTATACTGCGGGAAACCTACCTAACTAACCTATACTGCGGGAACCTACCTATCTAACCTAAACTGTGAGAACCTACCTATCTAACCTAAACTGCAGGAACATGCCAATCTAAAGCATACTGGGGGAACCTACCTATCTAACCCATTCTGGGGGAACCTACCTATCTAACCCATACTGGGGGAACCTATCTATCTAACATATACTGCGGGCACCTACCTATCTATACTGGGGGCACCTACCTATCATACTCATACTGGTGGCAACTATATGGGCTACCCTATAGTGGAGGCACCTACGTAGCTAACCTATACTGCAGGCACCTACCTATCTAACCTATAATGGGGACAACTATTCAGGCTACCTTATACTGGAGGCACCTACGTAGCTAACCTATGCCTGGCTCCATGGGGGGGGGGGGGGCGATTTTTACACCCTCGCCCTGGGTGAAATTTAGCCTAGAAACTGCCCTGGTTTCATTTGCTATATTTAGTTCTGCATTATTTCTTTAAATAAACGATTAAAAATCGTTCATCTGTTCGTGCTGTTCTGAAAATCTCCGTAAAAGGGTCACGATTCCTGATAGACGTTACCATAACCGTTTTGATATTAATATCGTTAGTTTTGCTATCTCTACAAAGGCTGAGTATTAACCCTTTTTTCCTACAGGATTTTAGTTAGAGTTAGCCTAAGCGTATTCACACGCTTTATTGCGGATTGGTGGCAGCGACCTAGTCTCTATATGAGATCACAGATAGTATCGATTGTACATACAATCGAAATTGGACTTTGCATGGACTCACCAACCAATTCAAAAGGTTACTTTGCCTGCAGTGCTTACTGCCTTCAGGATTCCCTCAGGGTCTGAGGCTGAATGGTAAACTGCAGCAAAGGGACCAGGAATTGGAGGGTGACTGCGCATACGTCACAAACAGTATCTTTGTTTACATTCCAATGTTGTTACAGTGTGTGTAAACACAGTGTAACAAGTGAAAATGAACTCTCTGTGAATCTCTCTGTGATTCACACACACACACAGTTCAGAATAGCTCATTTGAAGATGTTAATATATAATAAAAAGCAGTTTGAATAAAATGTAATGACAGCTTATAGGGCATGATAAACTACACTTTGGAAACTTGTAATTTGTAAACAGACAGTATTACTTATGCACAAAAGCACATAGCACAAAAGCACAAAGGCCGCCAACAGACCAGCCCAACTATTCCGCACAGTTGATAGACTATGTAATCCATCCTGTCTAAAACCCACTATAACTCCCTCAAAGGAGCTATGTGAGAAATTTGCCTGCTACTTTGCTGACAAAGTATCTTCTATTCGGTCTCTCATTCAGTCCACAGCACCCAAGACTCATGCAACTAATGGAAATAGCTGCAAAAACAACCTAACACCCTGGACTGATTTCAAAAGTATTAGTGAGGAAGAGATCTCAGACACCCTCTGTCGTCTCCGCCAGACAACCTGCGACCTGGACCCTGGACCAACTAAACATATGCTGAAATGCCCTGACCTGCTTGGTCCAGCATTTCACAAAATAGTAAATTGCTCTCTGCAAGCAGGGAGGTTTCCTACCTCTCTAAAAGAAGGAATCATCAAGCCCCTTCTCAAAAAACCTTCCATGGATCCAGATGCTATGAGCAGCTACAGACCTGTCTCCAACCTCCCCTTCTTAGGTAAAGTTATTGAAAAGGCTGTCTATCTGCAACTTGAAACCAGGCTGTCAGTAAACAACATCCTGGACCCTCTACAATCTGGCTTTAAGAAACACCACAGCTGTGAAACAGCCCTCATCCAAGTCTGCAACGATCTGCTCATGGCAAGGGACAGAGGGGAATGCTCCATCCTAATCCTGTTGGATCTCTCAGCTGCTTTTGATACAGTTGACCATGAAATCCTGCTTAACAGACTGCAGGAGTACTGTGGCATCAGTGGATCAGTCCTCCAGTGGTTCAGATCATTCCTGACTGACAGAACACAGAGAGTATCCCTAGGACCTATAATGTCCAAACCTGCACCTCTACAATTCGGAGTGCCACAAGGATCAATCCTATCCCCTCTGCTGTTTGCAATCTACATGTTGCCACTCGGTACACTTATCCAACGACATGGCCTGACGTACCACTGCTACGCCGATGACACACAGCTATACCTGTCCTTCAAACCTGGTGGAACAGACCCTACCCCAAAAATAAACTCTTGCTTAGCTGAGCTTCAGGCATGGATGAATGATAACTGGTTGAAACTGAATGCTGACAAAACTGAGGTCCTGTTTGTCCAAAGCCAGTGCTCGCCATCAAAACAGCTCTATCCTAAAGCAACACCAATCAGGATTGGGAATTCAGACATAAACAGCTCCAACCTTGTGCGCAGCCTTGGCGTACTAATCGATGGGGAATTGAGTTTCAGAAACCAAATTTCATCTGTAGTTAAATCTTCCTTCTTTCATCTGAAGAACATTGCAAAGATTAAACATCTGATTCCCCCAGAGGATCTTCAAACCCTAGTCCACGCCTTCATCACATCACGGCTGGACTACTGCAATGCCCTTTATGCTGGCCTCCCCAAAAAAGACCTGCGTCGCCTGCAATTAGTGCAGAATGCTGCTGCCAGATTGCTAACAAACCAGCCTCGCCACTGTCACATTACACCGATCCTTCGCTCACTGCACTGGCTACCAGTAGAATGGAGAATACTCTTCAAGATTGGACTGCTGACATTCAAATCCCTGCACAATCTGGGCCCTGGATACATGAAGGACTTGCTGAAGCTGCACCACACCCCTCACAACCTCAGATCAGCAAGTTCTATAAACTTGGTCACTCCCAGAGTGCACCTCAAAAATCTGGAGACAGAGCCTTCTGTCATGCTGCCCCTACTCTTTGGAACTCCCTACCACACCCAGTAAAGACAGCACCATCCCTGGAGCTATTCAAATCCAGACTGAAAAGCCACCTGTTTAGCCTGGCATTTCCAGATTTATAAAATTCTTCCCCTGTACCACGATGGTCGGAGCCATGCTTATGCGCTTTGAGTCCCACGGGAGAAAAGCGCTTTACAAATGTTATTTGTTGTTGTTGTTGTTGTTATATGATAAGTGTATGAGTAATAAAAAGTAGGAAAAACACATTTTTATTGAATGTTATATCGGCGTTTCAGACCACTTTAAAGCAATTTAAACAAACAAGCATATCATGTGCAATACATATCCTACAATAACAGGGAATATAATATCCACTCCCCAAACAAGATATGTCCCACAAAGAAATCAAGGGACTTTGAGGATACGATTTACAATCAATGGAATCTTCATTGACAGTGGCCAATATCAGAACTTGATACATTTCATAAGGCACTGCTTAATTCTTCAGGAAAATATCAGTTCAACATATGGGGCCATATGCAATTCCCTTTTTCACCTGAGTTTTCTCCAAGGAGATAATTTTTCATCTTCAATTTAAAATAACTTTCCAGCACTTTTCAACTTAAAAAGTACCAAAAAGTAGGTGAGAAAGTACTATTAAAATTATTTTGAGTATTTTCTTGCTTGATGGTGGCTTAAAAGAAATTTTATTGGCAAGTTTAAAATTATCACCTTGGAGAAAACTCAGGTGAAAAAGTGAATTGCATATGGGCCATAGAGAGAGAAGAATCCATCCACCTCCAAATATACTTGTGTTCTATGAGGACTAATATGCCATCAGGCCCTCAGGTTGAGCAACTATCTTCATTATGATTTCTTCTAGTCTCTTTGTGATCATTTTGGATCATTTGGGTTATTATCCAGTGAGTTTAGGGTGCTAGGCAAAAATGATCACAAAGAGAGTAGAATAAATCATAATGAAGATAGTTCAGGGAATGGTTCAAGATAAGAACACTCCAGACCTCAGTTTATAGGTGCTTCCTGAAATTAGATGTATACACCGAGGGTAGGATCTGTACCGATGGCAGGTGAGAGCTGCTTGATTACATGATGCAACACTGAATCATGGTGTATCAATATGTCAGGTAAGGTTTAGTGTTTTCTTATAACCAATACTAGTGGGGACTAACGTGCAGTGTAACAGGTGGTAGCAATAGAGTAACAGCCAGTGCTTCCCTGGCTATAAGACTGGCAAAATTTCTGTGCGCTGCCTGCCCATGGAAAAATCACCAGCCTTTCATGTATCCAGTCCATAATCTGAAGTTCCAGAGATGTAAATTAAGATATTAAGGTGGCCAAACACAATACAATCAAATCAATCAATTTTCCAATTTTTCCAATACAAATGACCACATTAAAAAAAAAATCAACAATACTTTTTTTCAATTGAGAAAAAAAATTCCTATTCCAATTTCGTATTGGTATTTCCTATTTCCAATTTTCCTGTTAATTCTGATCTCACTGAATGTGGTGGAAAAGCAGGCAGATTGCTTTGGAAATTGAATGGTGTTTGATAGGTTTAATAAAATAATCTAATAGATATAAAATTAATACATAAAGGAAGAAGTGAGGGCGTGCTGATCCAGAGCTAAAAATGGTGTAAATACTTTATTGTAACACAGCATACAAATTGCACAATGCAATAAAATGGAGAAGTCGCACTGCATGTTATAAGACCGTTGAGTTGGATACAGTAAAGAATACAAAAAGTATGCTTCAATGTCACTGTTAATGCTCATGTTATGCTGTACTACTGCATGTTGCCGGACATTTATATAATGGTCTCATTACGTAGTGTTTCATGCTCATGGTTTGAGAGTGTGAAGGTATTTTAAATTTGTCAGCCATAGTCTTTAACTCATTGCGGATGGGCGCCTCTGATTTCTTCAAGGACCAAAGGCTTTTCTTCATTTTTTCACTTCCTGATCACTGTGATTGGGTCACAGCGATCAGGAGGTCAGGAGCCAATGAAAACTGCTCCTGATCAAGTTTCAGAGTTCAGCTGTCTTTAGATAGCTGAGTTCTGAGCTGGCGGGAACGCGCAATTGTGTACCATGTTTGGATCCGGGCGGCTTGAAAACTAAACCGCATCAGGCGTATGTAGCCCCAAGTGTGGCGCAGTATTAAAGAGACACTGAAGCGGAAAAAAAAATAAGTCTAATATTTGTTTCCAGTACAGGAAGAGTTAAGAAACTCCAGTTGTTATCTATGCAAATAGCCATTGAGTTCTATGACTTTGAAAGTCTCAGAGAGCTCTGACTTCTGATTAGGTTATCTCAGCTGTATTGTGTTTTTCTTTTACAGAGAATAGTTCAGGACAGGTCAAAAGTTCACTGCCTGTTCTATAAAAACATTTAGAATGCTGAGTAATGTGTGAATTGCACATATTAGAGAATGAAACAATGTTATAAAAAAAAAGCTGTATAACTGAAAATGAAAATATGTGAATATTTGTTTTGCTACCAATGTTCTAGTAATCACCCCTACTACACAACCTATTCATGAGTATCATAATTTTTTTTCGCTTCAGTGTCTCTTTAACTACACGAGGTCCTGAACCGGTGGTTAATGCCATTTCTATGTTGTGGTAATGCAATTTAAATGCATTGTTAAAATAAAGAATTTACACAATTTTTAGCGTTGGATGGGCCTGCACTTCTGCCTTTTTCTGCCCGTCCTATTATGCATATATGTGCTGCACATTCCATCATTTTGTACTGTTTTTTTTTCCAGAAATGTAATACAATTTTTAACTACTTAAACCTTTTGCACCCTGGGAACCCGCACTGAGTGAGGGTTCCCAGGGTGCAGGGTCTAAGTGACAGGGCAGTTTCTAGGCTAAAATGCACGCAGGGCGAGGGTGTTAAAATTGCGCCCCCACCCCCCACGGAGCCAGGTATACATGCCCGCAATATAGGTTAGCCAGGTCTAGTTGCACTCAGTATAGGTAACCAGCTATAGGTCCCCCCCAGTATAGGTAGCCAGGCATAGTATAGGTAGCCAGGCATAGGTGCCCCGGTATAGTTGCCCCCAGTATAGGTTAGCCAGGTAGGTGCCTCCAGTATAGGTAGCCGGTATAGTTGCCCCAGTATAGGTTAGATTCGAGCTTTGTGACATGGTACATTATCCTGCTGGAAGTAGCCACCAGAGGATGGATACATGGTGGTCATAAAGGGATGGACATGGTCAGAAACAATGCTCAGGTAGCCCGTGGCATTTAAACGAAGCCCAATTGGCACTAAGGGGCCTAAAGTGTGCCAAGAAAACATCCCCCACACCATTACAACACCACCATTACACCACCACCACCACCAAGAACAACAAGGCATGATGGATCCATGTTCTCATTCTGTTTATGCCAAATTCTGACTTTATCGAGACTCATCAGACCAGGCAACATTTTTCCTGTCTTTAACTGTCCAATTTTGGTGAGCTCGTGCAAATTGTGGCCTCTTTTTCCTATTTGTAGTGGAGATCCCGGTGGGGTCTTCTGCTGTTGTAGCCCATCCGCCTCAAGGTTGAGCGTGTTGTGGCTTCACAAATGCTTTGCTGCATACCTGGGTTGTAACGAGTGGTTATTTCAGTCAACGTTGCTCTTCTATCAGCTTGAATAAGTTGGCTCATTCTCCTCTGACCTCTATCATCAACAAGGCATTTTCGCCCACAGGACTGCTGCATACTGGATGTTTTTCCCTTTTCACACCATTTTTTGTAAATCATAGAAATGGTTGTGCGTGAAAATCCCAGTAACTGAGCGGATTATGAAATACTCAGACCGGCCCATCTGGCACCAACAACCATGCCACACTCAAAATTGCTTAAATCACCTTTCTTTCCCATTCTGACATTCAGTTTGGAGTTCAGGAGATTGTCTTGACCAGGACCACACCCTTAAATGCATTGAAGCAACTGCCATGTGATTGGCTGATACGATAATTGCATTAATTATACATTTAAACGGTGTTCCTAATAATCCTTTAGGTGAGTGTACATAAGTTTATCCTCCCTATACCTGACACGATACTGCACCATTGGCTCCCGGTCTCTCCCTACTTCTCACCTAGTTATTCTTGGTCCTTACAAGAATCACCAAAGAAAAAATCCTATAGCTCGGATGCATAAGGTGAAAAAAAACTACTGAAAGCTGAAGGGGTTAAAATGAAGTAACTTTATTTATGAATTTAAAAAAAAGAACATAGTGAGAAATTAACCAGATAAAATAAAAATTGTGTACTTTGAAAGGTCCGAATATATATATATATATATATATATATATATATATATTAGTTGTACATTATAAGTCGCAGTAAAACAATGGTATATGTAATGAAATAATAATCCAAAAATGAAAGGGTTCCAGGTCCTTTAACCTCCTAAATATGTACATATATGCTGAACAGCGGCATACAAACTCCAACTTTTCTTTTCTTGATCATGTGGTCATTTTTACCATATCTTTGGAAAAGTGATCATTTATGTACCTCAGCCTAATTTTTTAGATTTATTTGATCAAGCTCAGTAATCGATCACATTTTTCTGATCCAAAAAAATTAAAACATTGACATGTTAGTTCTTATATTTTCACATTCTATCCTGAAAGGAAAAGGGCAAGTTTGCTTTAAAAATATATTCCTGCTACTGATGGTTAGGGAAGTCAATAAGATGCAAATTTGTATGCTAATTATATACATATTTATGCAGCTGCTGTGGCATTTGATTGGTCCTTTTTCAAACCGTCTAAATGTTCATAATATTAGCATAAACATTTGCATGAACTAAAAATTATCTGCATTTCATTGACTGATGATGGTATGGTCTTGTTAAATGTAAAAAAAAAAGGCTCCTAGAAAGCACATAGAAAATTTTAAGGATCTAACTATGATAAACTGAAATCTAATTGGTTGCTATGGTTAACTATGTTTTTGCACATAGTCACTGCGCTTTCCACAATCTTACCAGATCATCCTGTTATTTAAACATGTTGCTTTATTGTGTGGTTTCCTGTGCCAGTCTTGGCATAATTATGCACAGTCATATAATAAGAAGGCTTACCAGTTGCCAAATCAGATGATTTCTAGTAAAAAAAAACAAAAACTATATATCATGTCCAAACAATCATGTTTTAATATTCAAAAGTGATTTTGAAAATATAGTTAGAGGGTCCATATTAGGTTACTTAGAAGAGGAATAAAGAAATCTGCATTGAGACTACATTTGACAATGACCTTTAGTGCTTCAATTCTCAAAGTAAAAAAACAGAAGCTAGTTGTAAACAAGGTTCACTACTGACAGATGGATTGAATGACAGAGAGGTTGTGTGTGCCAGAATAGCCCTGGCAGAGGAGGAAATGTTCAATGGAATCCAACAGGAGAGGAGGTGTGAACAGGTGCGAGGCTGCTGTCGGAAGGGGAACCAGATGGAATGAGCCAGAGCCAGTTTATTTAAAGGAAAAAGCAGAAAACATTGTTAAGTTATGGGATCAATGGCTAAAATGAGGGAGGTTAACAAAATAAACTGTCTAATTGGAAAGATATCAGTGTCGTTATATATATTATTGCGCTTGCTTAAAATTTTGCCATTTAGTTTTGTTATTTTTGCAATTGCAGAATGAATTTCTAGCATCCTCTGTGAGGACTTGCTCGTCCAGCTTCTGTTCAACTCAGTAGCCTGCTCTACTAAAATAATTATTTGGAAATTGGAGATTTGTGTCAGCAAACGATCATTCTTGTAGGCTTTGCAAATCTTCACAATAAAATTGTATTACAGTCATACTATTTTTACTACTATTACAGTCATAAAAACACTATTTTACTGAGATGACAGTGTACATACATGGTGGCATATATTAGATACACAGGAATAAGAATGGGAATAAATGTGCATGAATAATTATTGTAGGTGTTTTAAACATAGCAGTTGTGCGATCACAAAAATAAATATAGAAGCAATATTTTTCAAATATTAGGTAAAATACACCGCAGCGTGAATGAAAAAAAGTCCACTGATAAATGAATGTGGTCCATATCAGTCCCACCTATATATATAAAGCTATTAGCCAGAAAAAAATAGAAAGATACCCTCGTAGAAAGAAAACGCGATGCTCGCCTAGTTAGGAAGACCTGCTGTGGTACCTGCTGCACCACTTCTTAGTTTCCGGGCCCCAGTATGTTGGGGAAATCTAGGGCAAATGTCTCCATTTAGAATTTTATCAACACTGCAATACAATTTATTTGACTTAAAAGACAACTGAAGTGAGAGGAATATGAAGGCTGCCATAATTATTTATTTTTAAGCAATACCGGTTGTCTGGCTATACAGCTGATTCTCTGCATTTAATACTTTTAGCCATAGACCCTGAACAAACAAGAAACATAACAGGGTCCAGGACTCCAGGCGGATTCCTGAATTTGCTGCTATAATAATTTTTCTGGTGCGTGTACATGCCTGCCTTATTTTTCTGGCTGCACTGCGGCTGCAACAACAAAACAAAAGGCATGTACATGTGCCAATTCCCCTTCGTGATCATTACCTTGCCGCGGTGAAGGGGCCGTCACTACACAAACAGCTGTTTGCGGTGCGTTACACAGTGAGTTTGGTGTGTCAGTGTGAAGCAGTACTCTAATTACACTCCCTGATTGATGTATACACATGCAACATGTTTTAAAGCACTTTAGGCCTCCAATTTAGCATTCAATGTGATTTCGGCCCTTAAAACGCTGCTTTGCGTCAAATCCAGATTTTTCCCCGGGACTTTTGGCGTCTATCCCACTCTGCCATGCCCCCCTCTAGGTGTTAGACCCCTTGAAACATCTTTTCCATCACTTTTGTGGCTAGCATACATTTTTCTAGTTTTCCAAGTTTGCCTCCCCATTGAAGTCTATTGCGGTTCGCGAAAGTTCGCGCGAACCGAACTTTCGAGGGAGGTTCGCGAACCCGGTTTGTGAACTGAAAATCGGAGGTTCGGGCTATCTCTACTGGTGGGTACAATAGCCTAGACATTTTCCATCCCTGGGGCCTGCACCTGCACTTTCTTGGCAGCCACGTCTCATCCTCCTGGCATTACCTCCTCTATTGCCAGGTCTCAATGCTACACCCACTCGCTTTCTCCTCTGCTTCTGTCTTCATAAGCATTTGTTATCACCTCTACCGGGCCAGTAACTGCAATTTCTACAATTTCTAACTTTCTACACTACAATCCAAGCAGAATACAAATCAACATTTGTATAATATTAAAATGTAATAACTTAGTAGGGTGTTCAGAGGTTGCAACTGCACCAAGGTCCCTGGATCTGAGGCCGTACATGGAGCCCTCCTTCAGTTATATTCATTAATTAGCCATTCCCTTTCCTCTGCTTACACCTCTCTCACGCAGTTTCTGTCCATAGATAGATGTTTTTTTTTCTCAATTGTATTAAATAATTATTACACATACAATTCATGTGGGTCCCCAATAAAAAATGTACACTCGAGCCTATAGCTACATAGCTACAGCACTGTAACTTAGCTTAGGTTCCAAAGCACAAGAGTGTCCATTCTCTGATTATGTCTCTAGGAAAGAAAGAGATGTGTGTTATTTCTATTCAAGCACATGACAGCCAAGCATCTGGACAAAGCTCTCGTCTAGCTATTCATCCTATCCACTCCTCCTACTGAGAGTCCAGTTTCTAGAAGTCCAAGAGCAAAAAATTGTAATAAGATTCCTTAGGGTGCATCATCCTTCCTTCATACCTCCCAACTTTTTGACATAAGAAAGAGAGACTATTAAAGTGGACCCACATTAAAAATACAAGATTTCAGAAATAAAATCTATTTTCTAAATTATAATAAATAGCAGCCTTTTTTTTTAGCTGCATGATGACCACTATAAAATATTTTACATTTATTGGAGGAACTCCTCCCTTCCTTTCATATTGCCGGGACAGAATCCGGCAAACTGGTGGAGTAGGTGGTGTCCGGCAAAGGAGGAATTGCTAATGGCTGCCACCTGTATAACCCTAGTTATAAAAACAGAAGGGTGAAAAGCATGTACTGAAATGCTCATAGGCTTGAAGGAGTGTTTATTTATCTTTGTATGTGTCAGAGTGGTGCAACTAAATATTTTGAATTAAAACATTTTTTGGTTTTGGTCCGCTTTAAGAAATGCCCCTGCCACTTCCCTAACCACGCCCCCAGCACAACCCTAGTCACGCATACCATAATATTTCATAAGAAAAAAATATGTTGTTTTATAATTCAAACTTCACTGCTCCTTTCTAGCCTGGTTAATTTTCCTTCATATTAACGCATGAAAATAAGAATTATATCAAATTAAAGAATGGGAAAAAGTTTAGAGTCAACGCAACCAATTTTTCAGTAGAAAAATACATATATTTACATAGATCTGTACATCAGTCCTGAAAGAGGGACAAATGGGGAAGAAATATAGACCGTGGGACCTGGCTCCCAAAGAGGGACTGTCTCTCCAAAAGAGGGATAGTTGGGAGCTATGTTCCTTTTAAACCATGCTCCACCCTGAAATACTGTGATACATATGTGATATGTATGGTTGTGTTACTGTATTAATTTATGCTTGAAAAAATCTATGTATCCCCTTTTGATGTTGCATGTATATAGCTGTCTGTTACATCAGTTTGTAAGCAAACAGGATTGAAACCTGATGAAGGCTATACAGCCGAAAGCTTGCTTACTCTTATCCTTTTAAGTAATCAATAAATGGTATCATCCTGATTCAAAACTTCTTGCTTTTACTGATGGCTAACACAGTACAATACCCTACTGCTATTCATACTTACATGGTGGAAATAAAAAAAAAAAACGGATCCATTCACACCACATTCTTGAAATTTCTACCTACAATCTGAAGTCGAACATCTATGCTAGATAACTATTTACACATTACATAGTAACATAGATACATACAGTGTGATGCGAAAGTTTGGGCAATAAAAAAAGTCAGGTAAATATATCATATAGGAGACACAGTGATATTTGAGAAGTGAAATTAAGTTTACTGGATTTACAGAAAGTGTGCAATAATTGTTTAATTAAAATTAGGCAGGTGCATGAATTTGGGCACTGTTGTCATTTTATTGATTCCAAAACCTGTAGAACTAATTACTGGAACTCAAATTGGCTTGGTAAGTTCAGTGACCCCTGACCTACATACACAGGTGAATCCAATCATGAGAAAGAGTATTTAAGGGTGTCAACCGTAAGTTTCTCTCCTCTGTTTACTTTCTCTGAAGAGTAGCAACATGGGGGTCTTTAAACAACTCTCAAATGACTTGATGACAAAAATTGTTCACCATCATGGTTTAGAGGAAGGATACAGAAAGCTGTCTCAGAGATTTCAGCTGTCTGTTTCCACAGTTAAGAACATATTGAGGAAATGGAAGACCACAGGCTCAGTTCAAGTTAAGGCTCAAAGTGGCAGACCAAGAAAGATCTTGGATAAACAGAAGCGACGAATAGTGAGAACAGTCAGAGTCAACTAACAGACCAGCACCAAAGACCTACAACATCACCTTGCTGCTGATGTAGTCACTGTGCATCGTTCAACCATTCGGCGCACAAGGAGATGCTGTATGCGAGTGATGCAGAGGAAGCCTTTTCTCCGCCCACAGCACAAACAGAGCCGCTTGAGGTATGCTAAAGCACATTTGGACAAGCCACCTTCTTTTTGGAATAAGGTGCTGTGGACTGATGAAACTAAAATTTAGTTATTTGGGCATAACAAGGGGTGTTATGCCTGGAGGAAAAAGAACACAGCATTCCAAGAAAAACACCTGCTACATACAGTAAAATATGGTGGTGGTTCCATCATGCTGTGGGGGTGTGTGGCCAGTGCAGGGACTGGGAATCTTGTCAAAGTTAAGGGACGCATGGATTCCACTCAGTTTCAGTAGATTCTAGAGACCAATGTCCAGGAATCAGTGACAAAGCTGAAGCTGCGTCGGGGCTGGATCTTTCAACAAGACAATGACCCTAAACACTGCTCAAAATCCACTAAGGCATTCATGCAGAGGAACAAGAACAATGTTCTGGAATGCCCATCTCAGTCCCCAGACCTGAATATAATTGAAAATCTGTTGTGTGAGTTAAAGAGAGCTGTCCATGCTTGGAAGCCATCAAACCTGAATGAATTAGAGATGTTTTGTAAAGAGGTATGGTCCAAAATACCTTCAACCAGAATCCAGACTCTCATTGGAGTTTAGAGGCTGTAATTTCTGTAAGAGGAGGATCTACTAAATATTGATTTCATTTCTTTTTTGTGGTGCCCAAATTTATGCACCTGCCTAATTTTGTTTAAACAATTATTGCACACTTTCTGTAAATCCAATAAACTTAATTTCACTTCTGAAATATCACTGTGTGTGTCTCCTATATGATATATTTAACTGACATTTTTTTATCATAACAACCAAGGATTTATACAAGAAAATCATGACGATTATCAAGGTTGCCCAAACTTTTACATCCCACTGTAGTTATTTGGGTTGAAAAAAGACATACGTCCATCGAGTACAACCAGAAAACAAAGTACAACACCAGCCTGCTCCCTCACATATCCCCTTTGATCCAGAAAAAGGTGAAAACCCCCTCTAAGGCATAGTCCAATCAGCCCCAAAAGGGAAAAAAATTCCTTCCCGACTCCAGATGGCAATCATATAAACTCCCTGGATCAACATTCATTCACTTCACTCCTACAAACACTTTCCCACCAAATATTTTTAATGGGTTTACAGTCCTTTTTATTTTTTTAAACAAATCAATTTTATTTGTTTTAAACAAGTAAGTACAAACATGTATCACCAATTATTGGTGATACCAAAGGAAAGTCACCGTTGGTACAGCACAAGTTTAGCAAGAAATGCATATGAATATTGACAATATCCAAAATAAGCATATAACAATGAAAGGTTGAACATCATACTTAGTATACATACAGGGAGATATAGCGTAGACCTGTGCAGTGAATAACCAAGACGAGGGCAAATGTTATATACATTCTTGTGGCAGCAGTAGTGGTTGAAGCTACACCAATGTGATTAAGCTAAAGAGAAACCAAGAAGAGGAGAGAGAGAAAAAGGAGAAAAAAAGGAGAGAAGAAGAGGTCTAAAATCAACAGAGCCCTGAAGAGAAGACAGCATATAATAATGCTGCATTCAGCTATTCAGGAAAATGGGAGAAATGGTAATCATTCCTCTGGACCAGAGGGAAGTGCTTCTACATTACGGTATAATACCAGGGGGCCCATATTTTATCGAACCATTGTGGACAATTACGACTCTTATAAGTCAACCGATAGAGAGGTAGCGCCTTCATAATGGTACATTTCCAGTTTATCAGTTTTCCAAGTACGGAGAATTTCTTTACGGGCATAAAAGCATAATATGCGGATTAAATATTGAGAGTGTTTACCTGGAGGGGTGCCATCCAGTAATCCTAATAAAAAGACTCTTGGTGAAAGTATCAGCTCTGTTTGACGAATTTCGTTAATTAAGTCAATAATTTTGGACCAGAAATTGTAGATAATCGGACACTCCTGAAACATATGGAAGAAGGTTCCAGAGTCTATATTACATCTAAGGCAATTAGGTTTGTTGGAGTTAGAAATGTTATGCATGCGCATAGGTGTTAGATAGGTTCTATGTAGAAACTTAGATTGCATTAATCGGTCTTTGGTTGAACTTGATGGACGTATGTCTTTTTTCAACCCAAATAACTATGTAACTGTGTCTTTAGCCGAGATTGGTGTTTTAATAAAGTTTTCCAGTATTACTTCCCAATCCGTATCATCTAACCCTGGAACCTACAGTCCATTTTCTATTTAGAAGCAGTCACTGGTGAATCTCATAACAAGATTCCGTAAGGTCTCTTAATCAGAAAAGTCCATCAGTCTTCATCTTAATCTCTCTTGGTGACTCTCTGTTATCACCATCACATTTGGGCTTGCAGTCTCCATGTCATGTTACATTTTATTATATTTATTTATTGTATTTATAAAACGCCAACATATTACGCAGGGCTGAAGTTAAGGTTACAGACAATATTTAGGGGTGACATAGAGCAATAAGACAATACAGGAATACATGCAAACCAGATCACGCAGGACAGGATGAGTACAAGGTAATGCTTAGTCAGTCACTGGATGGGAGCATGGAGATTAGGCAAGTCGAGTTCTCTCAAGAGTTCACTCAGATTCATAGGATGGGCGTACAGTAATGGAGGTGCATTAACAGGTAGGAGACATAAGGAGGAGGACCCTGCCCAAAGGCTTACAATCTAGGAGAGATAGGGACACAAAAGGTAGGGGACCTGAGTTCAGCTATGGGTTTAGCGCACTAGTGGGGGGGGGGGGGTAGGCCAGTGTAGAAAGGTGAGTTTTGAGGGCCTTCTTCAAGATGTTGAAGGAGGGGAAAACCAAAATGGGGTTGCAGATAACCTGTAAGATGCAAAACACAGAAGATAAACTGTTCCCTCCAACAGCCTGTAGTAAAAACATTAGACTATATAAGGATTAGACTGTGAGCTCCTCTGAGGACAATCAGTGACATGCATAAGATGCCAATGCTATAAAAAATGCATAATAATAATATAGCAGGACATTACACAAGGACTATGGTAGGAATAGATTGTGGGCTCATCTGAGCACAGTCAGTGGCATGGCTATGTACCCTGTAAAGTGCTGCAGAAGATGTCAGTGTTATACAAATAAATAATAATAGTAATGATATTAATAATATTGTAGGACATTACACTATGACTATAGTAGGAATAAATTGTGAGCTAGTCTGAGGACAGTCAGTGACATGCGTATGTACTCTGTAAAGAGATGCATGTAGATAAAAAGAGTTGTAAGATGCAAAACACAGAAGATAAACTGTTCCCTCCAACAGCCTGTAGTAAAAACATTAGACTATATAAGGATTAGACTGTGAGCTCCTCTGAGGACAATCAGTGACATGCATAAGATGCCAATGCTATAAAAAATGCATAATAATAATATAGCAGGACATTACACAAGGACTATGGTAGGAATAGATTGTGGGCTCATCTGAGCACAGTCAGTGGCATGGCTATGTACCCTGTAAAGTGCTGCAGAAGATGTCAGTGTTATACAAATAAATAATAATAGTAATGATATTAATAATATTGTAGGACATTACACTATGACTATAGTAGGAATAAATTGTGAGCTAGTCTGAGGACAGTCAGTGACATGCGTATGTACTCTGTAAAGAGATGCATGTAGATAAAAAGAGTTGACATAGTGATTAAGAGGATATACAGTATATGGGATTAGTGGGTTGGTAGGACCCTGCAGAAGGGACAACAGAGGTGGGTCTGAATAATAGGACAGGTAGGTGAGTTAATGAAAGCTGCCATTGGCCCTTTATTATCAGGGTGGCACAACAGCAGAATGACATGTGAGAGGAGTGTGCAGTGAAGTCTGTATTGCATTGTTCAGGATAAAGCTGGGACCATGATCCACAGGCTACATGTGGTTGATAAGCCCTTATCACTTATTTGGTAAGTGCCGCCCACAGCCCGCAACCTGCAGCAACACCACTATTTGCATCTTACCATTGCCAAGGGGCCTTAAGGTGGCCATTAACAGTACAATTTCACAGCCGATTGTTTGTTTCCGCTTGCTGCAGTAATCGATCAAAAATAATCGTTCCTGCCCATTAACGGTCAAATTACCTCTAATCAATCCACTTGGATCAATCCGAAAAACATATTGATTCCTTTAATCTGGTTGATTTGGCTAGCAGTAATTCGGCTGTTAAAGTGAACCGAAATTAAAAATACAAGATTTCAGAAATAAAATCTATTTTCTAACTTATAATAATAAATAGCAGCCTTTTTACAGCTGCATGATGACAAATGACAAATATAAAATATTTCACACTTATTGGAGGAACCCCTCCCTTCCTTTCATATTGCCGAGATAGAATCCGTCGGTCTGGTGGAGTAGGAGGTGTCCGGCAAAGGAGGAATTGCTAATGGCTGCCACCTGTATAACCCTGGTTATGGAAAGAGAAGGGTGTAAAGCATGCACTGAAATGCTCATAGCCTTGAAGGAGTGTTTATATTTCTTTGTATGTGTCAGAGTGGTGCAACTAAATATTTTGAATTAAAAAAATGTTTGGTTTGAGTCTGCTTTAATGGGTACGACCGATCATTTCCATGAAATTGTACTGTTGATGGCCACCTTTACTAGCTGCCTTGCAAAACCACTTTCTAAAGGAAATAACCCGAGCTTGCCAGGTTACTGTTAAAACTCTTCCCTAATGGAATCCTTTTCCCTGCACATAACTGCTTTCTCATTTTCCTGATCCAATGCTGTCGCTGCTGCCTTGAACCTCTTATGGCCATACTCACGGGCTACATTTGTGCCCTGTCGCCAGCACACGGGAGCGTGTGCGCGACAGCTCGTCGCCAGGTCCCTCCGCGTACACACGCGGAAGAGGGATTACTGAAGCGACGGAAGCTGTCGCTGACGTTCCTCCCCCCCCCCGCCGGAAGCGCCGTGAATTCTTTATTGGTTGCTGTCGCTAGTCCACATACTCACGCGGACTAGCGTCAGTTGCGGCGAAGTTGCGCCGCCAATCGCCTGGCGACAGCAGCGACGATTCGGGGTGCGTGCCTCATACTCACAGGCGACTTGTCGCCGCAACATGCGCGTGCCACGTGGTTGCGGCGACAATTGTAGCCCGTGAGTATGGGCCATTACTGGGAAGTTAGTGACTGCAACTCTAAAAACAAACAAAAGAAACGCGCCTATTGTGTTTTACATTCTATTACGATACTCCACACACAATAAAATTTATACTGTAATTCACTTCCAGTTGAGGGATGCTGCAGTCAGAGCCTGTGCAGATAACGAGCCGTGGCCAGCGGCTCTTCACAGCCGGAACTCCAGTAAGTCTGCAGTATAAGCTGCACTCTCCCCCTCGCCAGGGCAGGATCATCCATTAGGCAACCTAGGCAGGTGCTTGGGGCGTAGTGGGTGTCAAGGGGCCCTCCTGCCATCTTCTTTGACTTCTCTCTGCTTCAGCTTACCAAAAGGACTACAAGGGGGCCTCAAATCTACTACCTTGCCTAGGGCCACATTACATACACATTACACACTTAATTACTTATAATTCTGGTGACAGTATATCTACACACCGGCAGACTGCATCTCAGCGCCTCGGGCGTAGATAAATGTATGTGCGTTCTTGCACATGCTTGTCACCATCCAATAGTAGGGAGATCATTTAATGGGAATGCAGTTCCCATTCATTGATCTTAGCCTCCATGTCATTGATCACTGGCATCAATGAGATGCCTGCAATCATTGTAAAAAACAAAGTTAAACATACACGCGTTACTTTCTGTTCTCGTACTAACAGTACGCGTATGAAAAAAGTGTGAGGACATCTTGTGGCCAAAGAGTAACATTACACCTACATACATTTTTTTAAATAAAAACACATACATATAACATTAAAATGAACCTCTTACCTTCTCCACTCTCCCATAGGTATACACACAAAAAATCTGCATATTAAAAAAAATTAAAAAAAACCCAAAACATAAATAGTTACCTTAAAGAGACACTGAAGTGGGAAAAAATTATGATATAATGATTTGTATGTGTAGTACAGCTAAGAAAAAAATCATTAGGAGCAGAGACATAAGTCTGATGTTGTTTCCAGTACAGGAAGAGCTAAGAAACTCCAGTTGTTATCTATGCAAAAAAGCCATTGAGCTCCACAACTTTCAAAGTCGCAGAGAGCTCTGTGTTTTAAGGCTTGTTATCTCAACTGTCAGTGATTGTATCTTCTTTTCTCTACTGAGAAGGGGTTCAAAAGTTCACTGCAGCTCTGCAAAATCATTTAGAATGCTGAGTAGTGTGTACACTGCAAATTATGCAATGTTATAAAAAACACTATATAACTGAAAATAAAAATATTCTAATATTTTCTTTGCTTCTAATATTCTCGTAATTACCGTACTACACATACAATTCATTATATAATATATATATATTTTTTAGCTTCAGTGTCTCTTTAAGGACTGAACAATTTTTAATGTGTACGTCTTGAGGGTATATTACTTTTATTTTTGCATATGTGGGCTTGTAATTAGTGTAAAATAAAATATTGTCGCCATACATTGTACTAGGGAAATATTTTAAATGTTGCAATAACGGTACCTAAGGGCAAGTAAAATAGGTGGGTTTTAACCACAGTAGAACATTTTATTTTAAAACTATAATGGCTGAAAACTGAGAAATTACCAATTTTTACCATTTTTATTTCTTATTATTCCCATTAAGATGCATTTAGAATCAAATAATTCTTAGCAAAATGTACCACCCAAAGAAAGCCTAATGGTGGCCACTAATGATCCAATATTTTTCATCCAATCTTACCAAATCTATGTAGTATAAGGGTAAATTGAGTGAATATACTGAATGGATACTTCAGGCAGTTACCTTATATTACATAGAAATGGTAAGATTGGATGAAAAAGATTGGATCATTAGTGGCCACCTTAATTGGTGGTGAAAAAAACAAGATACATATTAAAGTCCGCAGTATTCCAGAGGCAGCGCAACGCCGAATCCCGATCTGCAGATTTTACTTCCAGGTCTCGGCGAGCCGCTGACGTCACTGGCTCTCAAGCTGCTTCTCACGGTCTATTGGACAGGCGGAGGACGCACTCTCAATACGCGCTCCGCTGATGTAAACAGGGATACTGACTTCCTGCTTGCATGTCAGCTGATCAGCTGACATGCTGGAGTCCTATTGGTTTGTTTTCAATTCTGCTTCTGTTGATTGGTTAGTTCTGGTATTTAAACTTAGTGAGCGCCCCCAGTCATCGCCCATGATAGCATTAGCTGTGGCTTGTTTCTGGGTATGCGCTCACTACCTGATTGATTCCTGTTGCTGATTATTGCCTTGTATCCTGACAACGTTTACCCTCTGATTGATTCCTGTTGCCGAATACTGCCTAGTATCCTGACTACGTTTATCTCTACTGGATTTCCTGTTGCCAACCTTGTTCTTGTACCTGGACTACGCTTGCTATCTGCCTGGAATGACCTCTGCTTGGACACGGACTTGCATGTACGCTGCCTGGACTGACCTCGGCTTGCCTAGACTACGCTAGCTCTGAAAAGTATTATCTGGACTGCCTTGCCATTCTGGAACATCTGTCTCTGCAGTCATCTGATTCATTCATCTGGATTGCCTCATCCTCCAGGCCTCAGGTGACTATATATATATATATATATATATATATATATATATATATATATATATATATATATATATATATATATATATATACTTGTGAATACTGTGCCCATTGCAGCATTGCTAGAGTTATCAGGTTCTGTTGGTGGATTACTATCTGTCAGTCTGTATGCTACACCTACCTGCAGGGTGTATTGTAGTATTGTGTTAGGTAGGAGTATTTGCAGGTGTTACGGGCTGGGCTATAGATCAGTCATATGGGCATACAGCCTGACCTATAGTCATTGACCAGAGAAGCCTGACATACATCACTTTGTTGTGATAAGTAGTGATTAAGTTATTGGTGAATAAAAGGGAGGAGCGCTGAAAGGTGAAAATTGCTCTGGTCCATAAGGGAAAAACCCCTCTGTGGTGAACTGGTTAATTCATCTCTGCCCCTCACCAAGCACTACGTCCACCGTCACGCTGGGATGACGTCACTATGCTTTTCGGGGACCATCCTTCCTCGTCAGGTTAATAAAATGTAATATGCTTTGGGTATCATTCATAAACAGGCTGTCGGTAGTGCGGGAAAACACCGTTCTTCTCCGCAACCGGTAATTAAGACTTCTGGGTGGCCATTCATAAAGAAGTCTGCCTGTTGCGGAAGAAGTGCGGAGGTTTTCTGGAGGAAGCTGGCGGCAGCGTGGCGGAAGACATGCGGAAACTTAAAAGCTGCCCGATTCCCTCCCTGCGCTGCTCTGTCTGATGCTGCTTGGGAGGTCCCTCCCATTCATTTATATGTATTCCGCCCGCCTATCGCTACTGTCGAGCAAGCGGTATTTTCCTTCCGGATACCGCTTGCTCTAATCTTTATGAATGGATGTGTTTGTTACTTTTTCTAGATTAATCTAGAAAAACTCCGCACAAGGCGGAAATGTATCGCTCTGTCACATTTTCATGCGGAAAGAGCCTTTATGAATGGGGCTTATGCTGAGTGGTCGGGAAAGTCACCGGTGTTAAGCATTTCCGCATGCGGAAATGCTTTATGAATGATACCCTATGTAGGCAATTTTCTTTTGTTTGTTTTGAAATTTGTAAGTTTGCCCACTTACAAAGAATTCAACAGTTAGTCATTTTTATAGTAGTTAGGTAGTTTCATTGTAATAAAGAAAGACAGTATATCAACCAAAAAGCCAAAAAATCAACTAAAAATGTGCCATTTGTCAGAGAGTGATCAGACTTGAGATGTTCTGATTACTCTCTGACCAACGGCGCATTTTTTGGTTATTAGCCAGAGAAAGCAGAAAATGCCTCCAAAACGCATTACTGTGTGCAATAAACTCTTGAACTGATACTGAGTGATAGTGGCTGTTTTGAAATCCATGGAAAAAGTAAGCCAACTATACCTCTCCTCTCCTCTTAATTATTTTATATTTTGGGCACTTCTATCCACTAATTAAAACTGATTTGCATGTCATTTAGTGAAAAAAACATGTGGTCTAAATGTAAAATATGAATTAGTACTTGGTTGAGAACCCTGGCTGATGAGCACAGTGGTGTGACATTGCTTGTAGTTGGTCATTGAGTTTGCACACATCTCAAGAGGAATTTTTGCCCATTCTTACAGAAACTCCTCCAGCCCCATGAGCAACGCTGTGTCCCTCGCCTCCATCCCAGGTGGCTCTGTTTGGCCGCAATCAGGAACGTAAAAATTAAAGGAACCAAGGGGGTTGAGGGGTATGTGCAACAGATGCAAATACACTCATAAGTGAGGTGAAAAAATATAAATATAATCTTTATTAATCATAAATAAATTTCACCTAAAAAGACACAGCCTCGTATCAAGTAGAGAAAACACACTCTCAACCAGCCTCAAACATTCATACAACCATACACCTAATGATCACCTAATGTGATCAGGGATCCCAAAGATGATCATGTAGTCCGGCCTAAAAGTTCATGGGAAAAACACCCTCAAAATATAGCATCCCAGCGAACCCGCCCCCCCCCCCCCCCCCCCCCCGAAAAATAATTATGGAACTCCTCCTGGTTGCAATCCGGCTGGCTGGCTGTTCAGGAGACATCTAGACAGCTAAGGACAGCTGGGAAACAATAAACTTTTCTTCTCCTCTCATAGTCAAGGAAGTCAGCAGTGGAGGGCCACACCATGCATGCCCACCCTTCTACTTTTACAAAATTTCCACCAGACCACCACTCTGTCCTCTTAAAATCATCCAAGCAGAGAGGTGTGGGTAGGTGCTCCTCCAGCCATCCACGAATGCTGGAGTTATGTGTCACAGTGGTTGTTTCCCATGTTACCCCCACTTTGTATAACATCATATCCTTCAATCCTTTGCATAACATCATATCCTTCAATCCATACATCTGGCAGTTTTCCATAATAGTGTTTACATGCTTTTTAAAACAAAAGTTTGCCTTCATGCTTTTTAAAGAGTCCTTCATGCTTGTAATTGCTAAAAAAAATACCTTTTCAGGTTTGCTGATATACGATTTATCAATTTCTTTTCAGTCTCAAAATGTACTACAAGACAATTGGGGGGTGCATATGTTTAACCATGGCCATTGACTGCTATTTTTCACATTCCACTCAGGGATCTACCGGCATGATTAAAACATAGTAGAGTCATACGAGATAGATGAATGGCGTGGAAGTGGGTGAGGAAGTTATTTGCCATTCCAGCACTTGACTCAAAATATATGCCTCTATGGGGGCATAAGGACTTCAGGGCCAATATGTTACATTGAGGCTTTTTGCATTGGGAGTAGAGAGGCCTTAAAAAGCTATTTGATCTCTCAGAGCATAGGTGACTCACATTTACAGAGCTTCAGAGAAATCTGGGGCTTCCCAAGTCTCTTTTTTGTATAATGCACAGATTTGGTCCCGTGTACAAGCCAGGGTGCAGGACATGTCAAAAATATGGTCCATTAATTACTTTGACGTTTTCTTCTCCCCACGCACAGTTAATGTGCCTTTAACCAAATTACAAAATTTACTGAGCAAATGCAAGGTTGACTCAAGATTGTCTGATTGCTTCAAAGGGTGGGTGCGGGACGCTGGAGATCCAGATATAGCTACCAAAATAGTGGAAGGCAATATTTTTTTTAAATGATTCACAGGGTAAAATATTCCTTCAATATTAAGTATGCAAGTCCTCCAGCATATTATGTAGCGGAGTGTCCAAAACGTAAATTGTTGGAGGCCAAATTGTTTCATTGTATATGGCAGTGTGCGCCTGTGCTCACGTTTTGGGGGAGGTGTGCAGATAAACTCCCCAAGTCTTTGGGGTGGATCTCCAGTTGTCTCAGCAGCTATGCTTATTTCAGTTTACTTCTACAGAGGATGCTTTGGATCTTACAATAAATCATAATCCCAAAGGTGTCACTATGCTTGCACTGTTGCACATCTGATGTTGTTGGCAGCAAAAAAGATCATTTATAATAGGTGGATATCTGCAACATCTCCCTCACTTTGGGATTTTAAAGATAACCTCACACATATGCTACATCTAGATAAAATGGAGACTTTACTACATCACCTGGTGATCCAGGGCTTCACCCAATATAGCTTCCCTGGTTGTCTATAGTGTGCCAAGCATAATGCAAAGTGAAGAAAACACTTGTGGGCCAGATTTGATGGCTCTGCGGGCCAGAGTTTGACATGCTATTCTTAAGGACGATATATGGAGATATACACACTCCATTTTCCTCTGTCAAAGAAATGCATCTGATTTCTCAGAATTGCTGATAAATATTCCATCTGTTTAATCTGTGTTATTTTGGCTTTCACCCCTGCACAGAATGGAAGAGAGATAGTTTCCATTTTGATTCTGTTGTCAGTCTGTTTGCAGTTAAAATATTATTTATTCCTTTAGTTTCAAGTCTGTTTGTAATCAGTATTAGTTTGCCTAGTAACACCAAGTAGGCTGGATCTCAAGGTATTGATCATTCATAATAGATGATTTCAGTTTCAAAATGTCCTTCAAGAACAGAGCTATGTATGGACATG
This sequence comes from Hyperolius riggenbachi, assembly GCF_040937935.1. Taxonomy (NCBI): domain Eukaryota; kingdom Metazoa; phylum Chordata; class Amphibia; order Anura; family Hyperoliidae; genus Hyperolius; species Hyperolius riggenbachi. The sequence continues at coordinate 331,848,235 of NC_090649.1, read as the reverse complement.
ACAGAAATGTGAGTTTCAAGGACAGTATCCTCAACCCCTCCCACAGTGGTCTGAAGACTAAGCTTATTGATTATAAGAGGAAATGTATACCACCTACATACGACTTTATCAATTATCAATTATGTGTGTGCATTAAACTTCAGTCCAGCTGCAATAATCAATCCATAAATAATCAATCCATAAGTTGCTGTACCATATTTAACACTGCACTGCACTCTGGGTTGATTCACTTTGCTTGCATGCGAGCCTATGCTTTATAACAAAGCGCTATTCATTATGTGCTGTGAATGGCTGAACAATCCTGTTCAGCTACCTCAGAATGACAAAGTTTCCATGGTGTGTGGCTCCTCTCACTTAGAGATTGTTAGCAGAGGGGCATGACTCTGAGGCAACATAATTCCTTGCCTCTATGCCAGAGCTCCGTCACCATCACTAGTTGGCTTGGGGACTCTTTGAGGGGAGACAGGTCAACTGATCACCTTGACATTGGCAAGATAGTGCCATAAACCCTTGACTATTAATCAGGCATCCCACCAGACATTGGGATTTGGCCAAAGACCTCTCATTCTCACTAGCAGTAGGGACAGAGCACTGAAAGCAGAGGGAGAGCTTTATTGCCCCTACATTTTGGAACTAGCCTCAGTGTTTGGCTATTTGCAGTAGTTGGTAATACAATTGGCCTGAGGAAGTGCACTTTGACCCGTGAAACCCATTGACAGTGCATAATAAATTTTGTTGCTCTATAAAAGTGTCATCGTAGAGGTAAGTCACCTCTTTTATTTCATCTTAGTTGTTTCTAATTTATTTTATACACCTTTGGGTGCCTCTAACCCCCGCTGTGCTTCTCATCCTCCCTGTTGAGGGACATTTGGTCCCTTGTGGCTCTGCCATAACTAGAACCTTTTCTTGTTAAGAGAATGACAGCATCCAGTACCTTCTGGACACCCAAGTGAAGTTGGGGCGGTGAATCTCCACCTGTTTGACATAGGTGGCTGCTCCTTGATGCAACCCACATTTGTGAGTACCAATTTCCATCCGCTATTTAATTTTCAATTCTTGTGACATATTGCCTTTTTGGGCTCCCATTATTTCTGTGTTTTTTCCAAGGAGTCACCTCCTCTCCCCTTCTCTTTATGAAGCAAGCGCCAAGCGCTTATGTTCTCATTGCCAAGCTGTGGGAAGCTGTATTTTACATTACAAAAAGACAGCTCTGCTGTGCATTATCACTGAACGCCTGCTGTGTGCAGGTGTTAAGACCCGTAAACATGCTCTATGGATGTCGATGCTCGATGGGATCAGCACCTGATACATTGGGCAACATTACTGGGCTGAGGTTGTACGGACGCGGAGTCAATCTATAGACTGACGACATGTTCTTTTGCAATGTGCCAACAGAGTGCTGCAAATGTGACGTAAGGCGGGTGGGCAGGGGACGGGACCAAAGCTATCAGCCATCGCTCAAATTGATCAGTCTGGCAAATCACTGGCAGGGTGGCTATCAGGGACTGATGTACTCAAGCTGAATTATTGGCAGAGGTAGTAGTTATCAGCAACCTCCACGGACTTTAATCTAGGGTGTATACAGGCCGTTATAATAGTCCTCAAGTCAGCCATGCAAGGCAGAAAAAAAGTTTTCATGATCCACTCGTAAAGTCATGTTGAGTAAATATATGCATAGTTTCTGTGTTTGTTCATGTATGCACATAGTTTGGTGCTAAATAGCACAAACATTTCCTCAAGTCTTTTGTTATGTAATTATGTAGTAATCTAAAGCCAGAAAAATAATGTATAAATATGTATAAAGGAGCTATGTGCATTAAGAGAGGTTGTTTTTCCTTTCTCCCAGATGTCACCCCATCTATCTATATGCTGAGAGTTTCCTTTCAACTTCTAATATAACTATGATGTTTCTATCTTAGTGTTTCATTAAGAGGGAAATTAACTCTCTTAATAGACACATGGCCTGCAAAATGTATAATTAGGGTATATTAAAATTGCGGGGGTAATGCACATCTCTTGCTTAGTGTCTGGGTTGTTTTGAGGGTTTTTTCATCTGGATTCCCACAATCACTGGTTGCTTGGCAGTTGGAAAAAGCTGTTATTTCCCATAATACAACAAGCCCGCTGTCTGGGTGTCACCCTGGACTCCGCACTCTCCTTCACTCCCCACATCCAAAACCTCACAAAGTCTTGCAACTTCCACCTTTGTAACATCTGTAAGTTTCGCCCTTTCCTGACCTCTGCCACCACCAAACTCCTCATCCATGCCCTCATAATTTCCCGCCTTGACTACTGCAATGCCCTGCTGTCTGGTCTCCCTATGACCCGAACATCCCCACTGCAGTCCATCAGGAATGCGGCAGCCAGAATTATTCACTGCTCCCATCGCTCCACCACGGCGGATCCCCTCCTTGAATCCCTCCACTGGCTTCCTATCTAATCCAGAATCAGATTCAAGATACTGTGTCTGGCCTACAAATCTGTCCACAAAACCTGTCCAACCTACATTTCCGATCTTACTCAGAGGTACACACCAAGCCGCTCACTCCGCTCTTCCAATGAACTTCGCCTAACCACCCCCCGCATCACCCAGTCCCATGCACACCTCCAGGACTACTCAAGAGCTTCTCCAACAGTATGGAACTCCCTACCTCCACCCATTAGGGCAGCCCCCTCCTTCAACAACTTCAAGAAAGCCCTCAAAACTCACCTTTTCACTCTGGCCTACCACCTCTCACAAGTGCTCTAAACCCACAGCTGAACTCTGGTCCCCTACCTTCCATGTCCTTACCTCTCCCTCTAGATTGTAAGCCTTTGGGCAGGGTCCTCCTCCTTTTGTGTCCTACCTGATCATGCACCTCCATTACTGTGAACCCATGCTATGCATCTGAGTGAACCTAACTTGCCTAATCTCCATGCTCCCCTCCAGTGACTAAGCATACCCTTGTACTCATACTGTGCTGCATGATCTGGTCTTTCTTGTATTCAGGTATTGTCATTTTGCTGTATGTCACCCCAACATATTGTATGTATCCCTATTTATTGTCCAGCGCTGCGTAATATGTTGGCGCTTTATAAATACAATAAATAAATAAATAACAAATAAGTTCCACAGAAAGGAAACTGTCATCACATGACATGACATCACACTGTGGGAGGGGTTTCACCCACCCCAATATCAGCCACATACAACCCCCCCCCCACACACACACACACACACACACACATACACAATGATCTACTCGAGAAAGGGTAAATATTTCTTATGGAAGATGGTGCATCAGCTCCTGATTGGGATGAAGTTCAGTCCTTACTTTATCCCTTAAGGCCAGTCCATTGGCAGCGTTAAGTGGCATGCGTGCATGTGCATGTATACCTGCGGCACCAACTGGCATATTTCGATCGCCTACTAATGTAAAACGATTGTTTTAAAACATCTGTTTTGCACTGAAAAGTACAAAAAAGGATGTTAAAGCGTCCTGTAAGGGATTCACTTGCCGCTTGTTCCAGCGCTGGCTCTCTCACTTCAGGATTGTTCATGCACATGCGGCTGTTCCATAGGCTAAGACACTGGCTATATTAGTGTCAGCTGACCTGCATAGTCAGCTGACACTTAGGTAGGAATTGTGCGATTGATGCAGTCTGTGTGGCCAGCCACTGATTGGAGGATGTGTGTATTTAAACCTGCTGTGCCTGATGCTCATTGCCTGTGATAGCTGTTAGCATTGCTACTTGCTGGGTGTTTATCTGTATTGACTTCTGTGGATTGTTTGCCTGGATTTGACTCTTTGCATGTTACTTGGATTACCCGTTTCCTACCTGGACCGACCTATTGCTTGATACTTGGATTACCCCTCTTGGCTGCCTGGACCGACCTATTGCTTGATACTTGGATTACCCCTCTTGGCTGCCTGGACCGACCTATTGCTTAATACCTGGATTATCGCTGTTTGCTGCCTGGACTGACCCTTCTGCCTGTTACCTGGATTCCCTTGCCTGCTGCCTGGACCGCCCTTTGCTTATTTGACTACAATCTGGTTTAATCATCTGCGGTGTACTGCCCTGAACTTGCCATAGTGGGTTCTGTTAGTTTTTCTGCTCTCTACCATCAGTCTTGATACCTTGTGCATTAAGGTTATGTTCACAATATAAATCGCCAGTGCTTTTGCAAGCACTAAGCGATTTATTGCTATTTTTTTAATCGCCTTTCTCTGCGCTTTCTAAGCGATTTTCTAAGCACTTTTGCAGAGCAATGATTTTTTTCACTTCCTGATGTCAGTCAGGAAGTGAACTCTTTCACCTGGAAATGAATAAATACAATGTATTTATTCATAGAAGCGCTTGGGAAATCGCTATACAAAGCGCTTTTTCAAGTGCTTTGCGATTTCACCATTGAGCCAAAGCGTTTAGAAAATGGTGCAGGCAGCGCTTTTGAAAGCAAACCACTCATATGTGAACACTCTCATAGGGAATCATTGCACAAGGGCTTTAGGGCGATTTCTAAAATTGCCAGCGCTTAAAAAAATACGCAAACGCTCATAGTGTGAACAAGCCCTAAGGCATGGGTGTAACCGCAGTCGAGTAGACAATTCCAGTCTCACGTTCAAGTGAGGACGCGCCAAATAGGGTGAAGACTGCGGTGTCAGATTGGGGCATTAGGACTGATTTAAAAGTGGAGATCCTGACAGGCCTCACACGTCCATTTTGCATTAAATGGTTAAAGTTCCTTTTTAGATCCTCTAGAGCAGAGGTCCCCAACCTGGGGGCCGCGGCCCCCTGGGGGTCCGTGGGCAAATTTCTGGGGGGCCGCGGCGGATCTGGCCTTTCTACCTCTCCCCCCCACGGCCGCCGTTTCTGTTACCTTAAGAGCGGCGGCCGCTTCCTCCCTTATATTCCCCATAGCCCCTCTCCTATCTCGTATTACAGCAGCGCCTCCTGTGTGGCTGCTGTAAGGAGGGAAGGGGGCGGGGCAGCGGTTCCCATGGTAACGGCGATCGCCGCTACAGGAAGCCTCTGCCCTGTTTCCTTCCCTTCTTTACAGCAGCCGCGCGGGAAGCGCTGCTGTATTACGAGATGGCGATGCTGCAACCGAGGAGAGAAGCGCCTGGGGAAATATAAGGAAGGAAGTGACCGCCCGCTTATAAGGTAACAGGAGCGGCAGCCGCGGGGGGGAGAGGGCACCTATCCTAGCTACACTGGGGCACTATACTGGGGTAACTACTGGCTACACTAGGGCAGCTATACTGGGCTAACTGTACTTGCTATACTGGGCTAACTGTACTAGCTATACTAGCTGTACTGGGCTAACTGTACTTGCTATACTGGGCTAACTGTACTTGCTATACTGGGCTAACTGTACTTGCTATACTGGGGTAACTGTACTTGCTATACTGGGCTAACTGTACTTGCTATACTGGGGTAACTGTACTTGCTATACTGGGCTAACTGTACTTGCTATAGTGTGGTAACTGTACTTGCTATACTGGGCTAACTGTACTTGCTATACTGGGGTAACTGTACTTGCTATACTGGGGTAACTGTACTTGCTATACTGGGCTAACTATACTAGCTATACTGGGCTAACTGTACTAGCTATACTGGGCTAACTGTACTAGCTATACTGGGCTAACTGTACTTGCTATACTGGGCTAACTGGGCTAACTGTACTTGCTATACTGGGCTAACTGTACTTGCTATACTGTGGTAACTGCCGCCGCCACTAGCCACGCCCCTCCAACCCCCCCCCCCCCCCCCCCCCCGGGGGCCCCAGAGAAAATTTTGGGCAGGACAGCGGGCCCTGGGCTCAAAAAGGTTGGGGACCCCTGCTCTAGAGCAGAGGTCCCCAACCTGGGGGCCGCGGCCCCCTGGGGGTCCGTGGGCAAATTTCTGGGGGGCCGCGGCGGATCTGGCCTTTCTACCTCTCCCCCCCGCGGCCGCCGTTTCTGTTACCTTAAGAGCGGCGGCCGCTTCCTCCCTTATATTCCCCATAGTCCCTCTCCTATCTCGTATTACAGCAGCGCCTCCTGTGTGGCTGCTGTAAGGAGGGAAGGGGGCGGGGCAGCGGTTCCCATGGTAACGGCGATCGCCGCTACAGGAAGCCTCTGCCGTTTCCTTCTCTTCTTTACAGCAGCCGCGCGGGAAGCGCTGCTGTATTACGAGATGGCGATGCTGCAACCGAGGAGAGAAGCGCCTGGGGGAATATAAGGAAGGAAGTGACCGCCCGCTCATAAGGTAACAGGAGCGGCGGCCGCGGGGGGGAGAGGGCACCTATCCTAGCTACACTGGGGCACTATACTGGGGTAACTACTGGCTACACTAGGGCAGCTATACTGGGCTAACTGTACTTGCTATACTGGGCTAACTGTACTAGCTATACTAGCTGTACTGGGCTAACTGTACTTGCTATACTGGGCTAACTGTACTTGCTATACTGGGGTAACTGTACTTGCTATACTGGGCTAACTGTACTTGCTATACTGGGGTAACTGTACTTGCTATACTGGGGTAACTGTACTTGCTATACTGGGGTAACTGTACTTGCTATACTGGGCTAACTGTACTTGCTATAGTGTGGTAACTGTACTTGCTATACTGGGCTAACTGTACTTGCTATACTGGGGTAACTGTACTTGCTATACTGGGGTAACTGTACTTGCTATACTGGGCTAACTATACTAGCTATACTGGGCTAACTGTACTAGCTATACTGGGCTAACTGTACTAGCTATACTAGCTATACTGGGCTAACTGTACTTGCTATACTGGGCTAACTGGGCTAACTGTACTTGCTATACTGGGCTAACTGTACTTGCTATACTGTGGTAACTGCCGCCGCCACTAGCCACGCCCCTCCAACCCCCCCCCCCCCCCCCCGGGGGCCCCAGAGAAAATTTTGGGCAGGACAGCGGGCCCTGGGCTCAAAAAGGTTGGGGACCCCTGCTCTAGAGCAGAGGTCCCCAACCTGGGGGCCGCGGCCCCCTGGGGGTCCGTGGGCAAATTTCTGGGGGGCCGCGGCGGATCTGGCCTTTCTACCTCTCCCCCCCGCGGCCGCCGTTTCTGTTACCTTAAGAGCGGCGGCCGCTTCCTCCCTTATATTCCCCATAGTCCCTCTCCTATCTCGTATTACAGCAGCGCCTCCTGTGTGGCTGCTGTAAGGAGGGAAGGGGGCGGGGCAGCGGTTCCCATGGTAACGGCGATCGCCGCTACAGGAAGCCTCTGCCGTTTCCTTCTCTTCTTTACAGCAGCCGCGCGGGAAGCGCTGCTGTATTACGAGATGGCGATGCTGCAACCGAGGAGAGAAGCGCCTGGGGGAATATAAGGAAGGAAGTGACCGCCCGCTCATAAGGTAACAGGAGCGGCGGCCGCGGGGGGGAGAGGGCACCTATCCTAGCTACACTGGGGCACTATACTGGGGTAACTACTGGCTACACTAGGGCAGCTATACTGGGCTAACTGTACTTGCTATACTGGGCTAACTGTACTAGCTATACTAGCTGTACTGGGCTAACTGTACTTGCTATACTGGGCTAACTGTACTTGCTATACTGGGGTAACTGTACTTGCTATACTGGGCTAACTGTACTTGCTATACTGGGCTAACTGTACTTGCTATACTGGGGTAACTGTACTTGCTATACTGGGGTAACTGTACTTGCTATACTGGGCTAACTGTACTTGCTATAGTGTGGTAACTGTACTTGCTATACTGGGCTAACTGTACTTGCTATACTGGGGTAACTGTACTTGCTATACTGGGGTAACTGTACTTGCTATACTGGGCTAACTATACTAGCTATACTGGGGTAACTGTACTTGCTATACTGGGCTAACAGTACTTGCTATAGTGTGGTAACTGTACTTGCTATACTGGGCTAACTGTACTTGCTATACTGGGGTAACTGTACTTGCTATACTGGGGTAACTGTACTTGCTATACTGGGCTAACTATACTAGCTATACTGGGCTAACTGTACTAGCTATACTGGGCTAACTGTACTAGCTATACTAGCTATACTGGGCTAACTGTACTTGCTATACTGGGCTAACTGGGCTAACTGTACTTGCTATACTGGGCTAACTGTACTTGCTATACTGTGGTAACTGCCGCCGCCACTAGCCACGCCCCTCCAACCCCCCCCCCCCCCCCCCCCCCCGGGGGGCCCCAGAGAAAATTTTGGGCAGGACAGCGGGCCCTGGGCTCAAAAAGGTTGGGGACCTCTGCTCTAGAGCACAGGTGTCGAACTCCAGTCCTCAAGGGCCATATCCTTGTCAGTGTTTAGGATGGACAGAGTAATGGAGATATGTGCTCTAGTTGATGAACCACACCTTTCCTGATTTAATCCCATTTATTAATGAGAGATGTTCCAAAAAGGTGTGAGGGCCTCAGCTGTTGAGGACTAGAGTTCGACATCCTTGCTCCAGGGCTTTCCACATCATCCTCGAGACCACCACTGGATGCCGGGACTCTCTGGAAGTTTATGGTGCGCTCCTGTCCGTAAACGAGGTGCAGGACAGCTTGTGCCTGCGCAGTAGCACGAAGCCGCATGTGCTCAGTGGAAAAAGCCAAAACTCGAGTGGCTCTGTGCTGCTGTACAGGTGTGAGCCATTTTGTGCCTGCGCAGTACCACCAGGTACTTTGATAAGGATCATTTTTGTACAGTGTTCGGAGCAGAATTAATCTAGACTGGCATTAATTAAGCAGGGAATATAAAGTGATACTAAAGTGAAATTAAAAAAAATAATAAATCAGATACTCACCTATGAAGAGGGAAGGTTCTGGATCCTATAGAGCCTTCCCTGTCCTCGCACGGTTCCCTCCTTCCAGCGCTGTCGCTCCCATTCAGCGTATTTGACCAACTGTTTGAATGTGCCTTCAGGGACCCAGGGGAGGCTTCGGGAGCATTCATGCCGCCAAGTGCTCCCTAAGACTGGCGGCTCCGTACTGAGCATTCACAAGTGTGCACTTGCTCATGTCAGTACAGAGCCACCCATCTTTCTCAAGCGCTCAGAGACACGAATGTTCCAGGAACATTTCAAGTGGTCCTGGAGGCGGCAAATTCAAACAGTGGACAGCAGGGGAACCAGGACAGGAAGGCTCCATAGGATCCAGAGTCTTCTCTCTCCATGTGTAAATACAGTGTGTGACTTTTTTTATGTATTTAATCGGCTACAGATTTGTTCTAAAGATTAGTAATTACTTAATCCTGACTGCCTGAACATAGTAAATGCCAGAAATATTGAAAATCCTATTCCATTTGACAATTTACAAAACATCTCTTTTGGGAAATTGGGAACAGCTCCTAAATTTGAAGTGCCTCCTATAGGCTGAATTCTATGTTAAGCAGTAGAGAGTCACCATATACCCTTTACAATTAAAAATGCTGACAAGGGCACGTTGCTGGTAAACAATCCTGAAAACACGGCACAGGAAATATAGAGATTGAAGTGCTATCTAAATTACAACCATTTTCTACACTATCAACCTGCATTAAGTATATATAGGACTGCACAGATTTTATACAATTTTTGGATAACACACGTATGCCTACCGCTGCAGCGCATTCAATTCAGAACTACTTGAATAAAGTAAGACTGTTGGCGAACAGTAGGTGGCGATGTCGTGGTCTTGGTGTGGAATGATTTTGCTCGCTGACCGTAGAATGACGTCCTCGTATCCCAGAACTAGGCGGAAGTGCCGCGTCAAGCTGTAGTTATCCTACTGTGTGGCTGGCTGTGCCTGGGAGATGGAGAGAGGGAAGATGCAGCTGCCGCAGAGTCCAGCCACTCTGTGCTTCGATAAGGACGAGTTTATGAAGGTTCGGCTGGCGTTTGTTTGTAGTAATGCTTATGAGTTTGCAAGCTATTATGTTGTATAATCACATTACGCTGAGGTTCCCTGTCATTGAGATCACACCTACACTAGCATTGCTATGTTAGTTTACCCTGCAATCTCCCAGGGACTTCGCAGATGGGTTTGAAGAGGTTAGTCTGCAGGAGATAGATCTTCCTCAGTGTACTGATGGCAGCATAATTGCCATACACTGATCAGAGAGGGATCTATCATTATTACACACTGCATATCGATTTATTTTTTTTTAACAGGTGTCAGCATGAAATTATATTTGCTGTATGACGGCCCCCACAGGTGTCTGTCCTCTAATGCTGCACCCTGTGGTTCCATGTAGAGTATTAGCGCAGGGAAGCACTCTCATATTCAGCTTTTCAGAGGTTGCATACCTTCCTCTGTGCTACTATCATCTCCCTGGTTACTATGTGCATTGGAGATGTCAGAAGCACAGAGGAGGGAGTGTGCCAGCTGGAGAGGTTAGTGTGAGAGCATGTTGCTGCACTGTTTTTCTGTGTGGGGCCTCCTGTGGAGCAGCATTAGCTGGGGCGGTACGAGAATACTGGCCACAGTTATAAATGGACGCATGTGTTGCCGCAAAGCTCATGTCTAACGGCAACGTTCAATGGTTGATAGCCGTATAATAGCCGTATACTAAATGTCTTTCATATTTTGTTACGCAAACGGTAACGTGGAGCACCGTAGCCGTAACGTTTTTCAGCTTTTTTTTTGTTTGTTATTGTTTATAGCTTAAAGTATTTAGCTGTGGCCGCAGATCGGTGGGGAGGGGGGAAATCCCCCCCCCCCTCACCTCGGGCTCTCCTCTTAGCGCTCCCCTCCTGCAATCATTGGTGGTGCTCATGGTAGCCGGTGGCGGCAGGCAAGCTGAGCACATACCTCCTTCTGGCCGGAGGTCTCCTATCACTAAGTGCTTTATGGAACTTCCTGTGTAAACAGGAAGTTCTATGAAGCTCTTAGTGATCGGAGGCCAGCAGGAGGTATGTGCTCAGCTTGCCTGCCGCCACCGCCGCGGCTGCCACGGACACCACCAATGATTGCAGGAGGGGAGCGCTAAAAGGAGAGCCCGAGGTGAGGGGGCTGGGGATTTCCCCCCTCCCCACCGATCTGCGGCCACAGCCAAATACTTTAAGCTATAAACAATAACGTTTCTCAGCTTTTTTTCTTTTTTTTGTTATTGTTTATAGCTTAAAGTATTTGGCTGTGGCCGCAGATCGGTGGGGAGGGGAGAAATCCCCCCCCCCCCCCCTCACCTCGGGCTCTCCTCTTAGCGCTCCCCTCCTGCAATCATTGGTGGTGCTCGTGGTAGCCGGTGGCGGCAGGCAAGCTGAGCACATACCTCCTTCTGGCCGGAGGTCTCCTATCACTGAGTGCTTTATGGAACTTCCTGTGTAAACAAGAAGTTCTGTGAAGCTCTTAGTGATCGGAGGCCAGAAGGAGGTATGTGCTAAGCTTGCCTGCCGCCACCGCCGCTGCTGCCACGGGCACCACCAATGATTGCAGGAGGGGAGCGCTAAGAGGAGAGCCCGAGGTGAGGGTGGGGGGGGATTTCCCCCCTCCCCACCGATCTGCGGCCACAGCCAAATACTTGAAGCTATAAACAATAACAAAACAAAAAAAAAGCTGAGAAACGTTATCAACATACATCAACGGCTAAAACATTCATTTCATCTTTCGGCTTGGAAATTTACAAAACTGACTTTGCCGAATCATAGCCGTTATAAAAACCGATAAATTCAGGCACGGCGCCGATTTGGAAGGTTAATCATAACGGTAACCAAGCTACAATGGGATGAACCTGCGCGTCCATTTCATCTTGCGGCTAAATAGCCGTTTTCGTAGCTGGGGGGGACACCAAGGCTGTGGAGTTGCTACAAAAATGATCCAACTCCTACTCCTCAGTTTATGAATCCACCGACTCCGACTCCAGGTACCCAAAATAGCTCCGATTCCATAGTCTAATACTTACCAAGGCTGTGGATTTGGTACAAAAATCATAAGACTCAGACTCCTTTAGTCTATGAAACCTCCGACTCCAGGTACCCAAAATGGCTATGGCTCCTTGACTCCCAACTCCACAGCCCTGGGGGACACATCGCTGATTCCAGACCCCTCCACATATATATTGCAGCACCATTGACCACTAAAAAAAGCCCTGTTTGTGTCAGTTAATTTCTTCTATATATCGGCTGAGAGTGTTTTGGGCTCTGATGCTGGGGCAACAATATTCAGCAGATTTGATTACAGTAATCGAAGCAGATAGCTATTGAGGCAGGGGATCTTCCTGCCTGCTCTGGGCCACAGTACACTTTATGTCCAGTGTTCTTTGCAACTGTGTTGACTCTGAGAATTATCACTCAGTAAACGTCTAAAGGTGGCCAATGACGATACAATCCCACAATCAATTCCATTAATCTGATTGGTTAGCAGGAATCCGGACATCACTGGGCACAACTAATTGGTTCTGATCAATTACCACGGTGATCAGAATAATTCGATCAGTCACAGGTTTGTTTCGTTAATGGCCACCTTGAGGTTTGGCCTATTTTCACTATGGCTATCATTCATAAAAGTGTGTTCGGTAAAGAATATCCAGGCGGGAAAATACCGCATTCGGTATTTTAGACTTCTGTGTGCTCATTCATAAAAATGTGTACAGTTGCGATAGCACTGCGGTGATTTCCCGAACTAGGCTGGCGGTAGGCTGGCTCTATGCTTACGGTAACACTAGAAGCTGCCTGAGTTGATACATTTTCTCCGTGTTCTGCTCTCACTGCTGCTGCCTCGGAGGTCTGTCTCCATTAACTTAGCATGCTTATCGCCACATCCAAGGGAGCGGTATTTCCCGTCCTCATACTGCTTGCTCTAATCTTTATGAATTGACATTTAGTGACATGTTGAGATAATCACCGCACAAGGCGGTAATTTCCCGCACTGCTCAGGAATTGTAGCTCTTCATGCGGAAACAGCTTTTATGAATGGAGATTTTGCTAAGTGCTTGGAAAATTCAGCTGTTTTCAGCATTTCCGCATGTGGGAATGCTTTATGAATGATAGCCTATGTGTGTTTTGAGCATTTTTCACGCATTTGAATTTGCATTAGAATGCATGGTACATGAAAGTACACTCACCTAAAGGATTATTAGGAACACCATACTAATACGGTGTTTGACCCCCTTTCGCCTTCAGAACTGCCTTAATTCTACGTGGCATTGATTCAACAAGGTGTTGAAAACATTCTTTAGAAATGTTGGCCCATATTGATAGGATAGCATCTTGCAGTTGATGGAGATTTGCGGGATGCACATCCAGGGCACGAAGCTCTCATTCCATCACATCCCAAAGATGCTCTATTGGTTTGAGATCTGGTGACTGTGGGGGCTATTTTAGTACAGTAAACTCATTGTCATGTTCAAGAAACCAATTTGAAATGATTCGAGCTTTGTGACATGGTGCATTATCCTGCTGGAAGTAGCCTTTAGAGGATGGGAACATGGTGGTCATGAAGGGATGGACATGGTCAGAAACAATGCTCAGGAAGCCTGTGGCATTTAAATGATGCCCTATTGGCACTAAGGGGCCTAAAGTGTGCCAAGAAAACATCCCCCACACCATTACACCACCACCAGCCTGCACAGTGGTAACAAGGCATGATGGATCCATGTTCTCATTCTGTTTACACCAAATTCTGACTCCTATCGAGACTCATCAGACCAGGCTACACTTTTCCAGTCTTCCACTGTCCAATTTTGGTGAGCTTGTGCAAATTGTAGTGTCTTTTTTCTATCTGTAGTGGAGATGAGTGATACCCGTTGGGGTCTTCTGCTGTTGTAGCCCATCCGCATCAAGGTTGTGCGTGTTGTGGCTTCACAAATGCTTTGCTGCATACCTCGGTTGTAACGAGTGGTTATTTCAGTCAACGTTGCTCTTCTATCAGCTTGAATCAGTCGGCCCATTCTCCTCTGACATCTAGCATCAACAAGGCATTTTTCGCCCACAGGACTGCCGCATACTGGATGTTTTTCCCTTTTCACACCATTCTTTGTAAACGCTAGAAATGGGAAATGGTTGTGCGTGAAAAACCTCGTTACCGAGCAGATTGTGAAATACTCAGACCGGCCCATCTGGCACCAACAACCATACCGCGCTCAAAATTGCTTAAATCGCCTTTTTTTCCCATTCTGACATTTAGTTTGGAGTTCAGGAGATTGTCTTCAGCAGGACCACACCCCTAAATGCATTGAAGCAACTGCCATGTGATTGGTTGATTATATAATTGCGTTAATGAGAAATTGAACAGGTGTTCCTAATAATCCTTTAGGTGAGTGTATATGGGATAGTTTACACCCCATGCAAATGTCATGTATTAAAAAAACAACAGCATGCAGCAATTGGGATGTGTTTCTCATATAATGTATTTCTATGGAAAATGCATGTTAGATGTATGCATTTTTCACTTTTTTTTTAATAACCAGATATGGACACCAGTGTGTTTTTAAAAATGCAGTAAAAAAAAAAAACTCCTGCGGTTTAACATTCTGTAGTAGACGCGGACGGCCCTTTGACTGCCCAATGGCGTTACAGATCTATGTACAAATATGCTGCTAAGCTCTCTGCTTATGCCCCCTTTTGTTGCCAGCGGTTTAGACATTAAAGGGTACATGAGGCAACCCTAAAACAGAAAAGTTTTACTCAACTGGGACTTCTATCAGGTCCCACAACGAAGTTCCTCTGTTCCCCAATCTGCCGCTGTCCCCTCGCGACCCACGCTTTGGTCGTGGTCTACTGTGAACATGCTTGCACAGGTTAATCCTTTGTGAAGGTATCTCAATGGGGCAGAAAATTTACTCTGTTTTACACTCTGTGCAGCAACTATTTTACATTGTATCAAAGTGGCATAGCTTCAGTGTTGTCCCATGAACAGATAGAAGCAAATATTTTTAAAAAAAGGTGATAGGTGTACTCACTTTTGTGAGCGACTGTATATGATTTTATTGAGAATTAATACTGTCCTGTTTTTATACAAATGAGTTTGTATGAAAGGCTATGTTTTAACTATTATGTGATGTAAAGCTTATAGCTTTTCTTTGTTTAGATTTTGGTTTTGCTATTCTGAGGGGAGGAATATTGCTGCATTTCCAATACTTCCTTTTTGTCGGTAATATCTTTAGGATCTTGTAACTTTTCCTATCTGTTATAATTTAAGTAGGCCTCAGTTACTTGGCCTGAGTTTTATGTAAAAGGCTTGTCCGCAGTGTATGCCTTTAAAATAAATAGAGGTTTTGTGATGCAGGCAGAGGCATCTCAGGGTCTGCGTGTAGCAGAGGATACACGCAGATACTGAGAACATGTTCCTAAAAGAAGGCCATTGGACTACTCTGACCTTAACACTACACCACAGGAACATAAAACATTGGCCATATTTACTAAACATCCACGTTCCTGCATATGGGTCAAATGCCTCATTGATTATTAATCAAGTAGGTGTGTATGATGACACCACGAGTGGGTCCACCAATAATCTGGTCTAGGGGGTGGCGAAGATGATGTCATATTTAACTCTTTCCTAGTCGGTATAAAAGGCTGAGGGAGCTACGAGAGCTCACTTTTGCCTCTTCCTTCCGCACTAGCTAGCAAGGCTGACTGGGACGACTTCTAAGCATGTTCTTCCTTTCTGTAATCTGATATAATGTATGCTGTACATAGGTAGTTTAGTGTAACGTAGTTAGGAAGAAGGTACCTGATAGACTTCAGCAGGGAGTCTCATCACGAGCTTGTAACGCAACATGAAGATTGGCATAGCTAGGATATGATGACTGTATCTATCTGTCTTTCTGTGACTTGAATAAATAACGTAAACATTGAAGAAGCCTGAGAAAGTCTATATCCTGTTTGCGGTGTGGAGAGTCAAGTGATCTCACAGTCTGTGAGACGATGGTGTCGAAGCAAGGTGATAAGAACAGTTTATAACACTATCTACTTTCTTCTCATTTTTATTTCATATTGATAAAAATCATCATGCAGACTAGGAACTGACTTATTCATGATTTTAGTATTGTTACAGTAAGTATAAACTGCTTGGTGAAAAATAAAATTAAGTTGTTCCTATTTTTGTCTCCAAATCTGGTCAGTCTTGCAACAAAATCTGACAAATCTACAAAGAAATATGGACCGTACAATTAGTTGTCATTGATTGTACAGACTGTTTATGCATGTTAATCTCTCTTCCTAAGGACTCGTTCAATGTTGATCAGTTTGTGTCAGAGTGCAGAAAGCGTGTGCAATTGGAAGATCTCCGTGATGATCTAGAGGTTTACTACAGACTTCTCAAGACGGCTATGGTGGAACTTATCAATAAAGACTATGCAGACTTTGTAAATCTATCCACCAACTTGGTATGATTTTCTTATATAGAGAAAAAATATAATAACCTATGTAATGGCTCAAGCGTTTTCATGCTTTCACTGTCTTAAATCTTTTATTTTAGCTTTACACATAAAGGGTTAATAATGTATTTTCTTTAACACCATTTCCATTTTTAAGTGCTTAATGTTCACTTGCCTCATTACCATCATATACTTCAGCATGCAACCTGCAGGTTAGGGAGATCAGTAGCAAATGTTTTTTTAGAGCTCTCCCTCCCTTCCCCAAAGCTTGACGTGTCTTCCCTTCCCCAAAGTCCTGTCCAACCTCACAAGTAACCCTGCAGTATCAGACTGTGGCTTTAATACTGATGAGGGTTTGTTTATGTATAAATTGGTGCTCCATGAAAACCAGCTAGGCTTCTGATTCATATTATTTTTCTTATTTACACTGAGTGCGTAGAAGTGCTTTTGCAGTCACTAAAAGGGCTAAGCAGGGGGTGAGAAATGGATGTCATGGTTTATGGTGGTGTGTAGGAGGGACTGAAATTGGGAGCAGGAAGGAGAGAGGAGAAAACTTAGGGTGACAATTCGGGACCGAGCTCTGTACAGATGCATTCCTTTGCTATTGATGGGGGAGGGGAGACGACAGTGTGGCACTTGATGGAGTGGGTAGAGTAGGTAGGAGAGCAAATACCCTCAGATAAGATGGTCTGCCAGGCTGGTTACTTTGACACGTCAACCGTCAAGGGGGATCAGTGGCCGCTGTACATATGTTCTGACCAGCCGCCTCTGCTGAGAACCGTGTAGTGTGTATAGAAGGCTACCCACTGATAGTCTCTGGTTGGGGGGGGGGGGGGTTGGAGGTGGTAAAAAACCCTGCAATCCACATGGCCTCTGTCTAGTCATGGCAGAATCAGTGGTCAGTTGTTTGCCTGGAATTTTGATTTAATAACGGATATCTTTCTGATGTAGATTTTCTTTTTAATGTTTAGGTTGGAATGGATAAAGCATTGAGTCAACTTTCAGTCCCGTTAGGTCAGCTGCGAGAAGAAATATTGGTAGGTGCTTCTTCCTTTTTTTTTTTTTTTTTTTTTTTTTATTTTGCTTTAATTTCCAATACTGGAGTACTGTATATGAAAAGAAATAATATGCATGTTTCTGCTTAGTTAGGTGAATTTTACTAGCTGGATATAACTAGTTAAAGGACGCCAGAAGTATGAGGGCTGTGGAGGCTGCCATATTTATTTCTTTTTAAACAATACCAGTTTCCAGGCTGCCCTGCTGATAATTCTGGCATAAGTAGTGTGTGAATCACACACCTGAAACAAGCATACAGCTACTCTAGTCAGATTTTCTCAGAAACATCTGATCGGCATGTTTAGACAAGACAAGACAAATAACATTTATATTGCGCTTTTCTCCTTGCGGACTCAAAGCGCCAGAGCAGAGCAGCAGCCACTAGGGCGCGCTCTATTGGCAGTAGCAGTGTAAGGGAGACTTGCCAAAGGTCTCCTACTGAATTAGTGCTGGCTTACTGAACAGGCAGAGCCGAGATTCGAACCCTGGTCTCCTGTGTCAGAGGCAGAGCCCTTAACCATTACACCATCAGCCAGTTTAACCACTTAATGACAACTGGGCGTTTATAAATGTCCATTGTGTTTGCGTACAGTGCTCCATTACTGAGCATGTGCAAACAGTCTAACGCAGCCAAATACGAGTATAACGCACAGCACGCTGCACTTTCATTTAACGTGCAGCGTTATACTCCAACGCAACGTGGGCACTGTGAACAGTTCATTGATTTTACATTACTGTGAGTTGGGCTGCGTTACAGGCTGCTGTAATGTGCGCCTGTAACGTCCCACTGTTAATCAGCCTAAAGGGAGTCGTTTCTGCTCGGAGTTTTTTGTTTTACAGAAATGCACTCTCCCTCGTATTCTCTCTCCCATTTTAACATGGAACATAACATAGTAACATGGTATATCTTATTTTAAAGAACACATTATAACGTTTAATTTGATACCTTATTTGGACAGTTTGGCATCTTCTATTGGCTTGGTAGCAGAGAAGAAAGCAAAGGTATGGTAAATTTTACAACAATTTCCTGGGTGTAAACCTGGCCTGCGTGAGCAAGTTTCGCAATAATAGGTGGCTTTATGCCTGCCACCTGGTGTCTTCATGTCACTACACACGATGCAATCTTCTGTATTTTGATTGGGAATTAGAGCAATGAAATTGCTGGCTACTATTTACACTCTCCTCCACATCCATTGCATAGGATGCCATTGATCCTCTGCAACTTTGCAAGAAATCTGCAATGGAATCTGCAGGGAATCTGCATGTTATCTTCAGAAAGGAATCTGGAAAAAGGAATCAGCAAGAAATCTGCAAAAATTCTGCAAGGAAAATGCAGTGACATTTCAATGCATATGTCACTTCCTTGTAGCGCTGATCGCGCACTTCCGGGGCAGGGGGGTACCAACTGTGTGGGCATGTAGTTTTACATGCCCACTAATATGGGGAAAGAGATCGGGCTTTGCGGGGGGTATAGATACGCCGCAAACCGCCGCTGAACATACGAGTGCAAAGGGTTAATGCTCGGACACACGTAACATAAAAATAGGTACAGACAAACTCAATCCAACATAAAAAAGTAATTTTCAAAATTATGATCAAATTTGGGAAAGTTTTAGCAAAACTACAAGAGAAGTATGTGGTAACATTTTAAACGTGATAAGTAGTAGAATAGAGATTAGAGAGTTTTAGGGTTGTCTTGTGTATTCTTTTTAGTCACAAACCGAATCAAAGGCAATTACATTTTTGCATATTCTGTACCAAAATAAAAGACTTGTAAAATGAAAACAAAGTGACAATATGAAAGAAACAACATATATTGTTACCTCAGGAACTTGGCTTTTTAAATATGTATGCCATGAGGGTATATTACTCTTATATTTTTTTTTGCAAATAAGGTCTTATAATCATCAATAGTGTACAATGAAAAAGCAAAAAATGAAAAACAGAAAAAAAAAAATACCCCTCCAGCATGGCGGCTGCCTTTCCCCATGGCTGGGCATACGTTTCTACGGATTGGAAATGTATGCTGCAAAAATATAATTTTTACGAAAAACGGGGGAAGGGGAAAAAAATGGATCCGATCTACAACAGACCAGTGTGGACCTAGCCTAAATCCATATACACACGTCACCTAGTGTAAATAGGTGACAGCTTTGACAGACTGGCTGTGTGACAAAAGCCACAGTCAGGGAACTAGGATTACATGCAGGGAGGAGAGAATTATACACTTCCACTGCACTATGGAAAATGAGATGTCAGGGCTGGTGCACACCAAGAGCAGTTCTGAGCGTTTTGAAGAGGTGAGCACTGGCCCTAAGACATGCAGGGCGGCTCTGTACTTGCCGGCATTAACCCCTGACACCAGTTTTTTCATTGTGGTGTTTAGATGGGCATTAAACAGAATCTGTACTCTAAAATTCTTACAACAAAAAAGCATACCATTCTATTCATTATGTTCTCCTGGGCCCCTCTGTGCTCTTTCTGCCACTCTCTGCTGTAAACCTGGCTGGTAATTGCCAGTTTTAGGAAGTGTTTACAAACAAACTAACTAGCTTGTGATAGGCTCACATAAGCAGAGTGTGTGAGTCCTACAGAGCCTGCAGGGGGACTGGAGAGGGTGTGTATAGCTTCTAGCCAATCACAAGCAGCCCTGCACATTCCAGTCTGAGTGCCTCAGCCCGACAGAGCCCACAGAGGAGAGAAGATTAGATCATATAACACAGATAATACAGCCACTGTGCAAGTAGGAAAGGCTGCAGTAAGCCAGACCACATTAGAACAGGCATAGGAACTTATAGGATAGAAGAAAAAAGAATGAAAATTTTCATACAGAGTCTCTTTAGGCCCCGTTCACACTGCACGCGTTTCCAGCCGCGTTTTGGAAACGCGTGCAGGTGGCCGACACGCACGACATCAGACATTGCATAGAGTGCAATGTCTGATGTTCACACTGCATGCGTTCCGGACCTGTGCGGTCCGGTAACGCATGCTGCACGCATTTTTTGTAAAAACGCGTGGCTGTCCCATTCACTTTTCAGTGATGGGATCAGCCACGCAACGCACACAAACGCGGATGGCGTGCGTTTGCATGCGTTGCGTTCCGCATGCGTGGCCATCCGCGTTTGTGATGTGAACGGGGCCTTAAAGGATATCTGAAGTAAGGATAATCAATAATATGCAAATATTTCCGAGTTGATTCAAATGTATGCAGATTTTGTTATGCACATTGTTATGCACATACAGGGAGTGCAGAATTATTAGGCAAATGAGTATTTTGACCACATCATCCTCTTTATGCATGTTGTCTTACTCCAAGCTGTATAGGCTCGAAAGCCTACTACCAACTGCCCATGAACTGAGAAAAGTCAAGCGTGCAGCTGCCAAGATGCCACTTGCTACCAGTTTGGCCATAGTTCAGAGCTGCAACATCACTGGAGTGCCCAAAAGCACAAGGTGTGCAATACTCAGAGACATAGCCAAGGTAAGAAAGGCTGAAAGACGACCACCACTGAACAAGACACACAAGCTGAAACTTCAAGACTGGGCCAAGAAATATCTCAAGACTGATTTTTCTAAGGTTTTATGGACTGATGAAATGAGTGAGTCTTGGTGGGCCAGATGGGTGGGCCCGTGGCTGGATTGGTAAAGGGCAGAGAGCTCCAGTTCGACTCAGACGCCGGTGGAGGTGGAGTATTGGTTTGGGCTGGTATCAAAGATGAGCTTGTGGGGCCTTTTCGGGTTGAGGATGGAGTCAAGCTCAACTCCCAGTCCTACTGCCAGTTTCTGGAAGACACCTTCTTCAAGCAGTGGTACAGGAAGAAGTCTGCATCCTTCAAGAAAAACATGATTTTCATGCAGGACAATGCTCCATCACACGCGTCCAAGTACTCCACAGCGTGGCTGGCAAGAAAGGGTATAAAAGAAGAAAAAATAATGACATGGCCTCCTTGTTCACCTGATCTGAACCCCATTGAGAACCTGTGGTCCATCATAAAATGTGAGATTTACAAGGAGGGAAAACAGTACACCTCTCTGAACTGTGTCTGGGAGGCTGTGGTTGCTGCTGCACGCAATGTTGATGGCGAACAGATCAAAACACTGACAGAATCCTTGGATGGCAGGCTTTTGAGTGTCCTTGCAAAGAAAGGTGGCTATATTGGTCACTGATTTGTTTTTGTTTTGTTTTTGAATGTCAGAAATGTATATTTGTGAATGTTGAGATGTTATATTGGTTTCACTGGTAAAAATAAATAATTGAAATGGGTATATATTTGTTTTTTGTTAAGTTGCCTAATAATTATGCACAGTAATAGTCACCTGCACACACAGATATCCCCCTAAAATAGCTAAAACTAAAAACAAACTAAAAACTACTTTCAAAAATATTCAGCTTTGATATTAATGAGTTTTTTGGGTTCATTGAGAACATGGTTGTTGTTCAATAATACAATTATTTCTCAAAAATACAACTTGCCTAATAATTCTGCACTCCCTGTATATGCAGTTTAATAATGGGCCAATCAATTTAAACCCAGGTTTAAATTGATAGGTCCATTTTCAAGCTGCATATATTTGCATAACAAATTGCATCAACTCAAAAATATTTACATCTCATTGATCATCCCTAATCTGAAGTGAGGGGTGTCTGGAGGCTGGCATGTTTATTTTCTTTTAAACAATGCAAATTGCCTGTCTGTCCTGCTGATACTCTGCCTCTAATACTTTTATTCATTAACCCTGAACAAGCATGCAGATCCGAGGTTTTTTGCGTCATGCTTGTTTCGGGTAGTTGGTTCAGACACATCGGCCTGGTGCACACCAGAGGAGTTTTTCTGAGCGTTTTGAGTTTTTAATTCTGCTGCTAATGTTATTATATGTGTCTGTGCACACTGGAGCAATGAGGTTTTGTAAAAAAAACCCCATAGCATTACATTGGGAAGTGCTTTTAGAGGTTTCAAAAGCTCTTCCCAATGTAATGCTATGGAGTTTTTTACAAAACCTCATTGCTCCAGTGTGCACAGACACATAGGATAACATTAGCAGCAGAAAAACTCAAAACGCTCAGAAAAACTCCTCTGGTGTGCACCAGGCCATCCTGCTGATCCTTCATGCATCAGTACCAGGCAACTGTTATTGTTTATAAGGAAAAAAAATATGGCTGCCTCTATCCCTATCACTTCAGGTGTACTTTAAGAAGTCAGTATGTAAAGGGACTCAGATTTGCTTATGGGGCTGGAGGAAGACTCGGGTAAGTATCAAATCTGTAGTTTAAACCGTCTTAGGTCTCCTTAATGCTGAATAACCTTTTTAGGGTGGAAAAATAGCTTAAATGTTTTATTGTTTCACCTGCATGACAGTGTCCCAGTGCTTAAATATATGAACTATTGACTTTTTTAATGTATCCCCTGCACTCAGAAGCTTAACGTTTTATGGCAGTAATTCCTTATCATTGAGGCTTATGTTATGTTATAGTCCCACAAGGTGCTGCCCCCACTGTATAGAACCTGTCACTCCTATGTTCTTAAAGTGGGATCTGAAGCATTAGTCTCTGCTCCTATTTAAAAGTTGCTGTCCGCCAATTATTTTAAGGAGTTTTATGTATCAGACATTTAAATTTAAGAAAAGGTCCCACTTCAATGTAAAGATCTCAGGCAACCATCTTCCCTTTCATTTACCTGAATATGTAAAGGTCTATTTCCTCATTCAATCCAAGATCTTCAGCCAAGATTGTAATTTTACGCTTTTGGACGAGAATCTACCATGTGTGCAGCTGCCCTGTAATGTCACTCTGAATCTGTAAACGACAACTGACAAACAAAGACCATACTCATACCTTGGGCCTGATCCAATTCACTTTTTATTTTAAGTTTTCTCCTAGGAGATAATTGTTCATCTTCGGTTTAAAATAACTTCAGCACTCTGCAATTTCAAAAGTATAAGACAGTAAAAAATACTGTCAAAATTATTCTGAGTATTTTCTTGCTTGCAGGTGACTTAAAGTGCACCTGTAACAAAAAAAAGCCACTGGGGGTACTTAACTCAGAGGGGGAAGCCTCTGGAACCAAATGAGGCTTCCCCATCCTTTCCTGCAGCTCTGAACCAGCCCTTACAGCCGATAAAAAGCCGCTGAGAGCACCAGTAGCATAATAACCCTTTGAGAGCCTCGTGCAGGTACACTTGTGGCTTTTGTTCAGACTCAGGCAGAAATAGCCAAGCCCAATTGGATCTGCTGTACTTCACAGGCGCAAGGTGTCTGTCCCTGCGCAGTAGAGCAGATACAAATGGGCTTGGCTATTTACGTCTGTTCCCAAACGAAAGTTACAAGTGTGCCAGCAAGCGGCTCACACAAGGTTGTTATGGCCCTGTATGGGTCAGGGGTCCCGGCACAGGATCAGGTGGACAGACTTGATCCTGGGCAATACTCCCGAGGTGAGCATGCCCAAAGCTCAGGCTCTCTTGTGCACTGTAGTTGGGCATGTGCCATGACCTCTGGAAGTACTTCTGGGGACGTGGCCATCTTGGATTTTTATTTTCCTTCTTCACCCAGCGGACAAACTGAGCGGCAGGGAAGAGCGTGAAGTGGCGTGTTGGGATCCGGAAGATGAGTTGCATCAGGTAGTATTTTTTTATTTTTTATTTATTTTATTTTTTTTCCATTTTTAAAACACCGCCTCAGGTTCTCTTTAAAGAGACACTGAAGCGAAAAAAAATTATGATATGAATTGGTTGTGTAGTACAGCTAAGAAATAAAGCATTTGGAGCAGACACATAAGTCTAATATTGTTTCCAGTACAGGAAGAGTTAAGAAACTCCAGTTGTTACTTATGCAAAAGAGCCATTGAGTTCTGTGACTTTGAAAGTTGTGGAGAGCTCTGACTTCTGATTAGGTTATATCGGCTGTATTGTGTTTTTCTTTTGCAGAGAACAGTTCAGGACAGGTCAAAAGTTCACTGCCTGTTCTGCAAAAACTTTTAGAATGCTGAGTAACGTGTGAACTGCAAATATTAGAGAATGATGCATTGTTATAAAAAAAAAGCTGTATAACTGAAAATAAAAATATAAGAATATTTTTTTGCTACTAATGTTCTAGTAATTACCCTACTACACAACCAATTCATGATATCATAATTTTTTTTCCGCTTCAGTGTCTCTTTAAGTATGTAATCACTGATAACTGGATACAACTGACAACTGGAGCTGGTTAATTATGCAGTGTGTGTGTGTGTACATATGTTTTTCAGCTCGTAAGTACAGTAGTTTAAATCACTTAAGGCCTCTTGCACATCAGGGCAGTTTCTGTGTGCTTTTCACAGCGCATTGCCCTGTGCGTTCTGCAGGTATTGTTTTTCCCATGTAATGAAATGTGCCTGGTTCACATCTATGCGCTGCGATGAGCTGCGTTACAAAAACGTAGGGTTGCATGCATTTTTGTTCGTTGAGCTGTAAAGCGCACATTAGTGCAAGTGAATGGGTGTGCTTTTTTAGCGCATGCAAGTCCGTAGAAGCGCATGCGGTTTTTTACCGTATTTTCCGTATAATACGCTCCGGAATATAAGACGCAAAGAAACCGGAAAAAATTAAAAATAAACGAAACCTGGCGAGTCCATATTTCAGGAGCGTCTTGTACATGCCCTCCCCCAAATGGTGTCCTCCTATGTGTCCTCTGGTCTCCCTCCTGTGCCCTGTGGTTGCCCCCCTGTGCCCTGTGGTCCACCCTGTTGTCACCCCCGTGTCCTCTGGTCCACCCTGAGGTCGCCCCCGTGTCCTCTGGTCCCCCCTGAGCCCTGTGGTTGCCCCCCTGTGTCCTCTGGTTCCCTCCTGTGCCCTGTGGTCTCTCCCCCCCTCTGCCGTGTGGTTGCCCCCCTGTGCCCTGTGGTCATCCCTCTGTGTCCTCTGGTCCCCCCTGTGGTTGCCCCCCCTGTGTCCTCTTGTACCCTGTAGTCCCCCCTGTGTCCTCTCTGTGATCACCCCCCTGTGTCATCTTGTTTCCCCCCCTGTACCCTGTGGTCCCCACTGTGTCCTCTGGTCCCCCCCTGTGGTTGCCCCCTATGTCCTTTTGTCCCCCCCACCTGTACACTGTGTCCTCTTGCCCCCCCCCCCCCCCGTGTCCTCTTGCCCTTCCCCCCAGTGTCCTCTTGTCCCCCCCCCCCCTGTATCCTGTGGTCGCCCCGCCCTGTGTCCGCTGGTCCCCCCCAGCTTCGTCATGTTTCCCCGCTGGGCCTGGCCGCCCCCCCCCCCCCCCCACTTATGTCTCCCGGCCTAATGACGCGTCATTAGAAGCTGGCACTAGAGGAAGCCGCACACAGAAGCCGGATGTCTTCATTCGCCGCGCCGCGGGCAAGATGGAGGAGGTAAGCTGCTGCCGCTGACTGCACGGGGGGGTCGGGAGACATAAGCAGGGGGTCGGGAGGTGTAAGGGGGGGGCCAGGAGATATAAGCGGGGGGCAGGATAAAAGCACAGCGTGGAGCCAGGCCAAGCGGCAGGGAATCCCAGATGACGGCGGGTCAGCGGTTCGTATCGGCGGGCGTTTGGAAGTCGGGGATTCCCTGCCTTTGCCGTATAAGATGCAGGGACTTTTTCTACCCATTTTTTGGGGAGAAAAAGTGCGTCTTATACGGCAAAAAATACGGTACCCCAATAGGGAAAAAAAAATATATCTACATATGAAAGCAAAGCTCTATTGACAACTGCTACAATAAGAAAATATGGGTTTAAAAAAAGCGCAGCACAATGTACTGAAGCGCTCATAGAAGCGCATGCGGCTTTTAACACGCGCTTTTACACGTTTCTCAGCGCACCTTATGTGAACGAGGCCTAAGATTGCTGTGTTCTCCCTGAGCACAGCCCTATCGGTGCGACTTGCAGTACTAGAGAAGCATGACCGTTGCTAAGGTAACACGCATTACTAACTAACGTTGGTTAGTAACCAGCAATACCATAGCGATGGTACGTTAACCTCCCTAGCGATATTGACGGTTATGCACGTCAATACAAAACATGCTGTGAACGGTATTGACGTGCATACATGTCAGTACTCTCCTGCACTGTATACTAGACCCTTGCTTGACATATTTTGGCAAGTTACAGGAAAAAAATTCCAAATTAATTGGTTCCCTTTTTGCACAGAAATCCTGGGGAAATTGAACGCCAGGGAGGTTAATCAAGTACTGCGAGTCGCGCTAATAACGCAACTCGTGGTACTGCAGGTGGAAGGAAAGGTAATACTGCCATGTGCTGTGTGTACATGGCAGTATTACCAATGTTTTGATCAACCCCTGTCACTGCTGTTGTTTAGAATACACACTCTACTTTGTTTAGCTGAATAGAATGACCCTTTGAACTTTCCTGCTGATCTAATTTTGAACTGATCTAATTTTGCCTTTGCATTGATCTGATTATTATTGTAAATTCCACTGTATATAAGTGTGTAATTTCAATAAAACATTAAAAAACTTCAAAGATGAAAAATGTTTGTAGACTGCATGGCAATAGTGTCCCAGCTGGTATTTGGGATCCTAGCACTATAGACAAGAGTGCTATCCATTTATGCCACCTTGACACCCAGTGTAATGTGATGGAGGTTTACCACCTGATAAAAGAAGTCTTAGAAGCTACTTAATTACGATTCTTTTTTTCTTTGCAGAGTCTGAAAACATCTGTTAATGATAACATTAAAGCGGTAGATGAACGTTTGGCTAAAGAAGATGATATCAGGAAAAAAAAGGTATGTCCTGCCGTAAGATCAGAGGCAGATTTATTCGGGGAGAATTCAAATTGAAACGTGAGCAATCAGAACAGGTGGATGATTTTATCTTTCTTTGTCTGCTAGTCACATTCAGCTGATCATGTCTCATCTTTGCTTCCTTTCAATGCTCAAACATGAGGCAGAAATGAAATATGCTCATGATAAGCCAAGACTTGTAAATCAATCACCTGATCAAATTGTTCTCTGTAAATTCTCCTCAAGGAGAATTTCTGTTGCATGAATTGATCATTTCTAATTAAGGTGACCACAAATATTTTTTTCTGGTAATTTGCAGGCTGCACTACTGTTAACGGACAAGAGTGGTCCCCAGATACCAGAATTGTATTGTCCTTGTGCCCCCCAGATACAAGTAGCCATGGCCTCCCTAGATACAAGAATTAAGTAGCCATGTGTGCCAAGATTAAAGAATTTGGTAGTGTAAAGTTGAGTGGATCGCAGCCAGCACACAGCTTCTTAGTAAAAGTCAGTTTATTTGTAAAGTCAAAACCGCTTCTCTTTAGCATAAATTGGAAACAATACAAACAGCTTATATCAGTTTAGGAGAGTCCTTAACCACTTGAGGACCTAGGACTTTCTACCCCTTAAGGACCGGCCACTTTTTTTCCATTCAGACCACTGCAGCTTTCACGGTTTATTGCTCGCTCATACAACCTACCACCTAAATGAATTTTGGCTCCTTTTCTTCTCACTAATAAAGCTTTCTTTTGGTGCTATTTGATTGCTCCTGCGATTTTTACTTTTTATTATATTCATCAAAAAAGACATGAATTTTGGCAAAAAAAATGATTTTTTTTTTACTTTCTGTGCTGACAGTTTTCAAATAAAGTAAAATTTCTGTATACATGCAGCGCGAAAAATGTGGACAAACATGTTTTGGATAAAAAAAAACCCATTCAGTGTATATTTATTGGTTTGGGTAAAAGTTATAGCGTTTACAAACTATGGTGCAAAAAGTGAATTTTCCCATTTTCAAGCATCTATGACTTTTCTGACCTCCTGTCATGTTTCATGAGGGGCTAGAATTCCAGGATAGTATAAATACCCCCCAAATGACCCCATTTTGGAAAGAAGACATCCCAAAGTATTCACTGAGAGGCATAGTGAGTTCATAGAAGATATTATTTTTTGTCACAAGTAAGCGGAAAATGACACTGACAAAAAAAAAAAAGTTTCCATTTCTTCTAACTTGCGACAAAAAAAAATGAAATCTGCCACGGACTCACCATGCCCCTCTCTGAATACCTTGAAGGGTCTACTTTCCAAAATGGGGTCATTTGTGGGGTGTGTTTACTGTCCTGACATTTTGGGGGGTGCTAAATTGTAAGCACCCCTGTAAAGCCTAAAGGTGCTCATTGGACTTTGGACCCCTTAGCGCAGTTAGGCTGCAAAAAAGTGCCACACATGTGGTATTGCCGTACTCAGGAGAAGTAGTATAATGTGTTTTGGGGTGTATTTTTACACATACCCATGCTGGGTGGGAGAAATATCTCTGTAAATGACAATTTGTTAATTTTTTTTACACACAATTGTCCATTTACAGAGATCTTTCTCCCACTCAGCATGGGTATGTGTAAAAATACACCCCAAAACACATTGTACTACTTCTCCCGAGTACGGCGATACCACATGTGTGGCACTTTTTTGCACCCTAACTGCGCTAAAGGGCCCAAAGTCCAATGAGTACCTTTAGGATTTCACAGGTCATTTTGCGGAATTTGATTTCCAGACTACTCCTCACGGTTTAGGGCCCCTAAAATGCCAGGGCAGTATAGGAACCCCACAAATGACCCCATTTTAGAAAGAAGACACCCCAAGGTATTCCGTTAGGAGTATGGTGAGTTCATAGAAGATTTTATTTTTTGTCACAAGTTAGCGGAAAATGACACTTTGTGAAAAAACACAATTAAAATCAATTTCCGCTAACTTGTGACAAAAAATAAAATCTTCTATGAACTCGCTATACTACTAACGGAATACCTTGGGGTGTCTTCTTTCTAAAATGGGGTCATTTGTGGGGTTCCTATACTGCCCTGGCATTTTAGCGGCCCTAAACCGTGAGGAGTAGTCTTGAAACGAAATTTCTCAAAATGACCTGTGAAATCCTAAAGGTACTCATTGGACTTTGGGCCCTTTAGCGCAGTTAGGGTGCAAAAAAGTAATATGAGAGGGTAGGAGGCGCCCTGGAGGATACTTATGGAATGATATATGGAATCGAGAATCGATATATATGTATGTAGGGTATATACAGAGATCAATCAATCAGTAATTGGTTTTATAGATATACTTATATGGACAGATCCTACCTTAAATGAGTAGTCAGTCCCATAATGTATGGTATAAAAGCTTTAATAGGGCACTCGAAAAAATTGACAACGCGTTTCGCGGTTAGAACCGCTTCATCAGGTCATGTACTGTGCCTTTAAGAGATAAGAACAAACAGGGCACTGAGACACAGAGAAACATCTCCTTTGTAGATTACAATAAAAAAGCATATCTAGCAAAACACAAAGAAATTCTTAAAGTTGTACAGGTATATTCATAGACAATAATACTCTCATAAGTACATAAATAAAAGTAAAAAAATAATAATAATAATAATAATAATAATAAAAATAAAATTAAAATAAAAATAATAATAAAATACAGAATAAATGCATGAAAAAAGATACTAATAATAAAAGAAAGGCTTATGGTGCCTCTCTGTTATTAGATGTATATCACCGTGACAGTTATTGCATAACATGTATACTGAATGTAGGTTTGAACATTACACGTTTGGAAAATTCAGTGCCAATGCCCCATTGATGTGAAAGCAGGGGAGATTAGGCAGGGGAGATAAGGCACTATGGATCAGTTTAAGATGTCACATGGGGGCTTAAGATCTCCCCCTCTAAGTGTATTAGGGAGAGACCTAGGTGGAATTAGGGTGCCTCCTCTAATAGCAGGGATTAGGGCTAGCTGGTTGCTTTGAAGAGCAACTCCCTTATAATTTATGTGGCAGGACGTTACGAAAACGGGTTTAGGTCCATTAATAAAACCCAGCAGGACCATCTAATCTGTCTATTAGCGCTGCGATTGCACAGTTATTGAGACAGACAGTACAAGTTAAATTGTGTGGTCACGGAAAGATGTAACAAGGAGGTAACACGAGTGTTAGGATGGAAGCAATAAAAAACAAAAAAACAAGCACAAGACGGCTAGGCAAACAACCCTTACCGTAGGGCTATGTGTAGAAGTGGAAGTAGTGAGGGAGCTGCTTACCAAAAGTGGACGTATCCTCCGCATCGGCGCCTGTAACTGCCGCTGCGGGACGCTTCCAGGGTAAATAGGATCCGGAAGTCCGTACCCGTGTGGCGGAGGGGAGTCCCCTCCGCCACACGGGTACGGACTTCCGGATCCTATTTACCCTGGAAGCGTCCGCAGCGGCAGTTACAGGCGCCGATGCGGAGGATACGTCCACTTTTGGTAAGCAGCTCCCTCACTACTTCCACTTCTACACATAGCCCTACGGTAAGGGTTGTTTGCCTAGCCGTCTTGTGCTTGTTTTTTTTGTTTTTTATTGCTTCCATCCTAACACTCGTGTTAACTCCTTGTTACATCTTTCCGTGACCACACAATTTAACTTGTACTGTCTGTCTCAATAACTGTGCAATCGCAGCGCTAATAGACAGATTAGATGGTCCTGCTGGGTTTTATTAATGGACCTAAACCCGTTTTCGTAACGTCCTGCCACATAAATTATAAGGGAGTTGCTCTTCAAAGCAACCAGATAGCCCTAATCCCTGCTATTAGAGGAGGCACCCTAATTCCACCTAGGTCTCTCCCTAATACACTTAGAGGGGGAGATCTTAAGCCCCCATGTGACATCTTAAACTGATCCATAGTGCCTTATCTCCCCTGCTTTCACATCAATGGGGCATTGGCACTGAATTTTCCAAACGTGTAATGTTCAAACCTACATTCAGTATACATGTGTTATGCAATAACTGTCACGGTGATATACATCTAATAACAGAGAGGCACCATAAGCCTTTCTTTTATTATTAGTATCTTTTTTCATGCATTTATTCTGTATTTTATTATTATTTTTATTTTTTTACTTTTATTTATGTACTTATGAGAGTATTATTGTCTATGAATATACCTGTACAACTTTAAGAATTTCTTTGTGTTTTTACTAGATATGCTTTTTTATTGTAATCTACAAAGGAGATGTTTCTCTGTGTCTCAGTGCCCTGTTTGTTCTTATCTCTTAAAGGCACAGTACATGACCTGATGAAGCGGTTCTAACCGCGAAACGCGTTGTCAATTTTTTCGAGTGCCCTATTAAAGCTTTTATACCATACATTATGGGACTGACTACTCATTTAAGGTAGGATCTGTCCATATAAGTATATCTATAAAACCAATTACTGATTGATTGATCTCTGTATATACCCTACATACATATATATCGATTCTCGATTCCATATATCATTCCATAAGTATCCTCCAGGGCGCCTCCTACCCTCTCATATTGCTAACCTCCCCCTGGGACCAGGGGACACACCTGGACAGGTGTAATTTTACCAAAGGAGCTGCGACCGGGGAAACTTCAACACAAGGCCGAGTGGAGACGGTACTTCCCCACATGCGACATACAGTGGTTGCCTTACATGCAACCCGGCTTTGTGAGTATAATTAATCCTCTTCTCTTTCGACTAAAGCCGCACGTGAGATAATACACCAGATCGGGCTACCGGTTTCTTCCTGTCCCTTTTTCTATTCCTCCAGTACATACCAGGGTGCAAAAAAGTGCCACACATGTGGTATCGCCGTACTCGGGAGAAGTAGTACAATGTGTTTTGGGGTGTATTTTTACACATACCCATGCTGGGTGGGAGAAATACCTCTGTAAATGACAATCTTTTGATTATTTTTTTTTTACACACAATTGTCCATTTACAGAGATATTTCTCCCACCCAGCATGGGTAAGTGTAAAAAATACACCCCAAAACACATTGTACTACTTCTCCCGAGTACGGCGATACCACATGTGTGGCACTTTTTTGCACCCTAACTGCGCTAAGGGGCCCAGAGTCCAATGAGTACCTTTAGGCTTTACAGGGGTGCTCAAAATTTAGCACCCCGCCCACTTGCCAGGACAGTTAAAAAACCCCACAAATGACCCCATTTTGGAAAGAATACACAACAAGGTATTCCATGAGGGAATGGTGAGGTCATTGAAAATTTTATTTTTTGTCACAAGTTAACGGAAAATGACACTTTGTTAAAAAAAAAAAAAAAAAAAAATTCTGCTAACTTGTGACAAAAACTAAAATCTTTTATGAACTCACCGTGCACCTCACATAATACTTTAGGGTGTCCTCTTTCCAAAATGGGGTCATTTGTGGAGTCTGTCCTGGCATTTTAGGGTCTCTGCAATCATTACATGTATGGCCAGTATTAGGAGTTTCTGCTATTCTCCTTATATTGGGTATACAAGTAATGCACTCTGGGCTGAAAGGAAAAATGAACGGCACACATACCTTGCTCCACATCAATGGCAGATCTTCCTCCACATCAATGGCAGTGATAACCTCAGGAGAGAGACACCCCGTGCCACCCTGCACTCAGAGTGAGCCACCAACTTATGTGACTGGGCCTCAGAACTTTAGTATACAGCATTATGCCTGTAGGATACAGCAATATGCCTGCCAATAGAGATGACTCTGTGTGGCATTAAAGCATCATCATAGGCCCAAATCACATATAAACCGGGGGTGTCCACACTCAAGGGAAATTCAAACATGCCGTCTTATATCGCCAACCCAGGACAGATCAGCAATACCAAGCATGGAAACCGATCCTTCTTCCGACTTTTATGCTTACCCGTTTGGTTTTCAAGCTTACCTCTCCTCTCTCTGCGACAATGTGCGAAAGACCACTGAGTGTGTGCCTACTCCTGTGTCTGGAGTTCCCTAGGTTCTAATAGTGTACCTGCTCGTGGTACCTCTCAAAACACGGCCCTACGCATAGGCCAGGCTGGTCAGGACGGCGGGGACAATAATAAACGGTGTCAGTCCTTGTTCCAGCCCTGCTGCAGACACGCCAACGTTTTCTTCGGATGCGTTGACCTGGGGCACACGGAAGCTGATAGGCGTAATGCCTTCCATGCAGTTGGCTAGTTGCATCTGGGGGGGGGGGGGGGGGGGGGGGGGGGGGGCCTGGCACCTCCTGGATACAGGATGTCCAGAATGATCTCTTCCTGAAATTGGAGGAAAGATCCAGTTCTCCCAGCCTTACTGTAGAGAACAAAGCTGTTATAAACTGCCAATTGAATCAGATAAAAAGACACTTTCTTATACCAGCGTCTTGTTTTCCGGGTAATTAAATAGGGCGCTAACCTCTGGTCATTGAAGTCCACCCCTCCCATGTTGACATTATATTCGTGGACGACAAGGGGCTTTTCAATGACCTTAGTTGCCCGTTGAATTTGGACTGTCGTGTCTGTGTGAATGGTGGACAGAAAGTAAACGTCCCTCTTGTCCTTCCATTTCACCGCGAGCAGGTCTTCAGTACGCAAGGCGGCCCTCTGCCCCCGTTCAAGTCTGGTGGTAACGAGCCGTTGGGGGAAGCCCTGGCGACTAGGCCGCGCAGTGCCACAGCATCGGATTCCTTCTAACTTTAAGTGCTGAAAGAGGGCCACACTTGTGTAATAATTGTCCACAAAAAGATGGTACCCC
Organism: Hyperolius riggenbachi; assembly: GCF_040937935.1. Classification (NCBI taxonomy): domain Eukaryota; kingdom Metazoa; phylum Chordata; class Amphibia; order Anura; family Hyperoliidae; genus Hyperolius; species Hyperolius riggenbachi. The sequence goes on along the minus strand of NC_090649.1, from coordinate 331,814,439 downwards.
TTCTGGAACAAGGGTGACACCAAGTCCCACACAACCTTTCCACTGCTCCCCAGGTAGTCAGGGCATCCGACCGGCTCCAATTTTGAGTCTTTTCCCTCATAGACCCTAAAACGACATGTATAGCCTGTGGCCCCTTTCACAGAGCTTATACAGTTTCACCCCATACCGGGCGCGCTTGCTTGGGATGTACTGTTTGATGCCAAGGCGCCCGGTAAAGCGTAAGAGGGACTCGTCTACGCAGATGTTCTGTTCAGGGATATAAGCATCTGCAAATGTTGAGGACAGGTGGTCTATGAGGGGCCGAATTTTGTGGAGCCGGTCATAAGCAGGGTCTCCCCTTTCATGACAGATTTCGTCGTCGTTGAAGTGCAGGAAGCGCAGGATGGACTCAAATCGTGTCCTGGACATGGCAGCAGGGTACAAGGGAACATGATGTACTGGGTTCGTAGACCAATACGCCCGCAGTATACATTCTGTTTCATTAGTCCCAAGTGAAGGATAAGGGCCAAAAAGATTTTAATGTCGGAAACTTGGACTGGTTTCCACCCGAAAGGCTGGGCATACATGCTCTCCGGGTGCTCGGTGATGAATTGTGTGGCTTTACGGTTGGTCTCAACCACAATTAAGTCCAAGAGAACCTGGGTGATGAACAGCTGCAAAAAGTCTAGGCCGTTCCTAGATGAGCTGTCGCCACCTGGACTCCAGACTGGGCGGTGAAAGGGGGCACTACGGGTGCGGCGGAATCAGGGGATTGCCAATCTGGTTGTGCCAGCACCTCTGGGAGTCTATGGGTACTACGGGCCCGTCTTCTTCTTGGTGGCTGCGACGGGGGTACTACTGCACTTGCCACCGTACCAGTTTCAACTTCCATGCTGACGCTCACCACTTCGCCAGGGTCTACAGAAGTACTGGTACCAAGTCCAGGAGATGCTGCGCTGCTGGTGCCTGCCTCACCAAGAAAACTATCAACAGCGCTAGCACCACCCTGCTGCCCTTGAGGCGGATCCTGCGCCACCTGCGGTCTAACGACTTGGGGTCTGGTACGCCTGGCTCTAGCCGGGACCATAGCCTCGTCATCACTTTCGGTCAGGGAACCACTGCTTTCTACAGGTTCAAATTCGGAACGGAAGATTCGACGGATGATTCTTCCCAAAAGAACTCATCCGACTGGTCCATGTACCTGTATACCTCGTCATCGGAAAGCCCCCTTCTTGCCATTTTGGATTGCTAAATTTATGGGGTTTTCCTCCGAGACTACCCAGAAAAAAAGAGCACCTTACCTAGCAAAAAGGGAGTATTTGAGAGGTATTGGGGTTGGTGGGAAGTGGGGTCTCAGAGGCAATCAAACAATCACGGGACAATCAAATACAATTACAGCACAATCGACTCCAATCACAGCACAATCAAATCTGATGCACTCGGAAGGTGATGGGGGGAGGGTGGGATTGGCTGTGGCGGGAAGTGGGGTCTCAGGCAATCAAACAATCACGGGGCAATCGAAGCCAATCACGGGACAATCAAATACGATTACAGCACAATCGAATCCAATCACAGCACAATCAAATCTGATGCACTCGGAAGGTGATGGGGGGAGGGTGGGATTGGGTGTGGCGGGAAGTGGGGTCTCAGGCAATCAAACAATCACGGGGCAATCAAAGCCGATCACGGGACAATCAAATACAATTACAGCACAATCGAATCCAATCACAGCCCAATCAAATCTGATGCACTCGGAAGGTGATGGGGGGAGGGTGGGATTGGGTGTGGCGGAAAGTGGGGTCTCAGGCAATCAAACAATCACGAAGTCGATCACGGGACAATCAAATACAATTACAGCACAATCGACTCCAATCACAGCACAAGCAAATCTGATGCACTCGGAAGGTGGTGGTTGGAGGTGGTGGGGGGGAGGGTGGGGTTGGGTGTGGTGGGGGGGGGAGGGTGGGGTTGGGTGTGGTGGGAAGTGGGGTCTCAGGCAATCAAACAATCACGGGACAATCGAAGCAGATCACGGGACAATCAAATACAAGCGCAGCACAATCGAATACAAGCGCAGCACAGTCAAATACAATGCACTTGGACGGTGATTAGGAGGGGGGGGGGTCTGAGGGCGATTTGAGGGGGTGGGGGGTTGATCAGGAGCCTGCACGGGGCAGACTGAGTCCTGATCTTCCTGATCTGATAAGAGGCAGACACAGGGGGTTACTGATCAAAGATCAGTTAGTGATTGCTGGGGAGGACAGATGTAAACAAAGAGCAGGGGATGTAATCAGAAGGGGGGTATTAGGGCAATCGAGGGCCTGGGCAGGTGATCGGTTACCCCCGCGGGGCAGTTAGGGTCTGCTCTGATGGGTGGGGGTGCTGAGGGGTGATGGACAGGTGATAGACAGGTGATCAGAGGGGGATCAGGGGGTAAGGTAGCTGTATACAGATGTATACAGTATACAGGGGGGTAGTCTGGGATGGGGTGTGGGGGTGATCTAAAGGTAGGGGGGGGGGGGATCAGGGGTGACTAGGAGGCAGTTAGGGACCTAACGCAGGGGATAGCGTTTAAAGTTAGTGATAGGTGGGGGGGTTGGGGGTTTTAAAGGGGTGCAAGGGTGCTGGCAGGGGTCTGCTGGGGTGATCAGGGGGGGTATGAGGCCTGGGGTGGGAGATCAGGGGGGCTGTAGGCCAAAAAAAAACACGTGTGCTGGATACTCACAAAAGGCTTCCTCCTCGCTGGTGGTCTCTGCAACAATGAGACCACGAGGCGAGGAGGAAGCACGTATAAGGCACTTTGTTTACCTAACAAAGTGCCTTATACTCAGGGATTGGCTGATCATGCGGATTCCTCCGCTCGCCGGCTCTGCTAAGTGGCCGGCGAGCGGAGACAAAATGCCCGTGCATCGATCCCGGGCGGAGGATCGCGTCACGGATGACGCGATCGCTCCGCCCATGCCCTTAAATGGACCGCCGCCTCTGTGGGTGAGCCGGTCCTTAAGGGCTCCACTTCCCGGCCGCCCCTGTGCGTTAGGCGGTCGGGAAGTGGTTAATGTTGGCAAAGTCCAAATAACTCAAATCAGTCCGTTTTCAGGCCAACCACCAAGCCAGCATTGCACAGTATGGCTTGGCTTTTATACAGTGCTTCCAAACGCACTTCCAATGAGTTCAGCAGCACACCTGCTCCATGCCCGGGGGCACAGCTGGTACAAAGGCCGACCTTGCGAGGTCGTCAAGTACTGCGCCTGTGCGAGCAACACTGTCCATCAAGTCCACGTTGTCCGGAGTGTGCTGCGCCAACACAGTACACTCCAGACAACTAGGATTTGATTGACAGCGGCACAGTAGAGGTTGACCTCCCGAGGTCAGCCTCTGCACTGGCGGGGCCCCCGGGCCAGCGGCTGAGAGTGGAGCTGCGGCAAGGGGCTGGAGGAAGCACTGGCTAAGTAGATGTGTGTTTGTTTGTTTTTAAATAGCTTGGATATTCCCTTTTAAGTACATGATTTTTGACATCTGTGAAAAGGTCCTTACGAGTAGGCATGTTCAATTATATGCTAATAATTCTGGCTTATATGCAAATTGTATACATCTCTCTACCTCTTTGAGATTAGCCAAACAAGCCATGATCAATTGTTGACACAAACAAATTGGAATTTATAACATTTTTTTTGTCTATTTTCTTGTCATCCAGATGTGTGTGCTAAGGATGGTCCAAGTTATTCATTCCATTGAAAAGATAGAAAAAATTTTGCTGTCCCAAAATTGCACAGAAAATACAGAGCTGAACAGGTAATTTAAAATCTATACCCATTTAGCCTGATAAACAAACACGTTTGTTACACAAAGTAACTTTTACAGTCTTCAAGTTGTCTAAAACTGAAAAGGTATTCTTTACCTGATATGCTAAGTTAGTCCTGGACTTCTGGCTCTTGGGACCAAGAATATGAGCTAGTCTTGTTTGGATTCTGTTTTTGAACACATAATACTGACAAAATGCTTCAGAAAGCATTAACTGGGACTAAATGTCTTTTTTTTTTTTTAGCCAACAAGTTTATTTCAGACAATTATACATCCAGCATATAATACAGTTAGCAACTAGAAGTACAGTTCAGTCGAACTCTAGGTGAAAACATATCAAAATGTGTAGTGCAAATATAACATTGCATTGGTAAGCAACCAGCACATTATCAATTAGACTACGAGGGACTGTTGCCTGTATATACATATTGCATAGCCTGCAGTTTTAAGAGGGTTAGTCGCATCGTTTACACTGTGCTAACGCTGAGATATTAAACAGGAGAAAGTGAAGCAAAGGATATCCCATTTTTGTCATAAGGCACGTGTGTACATATGTATTGAGCTAGCCGTCTATCACAAAGTAAGTGGAATTTTCTATGCAAAACATTTTGGTGCATACAGTAAGCTTTTTATATGTAAGTGAGATGTGGACTTTTCTTTCCATGTTGCTATAGCAGGAGGTCTTTGGGGACAACCACTTGAGAATAAAGATTTGGTTATAAATATCTTGGTGTATTTTTTTTTTTTTTTTTTTTTTGTATTGACTTGTCAGTTAAGACACCCAAAGGGCACACCTTGGGATTTATGTCAACAGGGCACTCTATTTTGTCACAAAAAAAATAATAGTAATTTTCAGCCAGTATTGGAAAATGGTGGGACATTCCTCCAATAAATAATACACAGAAGGATCAACTAAAGTGCATTTGGGACGTCCTGGTTAAATGAAACCTGTTTAGGAGGTTAGATGAGACGTCCTGCTTAAATTTCTGTTTGCTGTGGAGTCGCATAAGCTTGATGGAGGATATATAATTAAGTCAGATAGTCCTTTACACAGGGGGGAAGATTTTTTAAATAACTCCATAGCTTCTTCCCAGTTGCTTTAGCTTCTTCTAAACCGCCAACACCGCTAATCCATTTTTCTTTAAAGGCATAGTGTAGTCAAGAGATTTATGGGTTGTCAGCATATCATAAATATGAGATGTTTTGAGGGACCTTTGCTAAGCCTCTGCTAGAGTGGAGCGGGGCAGATACTAACTGCAGTGCGCCAAAAGTGGGACTGCATAACATGTTTTAATTTTAACTGCAAATAAAAAAAAATTAATAGTTTTGCTCGAAGCGACTTTTTATTGAAGCTTCTCATAATTTAGAATTTTGCCTGTCTCTGTCTTCACTTATTTGAAGCCAGAAGGAGGAAGCATTGAAGTCACGTGAAGTGCAAGTAAGTGAACTCCCCGTAACCCTGTCCACTTTCTCAAGTGCTGAAGTGCGGTGTTCAGTATAATTGTCGTTTCTAAATTCAATATCCTGAATATCCTGAATTTGAACACCCAACACTTATTATGGATAAGATGACTTGGTTAAGTCTAATAGCCAATACGTTGGCCAAGATCCTGGCCAAGGGTCACAGAGCTCTGGGATTTTGCCAGGCTTGGGTAACACAACAATTAGTCCTCCGCATTGTGTCAATCAGTATACCAGACTCAAAGGAGTGGGAGAAAGTTTGGAGTAGTTGCGGCGGCAAAATGTCAGAGTATCTTTTATACATTTCTGTAGGCAAACCATCCAACCCTGGTGACTTTTTGTTAACCCAACAATTATTGAACAACCTGCACGTACTCAACCACGTAGTGTAGCCTGTATACTGCTAGGCAGGATTGACGGCACTATAAACTAATTGCACAATATCAAAAGAACAAGTGCCATCACTCTGCAGGCTGAAAATACAAAACACTTTATTTGTAGAAAAAGACACACATGGGGGTTGTACCATAAAACCATTAAAAACACTGGAGCGCTCCAAGATCAAACATGCCGCAAACACACACTCATGCCACCACCCATACAGGGGTACCGGTACCTCTAACTGGATATCTACCCTGCAGGAGGGATAAGGGACAGAGTGGGGATGCAGGCCGTCTGTGGAGTGTCAATAAGCTGACCAGTAATCACACTGGATTCCAAGTGTCGGCAATGGGTAAGTGAGAGCTCTTCACCCGCTATGCGGGACTCACCACTCTTCATCCAATTGTCGTCCTTGGGTGACTGCTGTGCGCACAGCCGAAACTTCCAGATCTTCACCGGTCCTCAATCCAGAAGGAGAGGTGCCCGGCCACGTGGAGCCAAGGCAGGCCAGCAAACAACACCAATGGAGAATCCCTGCTCAGAGACACGCCGGAGCGCTCCAGGACAGCATGCGGGTTTAAGCCCCGCCCACCTACGCGTTGCCAGTGTTTTTAATGGTTTTATGGTACAACCCCCATGTGTGTCTTTTTCTACAAATAAAGTGTTTTGTATTTTCAGCCTGCAGAATGATGGCACTTGTTCTTTTGATATAGTGACTTTTTGTTAGGGAGAGAGCCTATGGCTACTTTAATGTCTCTTAGAGTAATACATTTGTCTAATTCAAGACATTGTACATTGTCTAGTCTAGGAAGATTTATTTTTGAAAGATAAATCTCGGAGTCTGTTTATATTGACTGATATAAGAGCTGGTAGTACTGTGCACCAACTGTATTTATGCCTTCTACATCCATCACCAAATCACCATAGGTATTGGGAACTTCCACAATTGTGGGGGATTGTCGTCATACATTGTACTAGGGAAATATTGTAAACGTTGTAATGACCGGGACAAATGGGCAAATAAAATAGGTGGGTTTTCATTACAGCAGCATATATTATTGTATTATTTTAAAACTATAATGAGCGAAAGCTGAGAAATAATGAATGAAATGCATATAAAATAATTCTTAGCAAAACATACCCCCCAAAGATAGCCTAGTTGGTGGCGTAAAAAACAAGATATAGATAATTTTGTTGTGATCAAGTTATTGGTGAATGAATGGAAGGAGCACTGACAGGTAAAAATTGTTCTGGTCCACAAGGGGAAAAAACCCTCAGTGATGAAGTGGTTAATATTGATGAACTTGCCTCTCTACCTAAACCATTTCACACAGTAGGCATGCTGTGCTGATTTACACATTTCCCTTTTAAGTTTTAACTCTCACCTACCCTGTACTGCCTTCCCCAAATGCCTTTCTAGTTTCAGAGTTGGGCACGGTTTCTGTTTGGAGATGGGACTTACTTTACATTAAAATGTCTTCTGTACAACTAAACTCATCTTTTCTACTTAGTTCTTCCTTTTATTTTGCTGCTAGATAAGTGCCTGTTCATCCCTGCAGTTCTGTCCCTATCACTCCTTCCCTGATGGGCAGGTGTCCCTCCCTTTATCCACACTGAGAGTGTGCTAACCATATTTATTAACCTCCTGAGCGGTATGCCCGACACTGTGTCTGGTAAGAAATGTTTATCTATTACTAACATCCCTATTGCTGCCTTCATTGTACAGGAGCCCCTACACCTAGCTAACCTGTACTGTGGGGCTCCTGTACCTAGCTAGCCTATACTGGGGGACACCTGTACCTAGCTAGCCTATACTGGGGGACACCTGTACTTACCTAGATTATACTGGGGGACACCTGTACCGACCCAGCATATACTAGGGGACACCTAGACCTGGCTACTTACCTACAATAATTTGCAGGGGATCCAAACACAGATGGGCACCATGCGGTGGATGACACAGGACAGGTAATGTATAAATGCACACACGGGAGTACATTTTTACACTGGGGGGACATCGGTGAGGCAATGGGTGTGGACGATTTCCGAGCGATTTCATGTTGAAATATATTGGGAATCAGCACGTGGAGTATGGTCAATCGACTGATCTCTAATCGGGTTCGATTGGAGAAAGATTTGTCTCTTGGTCAAATATCCCCATCATCTCTAGATGTATGGCCACCTTTACCATAAATTCTCCTACATGGGCTGAATAATTGTTGCCCTTAATGATTGGGGATCAATCATTAGGACCACATTTAAAGGAAAATGCTCTTTAAACACTCTGGTCAGCAATAACCGAGTATGATTTACTGTTAAGTGGAGTGAGGAAGAGGCAGAATGGGTGGTTGCACAGGAGCGGGATGCTGAATCACATAATGTGAATAGTTGCGTGTGGTCCGATCTTAGTTATGGAGAGAATTCGAAGACATAACAAAAGTTCTCCTTCAAGATGCTGCGCTCACATGTACTTTATAATCTTCTTACAGTTGTGTCACTCAAAGAAAAAAGAAATGAACCATAGCGTGATACTGTATTATAGCATTGCCTCTTCCCACAACACCCAGTGCTGTAAACAATAACTGTTTGTGTATCCATCACAAGGTTATACAGGTCCTCACCATGTGATATTGCTGCCAAACCACAGACAGCAACAACAACACCTCCAAAGCTCTGGAACATATACACTCTCCCAGGTGCATGCAGGTGGCCCACCAATATCATATGTGGCCTCTCACCTTATGCTCTGCTGCCCAAGTTATAAGACAGCAGATGCGCTCAATGTATCCCGGCAGGCATTCACCAGCCAATACTCAGCAGATAGGTCTCACAGGAGCAGAAGCTTCACATCCGCCTATTAACTGAAGCTTAAGCCACATAGACCATACACTTTATTAAAATCTATGAAAAATTTGTGCACTCACATATTCCTCGTAAAAACAAGCATATCATATCATGAACTCCACGCCAGCTTCCTCCGCCTGTAGCTCCGCCCTACACGTTTCGTGCATACGCACTCATCAGGGGCTGGAGACGTCTAGTCAGCTGGTAACTTAAATCTCGTCTGTCACCGTCATTACAGCCAATAATCAAGGTCCCCTTATCCAAGATGGCCGCCGGACTACTTCCATCCTGGTCCGGCGAGCACATCTACCTATGGAGAAGCACCATGTCAGAGAGGGCGGAAACCCGTACCCCGCCCTTCAGGACCCGCCTCCTGGACTCCCATTGGAAGGCCAGCTGCAAGTGTCTGGACATGGGGCACCGCCCACCTGCATCATCTCATGGCTGTCAACATTACGTAGGAGCAGCCGATGTTCCAGCCTTGTGATTGGCTACATCGCACAGCAGCTCTTTTGTTGACATGCAAAACCTATGCATAAATGCAATTCAACAAGCTAACAGCTATAAAAACTATAAAAAGGATGAGCCCACTCCTAAAATTCCCGATAACATAATGCAAATTTATACATAACCATTCCATACATTATACAATTTATAGAGGCCCCCAATACAAGTACATATATTCACACATAGTTATAGCATAAAAACAAGGCCGTTAGCATAATACCCACTACCCATACCCAAAACATGCACACGTGTGACGGCCGCAAACTGCAGCATGCACACACGCATGACAATGAACAGCAGCCCCCCGTGGTCATATCTGAGGCATATCCAGGGCATCAATTCACATGTCGCATGCAGTCGCATCCCCTACGCACGTAGCAGGACGCGCATGTATTACAACACGCGAAGAGGTCCCCCACCCATCATCAGCCCAACATAGCCAAAAGGATGTATAGCGGTGAGGCAGATGTGTGCCCCACTCTGAAGAGAGTGGGAAATACAGTGGAAGTGTTTAAGAGGCTAGTCATGGCAGAATTGGGAAAATTGCCAGTTTTGAGAGCTGTCACTAGCTTGCTATCTTTCCTTTGATCTACCAATTTTTCCAAATCTGCCGTGACTAGCCTCTTAAAGAGAGGCTGATCTGCCTGGGTGACTGTGACATACTTGTGACAGCTGACATAGCATCATTGTATACAATAATACCACATGACTTAGGACTGGAAGCGGTGGAGAAGGCCCTTATCAGGGACGGTATGATTAAAAGGGATCAAATTCTGTTTATTCTGCGATTGTTAGAATTTGTTTTGCAACATAATTATTTTTGGTATGCGGGAGAATTTTTTCGGCAAGTTACTGGATGTGCTATGGGGGCAAAATTTGGCAAATATATTTATGAACGAATGGGAAAGAGATGTGCTGGAGGATGAAAAAAGTGGGCCAGTTAAAGCGGAATATAACCCTGCATTTCAACTTTGCTCTAAAACATTATTTACAGTATATTATATGCAACCAGCATTTTTTTTTTTACTAGACCAGCATTGGAAGGGTTACACAGGGCTTTAAAGTTCCTGGAGATTTCTGCAGACGCATCGGAAGCTGACATAGATACATTTTGTTTACATAAATGTATCTAAGTGTTGAATGTGACTCATCTCTCTGACTGAGAAGGAGTTGGAGGACAGCCAAAGAGTGTGTAACATTTCTCAATAGATACATATAACTAAATAGAATGTAACAATCTGAACTTCTGCATATCTCTCCACGGAACTTTAAACCTCTGTGTTTAACCCTTCCAATGCTGGTCTAGTAAAAAAAAATGTTTTTTGCATATAATATGCTGTAAATAATGTTAGAGCAAAGTTGAAATGCAGGGTTATATTCCGCTTTAAGCACTGGTTTCGGTATATAGATGACCTATGCATTGTCTGGGGGGGGGGGGGGGAAATGGGATTGAGCTAAGAATATATACAATGCCTCAATTCCAACCAGAGAGGTATTAGACTTACGACGGAATATGATATGAACAGAGTTTGCTTCCTGGATCTGGATCTATATAGGAAAGGGGACAGACTGCAGATGAGGACATATTTCAAAAAAACTGATAGGAATGGGTACATCCCATACTCCAGCTGCCACCATAGAAAATGGCTGACAAACATACCTAAGGGGCAGATGTATAGGATACGATGTAACTGTACAGAGACTACAGACTTTAGGGAACAGACAGACATGTTAATAGAGAGGTTTATGGAAAAGGGGTATGAGAGGCAAACATTGATGGAGATACGTGATGCTGCTGAAAAAATGGACACAGGACAGATGTTAGCGTATGGGACAAACTAGTGAGTTGAGTGACAAGCATGACTATGCGGTGCTACTGGACTACAACTCTAGGTTTAATGAAGTAGAACCTGTGGTCAGGAGACACTGGAATGTGCTCAAGGCAGATACACTCCTGGGGCAGGTTATACCTACGCAGCCCCATTTTGACTAAGAATCTGCAGCAGATTTTGGTCCTGAGTTTCATAGATGGGCCTAAAAAAAAAAGACTAAGAATCTGCAGCAGATTTTGGTCCTGAGTTTCATAGATGGGCCTAAAAACATTAAAGGTGATATGATGGGCAATAAGGGATTCTCCTTGCTGGAACTGTGTAGGTTGCCCAGAGGCACAAGCACAGAGGGGGGGGCAGTTTTATAGGGAAGGTAAATAATAAACACTACGAAATCAAAGATTGTATTACTTGCAACACCACTCATGTTGTATACATGTATGACACCAGTATATTGGTAGGACTACTAGAAGACTTTAGGTATCGTATCAGTGAACAGGTGAGGAATATTAAGAAAGGAAATGTTGGACATAATATGTCAAAACATTTTGCTGAACATCATGGGCGGAACCAGATGGGTATGAAATTCTGTGGGATTGATAGATTGAGGGGCAGCTGGAGGGGGTGCAACAAGGTTAGGGAACTATCCAGAATGGAATCGCGTTGGATCTATAAGTTGAAAACTATGCACCCTAGAGGCCTCAATGTTTAATTTGATTTGAACTGTTTTATTTCTAATGATTAGATCTGTGTGGGGCACATGTGTGCCCCCCTCCTCCTTAAATGGGACACACATGTGCCCCACTGGTATATGTTACATTATTCCTTTGGTTATGTGTTGTTCCTGGTGTTTGGATTTATGTGGGACATCTGTGCCCCCTCTTCAGATCTGCTGAGTATTGGCTGGTGAACGCCTGCCGGGATACATTGAGCGCATCTGCTGTCTTATAACTTGGGCAGCAGAGCATAAGGTGAGAGGCCACGTATGATATTTGTGGGCCACCTGCATGCACCTGGGAGAGTGTATATGTTCCAGAGCTTTGGAGGTGTTGCTGTCTGTGGTTTGGCAGCAATATCACATGGTGAGGACCTGTATAACCTTGTGATGGATACACAAACAGTTATTGTTTACAGCACTGGTGTTGTGGGAAGAGGCAATGCTATAATACAGTATCACGCTATGGTTCATTTCTTTTTTCTTTGAGTGACACAACTGTAAGAAGATTATAAAGTACATGTGAGTGCAGCATCTTGAAGGAGAACTGTTGTATACATCATATGCTTGATGACTGGTGCAGCGATCCATGGACACGTAAATAAGTCAGTGTTAATGGACTTTTATTTCACTATTGTCAATATTGGAACACTATCACTGATTGCTATATTTAGTGAGCGCACAGAAACATAGAATTTTTTTGGACATAACAAAAGTTGTTTAGGTGATACCTCTAATGACTAACTGTACAAGATTTTTTTTTTTCCACTAGTAAAGTTTATTGAAAAGGCTTAAGAATACACATACAAAAACTAGAGGCGTAATGAAGCATACAAGCACATAACATAGCAATACACTGTACAGTACATGAACGCTTCTGAATTTGTCATCATGCGAATCTCTTCAGTGTGACTACAACATAAATAAAAACTATCCCAAACCCATAGCAGTCACGTGTGCAGGGGACAAAAAGGCCCACAAAAGATACAATTCTTCCTTAACCTCCCTGGCGGTTAATTTATTTTTTTTCTTTTCAAATTGGGAAAAATCTTATTTTTTTAAAAAAAAAATTTTGTTTCATGTAAAGCTACCAGAGTGGTAGCTACATGAAACACCACTAGAGGGCGCATGTGTCCCTCTAGTGCGATCATCGCCGGCACTAATAGCAAACAGGGGAGCGCGTATATAACGCTTTCCCCTGTTTGGCTTCTCCTGTCGCCATGGCGACGATCGGAATGACGTCATGGACGTCAGCCGACGTCCTGACGTCAGGCGCACCCGATCCAGCCCATAGCGCTGCCCGGAACTCATTGGTCCGGGCAGCGCAGGGCTCTGGCGGGGGGGGGGGGCCTCTTTCGCCGCTGCGTGCGGGCGATCGCTGCAGAGAGGCGGCGATCAAGCTGTGCGCGCGGCTAGCAAAGTGCTGGCTGCGCGCACAGAGCTTTGAATGGGCCAAATCGCCCCACCAGGGCCGGAGAAATCCTCCTGCGCGGCATAGCCAGAGCTCAGCTCGGGCTTACCGCCAGGGAGGTTAACTCAACACCAAATAGAGAAGAGGAGGAAAAGAAAGATAGGGAAAGGAAACCAGAAAAGGAGATTAAAAAAAAGACCAAGAAAGGAGTGGTAAAAGAGCAATTACCCAGAACCCATGATCACCTTATAAGCATCAGAATATTGAAAGTCAACCCAAACCGCCCCCACGTCATTATAAATTGTTCAGAACTATCCTGAGACATGAGAATCAAGTTCTTCATTGTCTCAATGGCCTCCACCCTTTTCAGTCACATTTTAATGGAGGGCGGTGCAGGTGACTTCCAGTATAAAGGGATCATTGCTCTAGCAGCATTTATTAGATGAATTACTATAGATTTCTCATACAATCTAACAGAATGGAATGTATTGTGTAACAGTAAAGCATTAGGCGTAAAAAGCTAGCTCTATCATCACCCACTTCTTGGGAGAAAGATGATTAGACCATTCCACCACTCTACAAAGCTGAGCGGATAAATGGTATTTATGCAAGTCAGTCAGACCCATGCCCCTTAGATCTTTTTGTATAGATAGTGTCATCCTCCTGATCCTAGGTGGATTATTTTAAAAGGAAAAATCCATATCCTTCTCAGTTTAGGTTCCCTTTAAGCGCCTTAGCCAAGTATTTCCACGCTTTTATTGCCACATTCATAAAAGATTTGCTTGAAAGCCGTGACTTTCCTTCTAGCATCCACAAATAAAGACTTGTCTAATTTAGATATGGTCTGTGATCACCATAAGGTGGCCCATCTATGAGGGTTTAACATCTCGAGGAGTTCACGGTCAACTCCTCGAGATGTTAAACCACTACAGATTGTTTATGTAAAGATTCCAAATGAGACAAGTCAGCTGAAAGTTTTTTTTTTTTTTTTTTTTTTAAATTCCTTCCTCTTTCCTTTTTTAATTTAGCACCCATTCTGATGAAGTGCCCTCTATTGACCACCTTATGAGCTTCTTAAACTAACAGTTTAGTTGCATCTGTGTTGGAATTTAAATGAAAATAGTCATCAAAAGCTGCCCCGATTTCACACATTCTAGTTTTCTCTGAGAGAAGATTTGGATTCTATCTCCCACCCATCCCTCCATTCGATCTAAGGACTGAACAAAAGGAGAGCTAGGAGGAGCCACATGACTTGACATCTGATGAGCACCCACCTATAAATCAAAGATTAAAGCTATCTAACATCCCAAAATCAATTAAATTATTACTCGATGATCCCAGACACAACAAATCATAGTACCCCATCCCTAACCCCCCATGCAAGTTTTGCCGTTTTCAATCTTGCCAGTCTCATTTACTTTAACCACTTCAGCCTCATTTGGACGACTATAGTCTTATGCAGGTGGAGAAAAAGATGAGAAATGCCGGCACTGCTTGTTTATTCATAACACATGATGCAACAACGTGGATTCAAATTTCATGCATATTGAGAGCTAACATACCAGTTTGCTGGTGAAGCTGTGCGGTGGGTGCTGGGGGATGAGAGCCTTACAGCTATTTTGCGCAGATGCGCTTCTACGGAGGCTGCGAGAGGGGGGGGGGGGGGCTGTCTGCTGTCAGTTTAAATTCTAAGCAGATCATCGTGCGGCTAATTAGCAGATGATTGGCCGTTAAACAAGGTGTGTACGAGATCTGCAGATATCATAGACTATGAATGCATTTTGCAGGAAAGGATATTTTGCAGGAGCTGATCTTTTGCAGATACTGATCTGTTGAATGTGTACAGCATCTTTGTGTGCAGCATCTTGCAAAGATTTTTCTCTGATGGGGAGTTCAGCTCAATAGAATAGACTGTGTAGAGTATGCTCATATACTACATGGAAGGGGGTAAAATTGGTCTGTGATCTTTCATTTTCCAAAGACTTTTATCTGATGTGTGTACCCACCTTAAGTGTGAGGCCGAATTTTGGCATCTTTTTATAAATCTAGAGCCTCTTCATACAAATGTAACATTTATTCAGATTTGATTTTTTTTTATACTGCTGTTGAGCAGCATCTTGTGGCCATGTTATGTTACAGCCTCATTCCTGTCCTGTTTTCCTGCTTTCTTGTGAACACAGAAAGCCTGCTGTACTCCTAGTATTTCACTAATTAATCTGCCTCACTGTCCCAGTTTCAAACATTCCTTTCATTATTACTTCTGCTTTATAGCCTACTCTAACCTCAGCATGCTAAAACTCTGCTTGAAGATAACTTCTTGGATTTTATGGTTTTTTCCTGATTTGGTACCACTTGGATATTCTAATTTGCCATTCTGAGCATCCAGTTTCACCATGGACTAATTTAGGAGTTTAGGGGTGCAATATGGTGCTACCTTGCAGCCAAACCTGTTCTCTCCACCAGAGATTCTAGCAGAGGCCAGGTGGAATATAGACCTTTCCTCAGGAGCAGTGTGTTTCACCATCTGCAAGACAGCAGATTCATTTCCAACAACAGACACAATCTAGTTTTAAACATATTAAATTGTATTATCAAAAAGAATAGCTCACCATTATGACACATACTTAATCTTGCAACATAAAATCATACACACAGAAATCAGTTATGTACTATACAGGATTATTTCTTTTAATAAACAAATGCAAAAAAATGTGAAGATAACCCTAATAAAAGAGCTAAAAATCTCTTTTCTTATTCTGACCAGTGTGTTTGTAGTTCTAAAGTGGACAATCTATATAATCTCGAGCTACAGCAGCAACATATTAAAATGTCTTTCTCTCAGATTAACATGAATTCCATCCAGGACACAAATACAAACCAGCTGGTGTGCCATCATGCCTTAAATTAAAATGATGTCCAATTAAGGTTTGGAAATTCCCTGTCAATATCATAGGGATGTTCATAAACTCATCTACACAAACCTCTAATTGTTTTTTCTATATGAAAGGATATGCTTAAATTGCATCCTAGGAGGTATATTACTTTCTCAGTAGTGTACTTTCTTTCATGTTGGCAATAAACATTTTCTCCTGTTGATATATTAATGATCTCCTATTTTTTATCTCCTGGAATTGTTCCATGATGCATCAAATTAAAGTATACATTTATTTAAATTACTGCAATTAGTTTTTTTTAAATATATTACTTCCCTTTTAATATGTTGTAAAAGATCACTATAACCATTGTCTTTAGCAGTATATTGAGATATGATTTGAAGTGATGTTTAGTAAGCTTTGTGTACGCTCAAGCTGTGAAAATGCTGTTTTCCTCCAGTTAAAATGCACTAATTTTTTGTGAAGCTGCCACACAATCCTAATTAGTGGGAGAGTTGTTAAGCGTCTTTAAGAAAATGTTAAAATGCATGCACTGTTTAGTACTAGTCTATAGGCGCTAGGACTGCTGGAAGTGGGTGCAATGCGCTCCCAGCTGGAAGACCATTATGGGCTCCTGGTTGGAGTAGAGGGCTACTCATCCCATTACAGAATATAGTGTCAAGAAGCAAACTAGGGCAGTGCTGAACTAGTCTGAACTCCCCCTTTTAGATCTTTAGTCTTTAAAACCAGATACATTACAAATATATTCTAATTCTATATTAAGTCTGTTTTACCCTAGCATATTCGGTTGTGAAATAGGAATGGTGGCTAAGAGTGCAACATCTTTAAAGAGAACCTGAGGTGGGTTCTAAGAATGCTATCAGCACACAGAGGCTGGGTCTGCATATACTGCCCAATCTCTGTTGCTATACTGCTCCCCCCTGGGCCCCCCTCTGCGCTCTGCTTACCCCCCATAAATCAAATGCCGAGCTGTCGACACACCGTGTCGCAGCCGGCGGTTTACCTCTGCATCTGTCAGTCTCTGCTGCTCTCCCGCCTCCTCCATAGCTCCGGTCCCCGCCCGAGTCCCTTCCCTCCAATCAGCGGGGAGGGAAGGGACACGGGCGGGGACTGGAGCTATGGAGGAGGCGGGGGAGCGGCAGAGACTTACAGATGCAGAGGTAAACAGCCGGCTGCGAAACGCTGTGAGTCGACAGCTCGGCATTTGATTTATGGGGGGCAAGCAGAGCGCAGAGGGGGGGGGGGGCAGGGGGGAGCAGTATAGCAACAGAGGCTGGGCAGTATATGCAGACCCAGCCTCTGTGTGCTGATAGCATTCTTAGAACCCACCGTGGGTTCTCTTTAAGTGAGGTATAACCACAAAATCGAAATATATGTAAAACAGAGCAAAATGTCTGAGATTGCATGTATTCAAGGGACAGTAGCTGGGATACAATACACACATTTAAAGAGACCCTATAACAAAAAAAAAGAAAAACCCTGGAGGATAGTTACCTCGGGAGGGGGAAGCTTCAGGGTCCCAATGAGCGCTGGCTCGCCCGAAACTCCCCTCATCAAAGCTGACAAGCGGCAGGCAATATTTACCTACCGCGATTCTGCGCAGGCGCAGTAGTGGCTTTCCGCTCGGGCTAAGGCGGAAATAGCCTAGCCCAATCGATCCGTTCTACTGTGCAGGCGCAAAGGACTTGCGGCTGCACAGTAGAACGGATACATTCTGGCTTGGCTATTTTTCACCTTAGCCCGAATGAAGAGCTGCTACTGCACCTGCGCAGGATCGCAGTAGGTAAATATTTACCTCGCCACTGTTCGTGGGGCACACCGCTGGATTGCCGGGACACAAGTGGACGGGGAAAGCCTCACTAAGATCCAGAGGCTTCCTCCTCCCGAGGTAAGGATTTTTATGTTACAGGATTTCTTTAAACATTACATACTGTATATTTTGGACTATAAGACGCACTCCACTCAGTGTGTCTTATAGTCCAAATAATACATATTCGGACTGGCGCCTATGTGTGTCCTTCATCACCCTGTGTCTTCTGTCGTGTGTCCTCTGTCCAGTGTCTGTCCCGCTGTGTCCTTCATCCCGTGTGTCCCCGTGTCCTCCTCCCCATGTGTCCTCTGTCCAGTGTCTGTCCTCTTTCCCCCTTCCTATGACTCCCTGTTCCATGGGAGTGAAGGGATTGGCCCCAATGTTGGAGCTATGATCCCGCCCGAGGCCATCGGCTCCTAATTAAGAAGGGAGCAGGAGCAGTGAGCTTTAACTGATTGGCGGTCTGGGGAAGTGCCCCCTGGCTGATTGGTAGATGGCCCCTGTGGCTGCTTTCATTTCATGTGAGCTGCGTGGCTGCAGCATAAGTATAGACACAGGAGGCCGGGGACAGAGGACATATTAAGGGACAACTGAAGTGAGAAGAATATGGAGGCTGCCATATTTCTTTCCATTTAAGCAATATCAGTTGCCTGGCTGTCCTGCTAATCCTAATCCTCTATAGTCTGAAAAATATGGTGCGTGGCAGATCAGTTTTTTTCTGTGATGTGTGGGAGCTTACTACTTAGCATCTTGTGTGTCTCTTCCATGGTCAATTTTTTGTCTTGCAAATACTGGCAGTCCCCAACTTGCAAACAGGTTTCGTTCCTTGAGATTGTAAGTTGAGTGCTGTGTTAAATATGGTTAAAAGTGGATAAATGATTTTCTTTCAAATAACTCTAGATTTGGACATATAGGGCTCGATTCACAAAGCGGTGCTAACCCAGTTAGAGACTTTAGGCATGATAACCATTGCACCACTCTGGTGAAAAGCCAATTTAGGTGTGATAAGTTTAGGCATGATAAGTTTAGGTGTGATAAGTTTAGGCATGCTAAGTTTAGATAAGTTTAGATCGCTTGCAAAGTCCCGTACGCAAAGAAGTGCCATTAAACTTTATACGAAGTGCACCAGTCTTTGCTAGCGTAAAACTTTTGATCAGCTGTGCACTGCGGTGCTAACGCAGTTGGTGCTTAAACTTATCATGCCTAAACTTATCACACCTAAACTTATCATGCCTAAACTTATCACACCTAAACTTATCACACCTAAACTTATCATGCCTAAACTGAGTTTAGGCATGATAAAGGGCTTTTCACCAGGGTGCTAACTGTTAGCACCGCTTTGTGAATCGAGCCCATAGTATAAACTATGGGTTTTTTTTTAGTTGTTTTCAATGTGCATGTGTGTGTGTGTAAATTACATATAACAATTTATACAACGCTGTAACACTTAACAATAAAAACATGTAATAAAAAATAGAATTTGTACACGAAGACAACTTTGTAACTTTGTCTTGTCAGCAATAAAATTCACCATTCCTATTTCTTATAAAAAGATGAATATGCGCATTGGTAATCATATTATTTTTTTTCTTAAAGTGCACCTGAACTAATATGATGAGATAAACATATAATACTATCCCTACTAAAAAATTGCCAGAAGTCCTTGTGTGTTTTCCAGTACAGCAAGTGTAGTTATTTATGCAAAAGAGCTTGTTGACAGCTTGTTGTCTTCAGTCCGGTTTCCTGTACAGTGACAGTGAGTAGAAGCCAAAACAAAAACCATGTGATAAGGATTCCAGTGAGGTATTATTGCAGAAAAGTTCAAAGGGTAATTCTATTAAGCTAAACAAAGTAGAGTGTGTATTCTAAACAACAGCAGTGACAGGGGTTGATCAAAACATTGGTAATACTGCCATGTACACACAGCACATGGCAATATTACCTTTCCTTCCACCTGCAGTACCACGAGTTGCGTTATTAGCGTGACTCGGAGTACTTGATTAACGTACCATCGCTAGGGTATTGCTGGGTTACTAACCAACGTTAGTTAGTATTGCACCTTAGCAACGGTCACACTTCTCTAGTACTGCAAGTCGCACCGATAGGGCTGTGCTCAGGGAGAACACAGCAATCTTAGGCCTCTTTCACATAAGGTGTGCTGAGAAACGTGTAAAAGTTAATGTTAAAAAAAATGTGCGCGCTTCAGTGAGTTGCGCTGCACTTTTGTTAAGCCCGTTTTTCTTATTGTAGCAGTTGTCAATAAAGCTTTGTTTTCATATGTTAAAGAAAACCTGAACTGAAAATTAAAAGTGAAAATCAACATACACAGGTCATACGTACCTCCCATGTAGTCTACTCCTCAATCTCTTTCTCCGCTCCTGCGTCCTGTTTGTCCACTGTGATCAAGGGAATTCTCTGTCCTCCATTTTGAAAATGGCCGTTACCCCATAACAGCTTCCTGGTCAGCACACAGTTAAACTGTAACATCGCCCACTTGAGCCATAGGGAAACATGGACACATCAGCTCTGCTCTCAGCTGTAACTGACAGCAACTGATATATTTCAGTTCTGACAAAATGTTGTCAGAACTGGAAGGGATCATTGTCAGAAGAAAATGGTGAGCTTCTGAGAGGAACTGATGGCAAGATAACTATGTAATGTTCAATTGAAGTTACTTCATGTGTTTATTTTAAATAATTTTACTCCGTACAGGTTCTCTTTAAAGTATTGTTTTTCCTTCCAATTAGGGGTAAAAACCGCATGTGCTTCTACGCGCTTTTATGCGCTAAAAAGCGCACCCATTCACTTGCATTGATGTGCACTTTACAGATCAACGCACAGAAATGCATGCAACCCTACGTTTTTGTAATGCTGCTCAGCTCTGTGCATAGATGTGAACCAGGCACATTTTAATTACATGGGAAAATCAATACTGTGCAGAACGCACAGGGCAATGCGCTGTGAAAAGTGCACAGAAACGTCCCTAGTGTGAACGAGGCCTTACTGTTAGTAGTGCAGAGGGAGCACTGGCCATTAACCAATTTGCGCCACACGTATTGCTATTGTAATGGGGGGGGGGGGGGACCGTGTCACCTCAGTAACGCATATGGCACTAATGGGTTAATGTCTGGTGCTTCCCCTGCGCTAGTAATGGTAAAATTGCTGTGTGCTTCCAGCAGATGGCAACTTAATCAGAGTTTAGTGCACCAGGCTCATTATCTCATACATGTATTTTCACATTAGGTTCACTTTAAATAGCAACAATAATAACACAAAATGAACACAATTTGCATTGTGATCACTGCTATTAATAGAAGATTCACCCGTGAAGCCTGTTAATAAGTAAATTATGTATGTTCCACATAATTTTGCTGTAAATTGTCAGTTTTCTTTTTAATGCATGTTTTGCTGTTTGCTAAAATAAAGTTTCAAGGAATGTTTAGCAGGATGTACTCTTCATGTGAAAACAGTCACCTCTGTGGTTGATCTCAAGAGTTGCCCTTACTTGGTCTATCAACAGAGGAACACACTTTCGTGGCTAGTACTGTGTATGGCCATATTAAAGCGGACCCAAACCAAACATTTTTTTAATTCAAAATATTTAGGTGCGCCACTCTGACACATACAAAGATAAATAAACACTCCTTCAAGCCTATGAGCATTTCAGTGCATGCTTTTCACTCTTTTCATAACTAGGGTTATGCAGGTGGCAGCCATTACTTCTAAGCTTAGTAGGAGGTTTTAGATCATGGGTGTGTTTGTCATCAGCTAGCCTCCCTCACAGGGGCGTCTATGTGAAGTCTCACACAAGCTGAGATGACCTCCCCTGTTACCTCATCAGTAGCAGCCTGTGTTTTGTTTTTGTTTTTTATCTCCACCACCAGTCTGCTGGATTCTGTCCCAGCAATATGAAAGGAAGGGAGGGGTTCCTCTAATAAATGTGAAATATTTTATATTTGTCATCATGCAGCTGAAAAAAGGCTGCTATTTATTATTATAATTTAGAAAATAGATTTTATTTCTGAAATCTTGTATTTTTAATTTGGGTCCACTTTAAATGTGCACAAAGTATTCAGTGTTACCTAGAGCCCTTTTTAAAATATTATTTATTTAGAAAATATTGCACAAACATTTGGGCTACATTTACGGTGGGGCGTTGCATTGCAAATCCTACAAAAGCAGGATCACAATGCAATGGAAGAGAAAAGTTTCATTGCACGTTATACGTGTGTGCAATCATCATAAAGCAGATTCACAGTGTGCATTACTGCAACGGTTAACTCGCAAGTTATGCAGTAATGCACTGCATTCATCACCTTATGGCGACAGACTAAAGAGAACCCGAGGTGGGTTTGAAGAATGTTATCTGCATACTGAGGCTGGATCTGCCTATACAGCCCAGCCTCTGTTGGTCTCCCAAACCCCCCTAAGGTCCCCCTGCACTTTGCAATCAGACATAAATCACAGCCGCGTTGTGCTGGCTGTGTTTATATCTGTAGTGTCAGTCTCGGCTGCTCCCCCGCCTCCTGCAGAGCTCCGGTCCCTGCCCCCCTCCCTTCCCTCTAAGCGGGGAGGGAAGGGAGGCAGGCGTGGACCAGAGTTCTGCAGGAGGTGGGGAGAGCAGCAGACAGAGAAAAACACAGCCCGCTGTGACACGCTGTGTGTCGACAGCGAGGCTGTGATTTATGAGGTAATGCAGAGTGCAGGGGGACCTTAGGGGGGTTTGGGAGACCAACAGAGGCTGGGCTGTATAGGCAGATCCAGCCTCTGTATGCAGATCACATTCTTCAAACCGACCTCGGGTTCTCTATAAGGCACATTGCAGTGCTAATACTTTGTTTTGAACGTACTATTACAATATAAAGGGATGGACAAAATAATGGAAACACCTTTAAAATCAACAAAATATGTTTTAATATCCATCCTTTTGTGACAATTAAAGCCTCAATTATCCAAGGTATTGATTCATACAAATTGTGAATTGTTTCCAAAGGAATTTTAGCCCATTCTTCAGTTAAAACGCCCTCCAGTTCTTTTAGAGACGATGGCGGCGGAAAACTTCTTACTTGAATCACTAATAACGACCATAAATGCTCAATAATGTTGAGGTCTAGGGATTGTGGTGGCGAGATGAGATGCTCAACTTCGTTAGAATGTTCCTCGTGCCATTTTTTAACAATTCTAGCTGTATGGATTGGGGCATTATCATCTTGAAAGATGGCATTCCCCTCCGGAAACAGTTCTTGAACCATACGATGAACTTGGTCGCCCAAAATTCCTAAATAGTCTCGGCTGTTCCATGAATGAAAATCATTGGCCTGGCGGATTTCCAAGAAATAGCACCCCAGTTCATTACAGAACCCTGCCATGTTTTACGGGTGGGAAAAGGCAGTCTGGATGAAATGCTTCTTTCGGCTGTCTCCAAACGTACACTCGGCCAGAGGTTGGAAATAAGGTAAACGATGATTCGTCAGAGAAAATCACATTTTTCCACTGCTCAAGGGCCCAACTCTGGTGGTTTCAACACCACTCTAAACGCTTTGAAACATTTGTCTTTGAGAGCAGAGGTTTTCAAATTGCAGTTCTTCCATGGAATCCAGATTTGTGCAGCTCCCGACGAACGTTTTTTGTGGAAACTGGGTTCTGTAGATGTTCATTCAGTTCTGCAGGGATTTTAGGAGACGTGGTCTTGCATGTTTTTCTAACAATTCGATTTAGAGTCCGACGGTCTCTTTCAGACAACTTCGACTTTCGGCCACAACTGTGCTTTGCTGAGGATGTTTTTCCTTCTCTTTCAAAGGCTGTCATTACTTTTGAGACAGTAACTCTTGAAATGCCAAGCATTCAGGCAGTTTCTGTTACAGTAGCGCCTGCCATATGAGCACCAACAATTTGGCCTCTTTGAAAGTCTGAGAGATCTGCCATTTGTATAAATTATAACCAACTTTTGTTTAAATATCTGTAAAAAACAAACATTTTAATTAAACATATCAAATAACAAAAATAATAAACAAAAAAATTAACATATGTAAAGTTTTGATTGCTTAAAACATGTTTAAAGATTATGATACCAAAATGTTAGGTGTTTCCATTATTTTGTCCAACCCCTGCAATTGCATAATGTTAGCAATGCCCCACTGTGACAAAGCATACGGTTATTCATAAATGTTTTTCTTAGCTCTTTTTTAACAGGGCAGATCCTGGAAAGAATAGCAACGGAATTTAATCAGCTGCAGTTTCATGCAGTTCAGAGCAAAGGCATGCCTCTTTTGGATAAAGTCAGACCAGTAAGTATGACATCCAGTGAATTTTATATTCTGTAATGTTAACGTAGTAAATCCGGAAGCATATGTGTGGAAAGAAAAATGAATGTTAACTCAAAAAGCCAATGAAATGGAAATTGCACTTGTATTGAAAAATAAGCAGTGTTATTAGTTTAGTTCTGTACATTGCATATGTTAATGGAAACATTTGAACATGCGTTGCTTGTTTTTCTGAAGATACTTTCTGCTGTGTTTGTAACAGACCGAGATAAAAAGCATATAAAGAACCTGCTCACAACTGTAGCTAGCATGGTTACTATGAGTGCTCCTTCTCTGTGCAATTACTCATTCAAAAATACAAATCTCAAGGTTATCTGTATCCTAAATGGAGTACAGATGCCATGCTTGCAAAAAAGTGCAAACTGAGCTTGTTGTCGCTTTTAAAAATTGATATCTTGCTGTACATTTAAAATATAAGTTAATTAATAAAATTGCTTTTTTTTTTTTACAATATCAATTTAAACATTATGAATTCAGTGTTTTTCCACCTAAAAATCATGCCTTTCTCAGATTTACATTCATAAATTTATCGGTAATGCTGCCTTCTTTACTGCTGACATGGTAAATCACTGTGGGATGTTTTCTTTGTTTTCCTGTGTAGTGAGCAGGAATATCAGTTGATCTCCCAAAGATCTCTGGTGCAGATGGCTGCGTGACATCATAGCCTAGGCTAAACATCACTGAGAAGGGCAGGGTTATGCTGGGAATACACGGTTCGTTTTTGCCTTCGTTTAAACCTTCGATTCGTTCGGTAAACGAATCGAGTGTTGAAAACGTATGTGAAAATAGTCATAATCTCATTATAGTTTCGATTAATAGACCCCAAAAACGAACGACTAGTGATCGAACATGTTTGATATTATCTCTCTTTATCCATCTAATCGAGCCATTGGTAGGCTTGATGGCTGTTCAGATCGATTATACATTCGTTTTTGCTAGTCCGTCCCTGTAAAAAGGGATTTTCGTTTCGTTTCTTTGCAGCCTTCGATCATTGGAAAAACGAAACCATCAGAATCGGAAAAAAAAACTAAACCGTGGGTGGTGATATTAACCGTATGACTGATTATTTCGGGATCGAAAAGGACAAAAGGCACAATCGAAACGAAGGTTTAAACGAAGGCAAAAACGAACCGTGTATTCCCAGCATAACACAACAATATCTAGTTAGAAAAAGTGTTTCTTATGCTGAAACCAGGATGATTACCACAAAAATGGGTATCTTAAAAATGTTGTTTCTTCTGCTATTAGTCAAAATAAACTTTAACACGTCATACTTACCTACTGTATAGTCTACTCATCAATCTCTTTCTCCTCTCCTGCGTCTTGTTTGTCCACTGTGATCAATGGAATTCTCCGTCCTCCATTTTGAAAATGTCCATTACCCCATAACAGCTTCCTGGTCAGCACACTGTTAAACTGTAATATTGCCCACTCGAGCCATAGGGAAACATGGACATTACCTTGTGCATTCAGTTGTAATTGACAGCAGCTGATATATAACTGACAGCAACTGGTATATTTCAGCTCTGACAAAATCTTGTCAGAACTGGAAGGGATCACTGTAAGAAGAAAATGGTGAGCTTCTGAGAGGAACTTACAGGGAGTTAAGTATGTAATATTCATTTGCAGCTACATCATGTGTTTATTTTAAATAATTTTACTCAGTTCAGGTTCCCTTTAAGGCTGTATTACAGGCAAAAATAATTTTGTAGATCTGTGGAGATGGAGCTTGTTTCCGTCTCCATGTATGCTCTGATTAGTGAAAGTCAAGTCACTTTTAACCACTTGAGGACTGCAGGGCTAAACCCCCCTAGTGACCAGGCCATTTTTAGTAAAATTGGCCACTGCCGCTTTAAAGCTAAGCTGCAGGGCCGCACAACACAGCACACAAGTGATCCCCCTCCTTTTTCTCCCTACCAACAGAGCTCTCTGTTGGTGGGGTTTGATCGCTGCCCCAATGTTTATTTTTTTTAATAAATATTTTTGTTTGTGTCTTTAACCACTTGAGGACCCAGCCTTTACCCCCCCTTAAGGACCAGCGCTAATTACAGAGATCTGTGCTGGATGGGCTCTACAGCCCCCAGCACAGATCAAACATTAGGCAGAGCGACCAGATCGCCCCCCTTTTTTTTTTCAAATAGGGGGATGATGTGCTGGGGGGGTCTGATCACTTCTGCCTGCGTGTGGCTGGCCGGGGGGGCACCTCAATGCCCCCTCCTCCGCAGGATTCTCCCTCTCCTCCCTCCCTTCCCCAGAGATCGGAGGCTGCACAGGAACGGATCTGTCCTGTGCAGCCTCTAACAGGCTCCTGCCTGTCATGTGACAGCGATCCCCGGCCGCTGATTGGCCGGGGATCGCTGATCTGGTACAACGCTGCTACTGTTAGCAGCGTTGTACAAATGTAAACAAAGCGGATTATTTCAGCTTGTGTTTACATTTAGCCTGCGAGCCGCGATCGGCGGCCCGCAGGCTATTCACGGAGCCCCCCGCCGTGAATTGACAGGAGGCAGCCGCTCGCGCGAGCTGCTGTTTCCTGATCAATTAGCCTGCAGCCGGCGACGCAGATCTGCGTTGCTGGTCCTGCAGCTACCACTTTGCCGACGCGCGTTATGAGTGCGCGGTCGGCAAGTGGTTAAAAAAAACAAAACCTGTTTCTTTAAACCCCTTCCCTCCCTCCCCCCAGCCAGCCAATCATGGCGACCAGCTCTCATAGGCTTCATCCTATAAGAGCCGATCGCTCTCTTGTCCCCCATGGGGACAGCCGTGTCACACAGCTGTCCCCAGTGCAGCGCTGCGCCATGTAAATAGACGGCGATCACGCCTCTCGGAGACTGAAGGCGGGGAGGAGCTCCGCCCCCCAAGCATGAGATGCACGCGCAGCCTGCTGCGCGATCTCCTGCAAAACAGAGCCCCAGGACTTTACGCCTTTACGGCATTGGGCGGTCTTGGGGCTGCCGCTGCGGCCACGCCCATTGGCAGAAGGTTAAAACACCTGGTCGGAATCCCAGACACCTGAGACTGTATGTGTGTGTGTGTATGTGTGTCTCTCTTTCTCTTAAACACACTTCAGCATAACAAATATGTGCATAAATATGTCATTACCAAGTTTATTTGAACATCAAAGGGTAGCTTTTAGTCATGTTATGTTTTAATTCTGCAATTACATTAGGTGCTCAAAGGGGTCACCACAGCATAGACGGATACTGTAGATTATACACATGGCCACATGTGTTTGTAGTTACAGCATTAACACTACTATTGTACCACTAGATGGCAGCCTCATCATTCTAAGACACTGGTAAGCTGCTTTTTCTTACAACATCACAACAGTGGTTTTAACCCAGTCTTCTTGATACAGAACAACTGGACAGAGTGCATTAAAGAGGAAATTAAACTCGGGATTGAACTAAATACCAATTAGTAGCTGAAACCCCTTTTCCCCCTGAGAAATCTCTACCTTTTCTTAACCCTTTCAGGATCACACAGCTCTGGCTCCTTAAGGACCAGAGCTTTCCGTTCCCTATTCAGCCCTGTGATTTCTGTGATAGGCTCACAGTATTCACAAGATCAGGAGCCAATGAAACAAATGCAGAAGCTCTGCTGTCACTGAGACAGCAAAGCGAGCAGTTGCAGCGATGGAACAGCCGTGAGTGCGCGAGGGCGGCGTATAGTTGAACTCAACGTCCAGTTAGAACCGCACAACCACTGGCAGGATGTAGATTCCAACTACGTTAGCCCAGAATAGGTTAGATAGATCATCAGGGACATCTGTATTGCTGATATTGTGGTGAAACTCCTCCCACAGTGTGATGTCAGTTTCCTGTCTGTGAACCTTGTTGCATTGTGTAAAATTATGAATGTTTTCAACTGCCAAGCAAGCAATATCTCCCTCTGTGCATAAAACTCTCCAATGAACATTCCGCACAGATCACCTGGCAGAACTAAAGATGTTGCCACATGATAAATTTCAGAATGTAAATCAGGGAGAGGAAAGCTTTTACAATGGGCAAAAACTGACTAATCTGTAAATCAATATTGTAAAAATAAGCAATTGTATTCATTGTCATTTTCAGTACAATTCCTCTTTAATTCCTATACGACCACGTCGTGCTAATGGGCGTGATCGCAGCTGCAGCCCCAGGACCGCATAACGCCGATCAGTGTAAAGCCTGGGGCGGGTATTTGCAGGAGATCAAGCGTGCCAATGCTTGCGCATCCCTGCTTGGATGACGGAGCTCTGCTCTGTCATCAGTCTCCCAGCAGCAATCGCCGCTAGGAGACTGTTAGACGGCAAAACCGCCGCCTGTTTACTCTGTACAGTGCTGCAATCTACGGCATGTCTGTACAGAGTAAACAGGGCAGCAAGGTAGCGATCCGCCGATCGTGCTGATGGAGGGGGGGGGGGGGAAATACAATAATTAAAAAAAGGAAAATGTATTGTTATTTTAAACAAATAAATATTTATAACAAAAAAAATAAACATTAGAGGAGCAATCACAGCCCACCAACAGAAAGCTCTGTTGGTGGGCAGAAAAGGAAGGGGGGGGGGAAATCACTTGTGTGCTGGGTTGTACTGTCATGCAGCAAGGTCTTAAAGCTGCAGTGGCCTATTCTGTAAAAAAATGGCCTGGTCACCAGGCCTGGCCTGGTTTAAGCCCAGGGTCCTCAAGTGGTTAAAGTGATAAGTGCATTATTTCCCATTTCTGGAAAACATGACTTGGCTAGTGGCCCCTGAGGACATATTTGAGACATATGAAAGCACCGTTGATGCGAATGCAAGTTGTGTCCTAATTTCAGGAGGATGTAGACCATGCAGTTACATGCACAGTACCTGTAAAACTTTAGATACTGTGAATAAATATGCGCATGCACACAGAGAACAGCTACCACCTTAAAGGAAACATGAGGTAAAAATAAATCTTATATGGATGATCTAGTCTTTCAGACATGACACTATATAGAAATCAGCAAACGTAATAATAGATTTGTGTGCATCTCTATTTATTGAAGAAAGTAATAAGAATAGAAGAGTGGTGCCC
Organism: Hyperolius riggenbachi; assembly: GCF_040937935.1. Lineage (NCBI taxonomy): Eukaryota > Metazoa > Chordata > Amphibia > Anura > Hyperoliidae > Hyperolius > Hyperolius riggenbachi. Next base: position 331,785,445 of record NC_090649.1, on the reverse strand, counting down.
TGTAGTTTAAATTCCTCACCATAATATCCTGTAACCAATTCAGTACCGTAATTTGCAGCAATGGGAAAATTGTCTATTTATACAGGCACATGGTCGGGACCTGGGGATTGAGTTAACTATAGCCAGAGGTTTACTATATCAGAGCTTACTATTACGAGATTCTACTGTACCCTTTTTATTTGTCAGTATTGCTTAGCCCACTGTAGGCAAACTGTGTTCTGACACAGTAGAGTCCACAGTACAGTGAAAGGGATATGGTGGCTGCCATATTTATTACCTGTTAAACAATACCAGCTGCCTGGCTGTAGTTAAGCGGTAGTGTCTGAATAACACCAGAAACAAGCATGCAGCTAATCTTGTCAGATCAAACAATAATGTCCAGAACACCTGATCTAATGCATGCTTGTTCAGGGTCTGTGGCTAAAAGTATTAGAGGCAGAGGATCAGCAGTACAGCCAGGCAACTGGTATTGCTTAACCTCCCTGGCGGTCAATTAAAACGGCCAGGGCGCAGCGCAGCACTATATATATATATATATATATATTTTTTTTTTTTTTTTAAATCATGTAGCTAGCGGCACCCCCACCCCCCACCCTCTCCGTCCGGAAATCCCGTTCTGAACGGGATTTCCATTAGGGCTTACCCCGTCGGGATGACGTCACTAATGTCATCGACATTGTGGAGTCAAAGGGAGACCCGATCCACCCCTCAACGCTGCCTGCCGCTGATTGGCGAATCAAAGCGGCGGCGATCGGGAAGTACACGCAGCTAGCAAAGTGCTAGCTGCATGCACCAAAAAAAAATATGCAAATCGGCCCAGCAGGGCCTGAGAAATCCTCCTGCGTGGCTCAGCACGGGTTTACCGCCAGGGAGGTTAAAGGATAACTGTAATGAGAGGGATTTGGAGGCAACCATATTTAATTCCTGTTAAACAATACCAGTGGCCTGGCTGCCCTACGGATCCTCTGCCTGTAATATTTTTTGGCATAGACCCTGAACAAGCCTGCAGCAGATCAGGTGTTTCTGATATTATTGTCAGATCTGACAAGATTAGCTGCGTTCTTTTTTCTGGTGTTACTCATACACTACTGCAGCAAAAGAGATCAGCAGGGCTGCCGGGGAACTGGTGTTATTTAAAAGGAAATAAACATGGCAGCCTCCATATCCCTCTTGCTACGGTTGTCCTTTAAAGGACAACTGAAGTGAGAAGAATATGGAGGCTGCCATATTTATTTCCTTGTAAGCAATACCAGTTGCCTGGCATCCTGCTGACCGTCTGCCTCTAATACTTTTAGCCACAGACCGTGAACAAGCATGCAGCAGATCAGCTGTTTCTGACATTTTTGTCAGATCTGACAATATTGGCTGCATGCTTGTTTCTGGTGTGATTCAGACACTACAGCAGCAAAATAGATCAGCAGTTCTGCCAGGCAACTGGTATTGTTTAAAGAGGAAATACATATGGCATCCTCCATATTCTTCTCACTTCAGTTGTCCTTTAAAAGGAAATACATATGGCAGCCTTCTTATCAATCTGGCTTCACTTGTCCTTTAAGTCCACAGGTGTTTAAATGGTATGTTGAAGCTGAAAAAAATGGTCTTAAAGTCTTTTTCGGTTTTCTTTCACTGATATGACATTACTTTGGGTCAAAGGCAAAGAAGTAGGAGGACTATAAAGTCAACAAAGAGTTCGGAAAATTAGTTTTTTATATTATACGAGACTGTAATTCTGCTTTAACATAGTGTAACCAGTTAGTCAACATAAACAATTATATGAATAATCTGGGTGTTGCACTTATTTTTAAGGTCTAATTTTTTTTTCTGTTGCCTTTAAGTAAGGGATTTTAAAACTGTTGTGTTTAATTAGATTCCCTGTATCTGACATTGCTGTTTCTGGCAGTCATCAGTTTGATTATGCTGTGAGCTGCAGTGCTATACAGGGATGTAGTCCAGCTTGTAAAGCCAAGAACATCTTGATGTTGCCAAAGTGGGGTCTTGGCAACATCAGACTTGTACCTTATCTTTTCCATTAGTGCTGGTGGCAGGGTTCTAGAGGTGCTTGGTTCAAGATGAAAATAGTCTATTTTGCTGACCACACACATGCCGGATAAAATTTTATGTGAAATGATTTCCAAATGTGTTAAAATTCAACTTCATGTGCAGTGTAAAATAATCATTCTCACCAATTTGGTTTTGCATAGATGCAATCATTTAATTAGATCTAAAGCGCAATCATTTTATTAGATCTAAAGCGCCATTGAACAATCACAATTGAAGTGCGAGTGGCTAGAATATTACAAAAGAGACAATGGCCCTTCTGCAATAAATTTTCTCTCCTAGGAGATACAGTGGGATACGAAAGTTTGGGCAACCTTGTTAATCGTCATGATTTTCCTTATATAAATCGTTGGTTGTTACAATAAAAATGTCAGTTAAATATATCATATAGGAGACACACACAGTGTTTTTTGAGAAGTGAAATTAAGTTTATTGGATTTACAAAAAAGTGTGCAATAATTGTTTAAACAAAATTAGGCAGGTGCATAAATTTGGGCACCACACAAAAGAAATGAAATCAATATTTAGTAGATCCTCCTTTTGCAGAAATTACGGCCTCTAAACGCCTCTGTAAGTTCCAATGAGAGTCTGGATTCTGGTTGAAGGTATTTTGGACCATTCATCCTTACAAAACATCTCTAGTTCATTCAGGTTTGATGACTTCCGAGCATGGACAGCTCTCTTTAACTCACACCACAGATTTTCAGTTATATTCAGGTCTGGGGACTGAGATTGCTATTCCAGAACTTTGTACTTGTTCCTCTGCATGAATGCCTTAGTGGATTTTGAGCAGTGTTTAGGGTCGTTGTCTTGTGAAAAGATCTAGCCCCGGCGCAACTTCAGCTTTGTCATTGATTCCTGGACATTGGTTCCCAGAATCTGCTAATACTGAGTGGCATCCATGCGTCCCTTAACTTTGACAAGATTCCCAGTCGCTGCACTGGCCACACAGCCCCGCAACATAATGGAACCGTCACCATATTTTACTGTAGGTAGCAGGTGTTTTTCTTGCAATGCAGTGTTCTTTTTTTTTTTTTTTTTTTTTCCTCCATGTATAACACCTCTTGTTATGCCCAAATAACTCAATTTTAGTTTCATCAGTCCACAGCACCTTATTCCAAAATGAAGCTGGCTTGTCCAAATGTGCTACAAACACAATTGCTAACTTCCAGTCAGAGCAATATCCTGCCTCTATCTGGCCAGCAGACGCTTGTCAGCCAATCAGGTGCACTGTCATACACCCTTTGCCTGCTGTACCATACCTAGCAGGAATTACATAGATTAGCATTCAGGTGATAGGCCAAAATGTGCTTCAGCTTACCCCAAGCTGCTCTGTTTGTTCTATGAGCTAAGAAAATGCTTCCTCTGCATCACTCTTGCATGCAGAATCTCCTTGTGTAAAGTGCTCCATATGGTTGATTGATGCACAGTGACTCCATCTGCAGCAAGATGATGTTGTAGGTCTTTGGTGCTGGTCTGTGGGTTGACTGACTGTTCTCACCATTCGTCGCTTCTGTCTATCTGAGATTTTTCTTGGTCTGCCTCTTCGAGCCTTAACTTGAACTGAGCCTGTGGTCTTCCATTTCCTCACTATGTTCCTAACTGTGGAAACAGACAGCTGAAATCTCTAAGACCGCTTTGTGTATCCTTCCCCTAAACCATAATGGTGAACAATCTTTGTCTTCAGGTTATTTGAGAGTTGTTTTGAGACCCCCATGTTGCTACTCTTCAAAGAAAATTAAAAGAGGAGGGAAACTTACAATTGACCCCCTTAAATACTCATTTCTCATTGGATTCACCTGTGTATGTAGGTCAGGGATCACTGAGCTTACCAAGCCAATTTGAATTCCAATAATTCTAATGTTTTTGGGATCAATAAAATGACAACAGTGCCCACATTTATGCACCTGCCTAATTTTATTTAAACCATTATTGCAAACTTACTGTAAATCCAATAAAGTTCGTTTCACTTCTCAAATATAACTGTGTGTGTGTCTACTATATGATATATTTAACTAACGTTTTTATCGTAACAACCAATGATTTATACAGGAAAATCATGACGATTAACAAGGTTACCCACACTTTCGCATCCCACTGTAATTTTTCACCATCTCTTAAAAAATAACATTTCAGCACTTTGCAATTGAAAAAGTACAAAAAAGTAGATGAAAAAGTGCCATTTTGAGCATTTACTTGTAGGTTGTTTAAAAGGCTTTTTATTGACAGTGTGAACATATCACCTAGGGAAAACTCTGAAGAGGGTGTAAATTGCTTATGGGCCAATGGCCCTTATTCAGTTCAATTCACTTTTTTATTAAAGAGGAACTTCAGCCTAAACAAACATACTGTCATTAAGTTACATTAGTAGTTATGTTAATTAAAATAGATAGGTAATATAATCTCTTACCCACTCTGTTTTAAAAGAACAGGCAAATGTTTGATTTCATGAGGGCAGCCATCTTTTTGGTTGAAAGGAGGTGATAGGGAGCATGAGACACAGTTCCAACTGTCCTGTGTGCTGATCACCCCTCCCAGTTGCTAGGCAATGTTAATAACAACATAGGAAATCCCATCATGCTTTGTACAGCATCAGGGGAAAAAAGCCTGGGCAGTTTTCTTTGATGGGTGGAGCTTAGCTAAAAATGCAGATAAAAATGATGTTTTGGTAAGAAAAACAAAGTTCTGATGCTGTGAAACTGTTAAAGAAACACCAAGCCTTTTCCGTTCTGCTGAGTAGATTTTTAGTCCGGAGGTTCACTTTAAGTTTTCTCCCACATGATATTTTCACACCTTATCAATAAAATGCATTTTAAGCCGCCAACAAGCAAGAAAATACTCAGAATAATTTTGACAATACTTAAAAAAAAAAAGTAGCTGTTTCTGACTACAATGCAAGCACTTCCCAAGCATGCATTGGCGGCACACGTGTCCGATTCACAGAACACTTGGGCATTCAGTCTACAGTTGCTGGTCACACTGCTGACGTTCCAGCAGCGCAGATTAAAAAATTAATATTTATCCTCCATATCAGTGTAATCGTAGAGAGACATAGTCTGATGGATCTTTGCGGTAGTCTGCTGTATAGTGTTAACTGGAACATCTGTTTAAGGAATTATACGAATTTACTATGCAGTCACGGGAACAATTACTTGCATTTTGGCTCTGAAGAAGCGGCTGCTTAACCTCCCTGGCATTCAGTTGTTGCGGCCGTGGGAGGGAAATTTTAGTTTTAAATGTATTTTAAATAGTGTAGCCAGCACTAGGCTAGCTACACATGTGCCCCAAGTCCCCTGGCACCGCTCTGGTCCCCCCCCCCCCCAATCGCCGCCAACTTTATTTACCTAGCCGCGATCCTGCGAGAACTGCAACTTCCCCGAACAGGTTCTTTCGTCGCTACGACGACGATCGGACATGACGTCATCCGCAGGCCCGATCCTCCCCATAGCGACGGCTGGAGGCTATTGGAGAGGCTGCGCCATCGCGGGTTCCAGGGGGAGGTATGTATCAGGGCGGCGATCGGGGGGATCAGAGGGTGCCGGCGGCGATCGGGGGACACATGTAGCTAGCCAAGTGTTAGCTATATGCTCTAAAACAAAAAACACCCGGGGCCATGCGATCCCCTGCGGCGGTATGGACGAGCTGAGCTCGTTCATACGCTCAGGTGGTTAAAGGCTGCAAAATGTGTGTCAGGATGGATTAAAAGTCTGATACTATACTGTGGTGTATAGGTTGTTTTTACAGTTTGATTAACCCTGATTAAGAAATGTTTCTGCGTACATTGATTTAATTGAATATTAATAGATATGTTCTATATTTTGAACACTTGTATGTCGCAGCTAAATAGTTTTTATTGCTGGATACTATGAAATGCAAGCCAGGCAATGTAGTGCAACTTACTCTGTCACAAAGTAACATTTGCAGCTGGAGATCCATTGCTTTATTCAAGTGAATGGAGTTGGGGATTTCCAGTTCAAGGGAATTACAGTACCGGTGACAAAGCACTGAATGCCATTGAAATCAATTTGATTGTCCATTAAAATGTGTGGTTGCAGAAGTAGCAATCATACTTTGGGGGAGACCAAAAACGTGATATTTCTTTTTGTTCTGCTTTTTAACCACTTCACGCAACATGGATGTTAAAAGTCCTATTTGTGCATTTTTAATGTATATAGGACACATTTAAAATTATATCAATTCTGCTAAATGAGCTTATTTGATCACTCCAGCCCATGGCATGAAGTGGTTAAAAACAAGAACAAAATAGGTATCTCCAAGTGTAGTATAGTACACTGCTACAGTTACTGGATTTGCGCAATAGCTACTTTTCTGTTGTCCGGTTATTGTTGATTATGTAATTTCAGAATATACATTTTGTTGACTGCACTTTTTATTTTTTTTTTTTTTTATTTTTTTTTTTTTAGCGTATAGCTGGAATAACAGCAATGCTGCAACGCTCTTTAGAAAATCTCCTTTTCGAAGGCCTTCAGACCTCCAGCGTGGATATAATTCGACACTGTTTAAGGACATATGCTATGATTGACAAAACAAAAGATGCAGAAGCCCTCGTTGGACAGGTTTTGGTGAAACCATACATTGATGAGGTGGGCTATGAACCAGGATGTTTTACAATATTTTTTCAAATGGGCCTATATGTAAATGTTTTACTGTATATTGATACAGAGTTACTAGCAATATATTTTTCTTTAATTATTGATTTCGTACATCTTGTTTTTAGAGCCCTGGAAGTGATTTGTTGGAGCACTGCTTTGCCCTACCTCTTTTAACACCTCGTTGACCCATCAATCCCACATGAATATACCTAGAGCTCTTGGCAGATAATGCATGCTCATGCAATAAAGTAATAGCATGATAGGACACAGGGTCTGAAAGGGGGTCCAGAGGACAGTAAGATTAACCAAATTCAGTGTTCTTCCCAGGCCCTTTTAGCCAGGTGCTTCACCCGGCTAGTTTTGTTGAGCACCCGGTTGTCATTGGCGCAGAGTTGCTTACATAAGCACTGGCCCTGCATTCTCTCATCTCACCCCACCCAGCTACTTTTTCATGCCACCCAGCTACTATTTCATGCCACCAGGCTGGAAAAAAATTCTGAGGAGAACGCTGCAAATTTGTAGGGTTCAGACCACAGGGTAGCCTTCCAAGGAGGATAAAAATGTTTCGGGGGGGGGGGGGGGGGGGGGTTGGGGGTACACCAGTTTTCTTTTTCTTTGATAAAAACAATTATGACATGCAGTATATAACACCATTATATTAGATCAAAGAAAGAAAGAAATCCTGGTATGGAAACACTGCACCACCAATTATAATAGTAACAATTTTTATTTGAATACTTCACAAATTTAAAACACAATTAAACCAGAAAACAGTGCTCTGCAATACGACGTGTGTGCCTAGCAAATATGTGTGTCTAGCAAAGTGCCTCACCTCCAACAATAAATTAGTAATCCCTTTTGCTGCTAATCAGTCGCCATCTGGGTTCACACTAGAATACAGTATGGTTATACTGGGACCCGGGTCCTGGAAAGTGCTGATAGTGTAAACAAGCTCCCCAGCCAGGGTATACAAAGACAATAGTGTAAAGTGACAATATGCTCATAGGCAAAATTGAAATGTATATAAATAGAGTATGCAATTGTAAAGTGCAAAAAATTATGAACATGCAATAGTGGGGAACAAGTAATACTAAAAATAGAGGTGTGATACACATACTGTACCAGGACCAGGATGTAATAGGAAGCGATGGCAGCAGCAAACTGAGAGGGTGGAGGGAGGCACACCAGTAAGCGTTCCCCTTTGTGTCCAGCCTGTTTCCAGTGTTCCCTTTTGTGTCCAGCCTTTTTCTAGCATACCCCTTTGTGTCCAGTGTTCCACTTTGTATCCAGCCTTTGTCTAGCCTCCTTGGCGGTCTGATTCTTTCCAGATTTTAGGGTCTAAAAGCGGTGCAATTTTTTTCCACTCTTTCAGACCCTAAAACCTGAAAAAAATCATTCTGGCAGGGAGATCTGCAGCAAAATAAAATAAAAAATGTACCTTCCTGGCCTCCTGTGCTGCAGTTTTCTCTTTGCCCACAAGATGGCGCTAATATACATATAAACGAACTTCTCTATATTTCTCTAATATAGAGAAGTTCGTTTTCAATATTAGCCCCGCCCCCGATGACGTCACGCTGCCACCACTGCTCTGCTGCCACCACCACGGCTCCGCTGCTCCAACTGGCTGCCGGGTCCCCGGAAGAATAGCGGGGACATGGGGGATCCCGGCGGCCTGGGAAAGACCCCACACTGCCGGGGAGAGAGGCTGGAGTCCCGCTGCACAGCGAGATCGCGCGCGGGACTCCAAAACCGAAGGTAAAGGTCTGCAATGCCTACCCCGACCTGAGCTCGGGATCACCGCTAATAGCTTCTTTTTTCTACCCCGAGCTCAGGTCGGGAAAACCGGCAAGGAGGCTAGCATACCTCTTTGTGTCCGGACCCGAGGGCGCCCCCGTGGCGATCACTGGCTTCCCCTCTCGCTCACTCTTCCCCCTAATGTCCGGCATTTCCTGGTCGCCTTACTTGCGACCTGCACTAGGGGGTAGAGTGAGCGATAGGAGAAGCCGGTGATTGCTGCGGCGCCCTCTGGTTAGGTAAGAGATGTGCCTACAGCTATTTGTAGGGGGATTAACGCCTCGCAGCACTGAGGTACTGACACCACACTGTGGGAGCCTTGTTGCATTGTTGGAAATAACAGCTGTTTCTAACTGCCAAAATAGCAAGCAGCACCTCCTTTCAGTGCCAGTAGTAAAAATGTCACCATGTGATAAATGTTATTCAGGGAGTGTAAATCAGGGAGAGAAAAGATTTTTCAATGAGCAAACACTGACTAAATCATTGATACATAATTATTGTAAAAATAAGCACTTTTTTACTACATTATTTTCACTGGAGTTCCTCTTTAACATAGGTGCATTTAATTATCATTGTGTTGTAATTACTGTGGATTTCACTTAAAGGTACTGGACAGAAGTTTGGGATTAATTAGGGGTTGCAATTTTTTTTAGTGTTTGTTTCTCAAGCTCTAAAACACTTAAATGGAACCAGAGATGAACGATTCACACAAAATAAACTTATCGGTCGATAGCTTGTAAAGAATAAATGCTCTACCTGATAATTTCGCCACTCTGGTGTGCCTTTTTGAGTGTTTTTTTTATCCATTATTGCTCCAGGAACTATCCAATATGGCCGCCGGCTCATATCTCTTCTGCTTCCAGGTTATAAGCTGTTCTGGATGTGCTGTCTAGCCTCTATGAGACTATAGACAAGCAGGGCTGCTGCATGCTTTCATCTGTGTGCTTTCAACTTTATTATTCTGGCATGCTGTGTGGCTGCCTGTAGGAAGTGTCTCTCATAGGAATGAAACTGCATACAGTAGATAATGACTGGCTGCACAATGCACAGAGCTTCTTTCTCGGCAGCAGCAGCCCCTCTCATGTCAACAGCCCTGAGTAGGAAATCTGAGCCAGGAGGGGGCAGGCTTGGGCTTGAAAAGACTCCACAGAAGAATGACTCCGCTATAATGATTCCAGGTCAAACCTAGACTGAATCAGTCAGTGGATTGTTATCACAGCTGATAACAGATAGATTAGACTGAGAAGAATAAAACTAAAAGCATGATAGGTGTTTACTGTAATGTTCCCACTGATAAATGTAATAAAATACATGAGGGTGCTTCGTCTCTGGTTCTCTTTAAAGGAAGTTTATAGGTTTAACCACTTTACCACTGAGGGGTTTTACCCCTGAAACAACAGAGCAATTTTCACCTTTCAGCGCTCCTTCCATTTATTCATCTATAACGTTATTATTACTTATCGCAATGAAATTAACTATATCTAGTTTTTTTCGCAACCAATTAGGCTTTCTTTAGGTGGGACATTATGCCAAGAATTATTTTATTCTAAATGTGTTTTAATGGGAAAATAGGAAAAAATGTGGGGAAAAAATCATTATTAATTTTCGGCCATTATAGTTTTTAAATAATGCATGCTACTGTAATTAAAACCCATGAAATGTATTTGCCCATTTGTCCCGGTTATAAAACCGTTTAAATTATGTCCCTATCACAATGTTTGGCGCCAATATTTTATTTGGAAATAAAGATGCATTTTTTTCAGTTTTGCATCCATCCCTAATTACAAGCCCATAGTTTATAAAGTAACAGTGTTATACCCTCTTGACATAAATATTTAAAAAGTTCAGTCACTAAGGTAACTATTTATGTTGTTTTTTTTTAATTATTATTGTATTTTTTTTTATTACAAAAAATAAAAAATTGGGGAGTGTGGGAGGTAATGAGTTAATTTATTGTGTAAAACTAATGTATTTGTATATGTAATATGCTTTAGGGTGTAGTTTAACAATTTGGCCACAAGATGGCCATAGTGAGTTTGTGTTCATGCGACCTGTAAGCGTCCGGAAGGAAGCACTATGAGGCTGGGAAAATCACTATGATCGCGCTGTTTCTCATAGAAGCAGCAGATCATTGCGGGGGCTTAGATCAACGAACAGGAAATGGATTTTCCCGTTCATTGATCTCCGAGCGGGCGGCGGCACGGAGCACGCGCACGAGCGGCGGGAGCGCGGACAGCGGCGGGGTAAAGTGGTTAAGTAAGGAACATTTCAGTGATGTTTTTCAGTTTGTTATTGCCATATCTGTCTGAAATGGAAGTAGTCAGAAATGACATTCTATGATTTCTACATACTTCTTGTACTTTGTGACACCTATACACGGCATGAAATAATCTAAATGGGGCTAGAGGGACACAGGCTCTAATAAAACCTGGAAAAAAGCTCTGCCCCCATACTTAGTGTTTTTATTTCTGTATGTGCCCTCAAAAGAGACTCCCCTCACTTTTTGTTCTTTGCATCTACTGCCTGATGCATGATGGGAAATCTTCACATTGGGATCTCGGTCAACTGTAAAATCAGACCTTTAAATTCTTCTCCATTCTGGTTACAGATAAAATACAAATTAAACTGAAAAATTACTTTTAAGTGAACCAGAGACTAAGCACCCTCATGTATTTTACCATATATATCAGTGGGAACATTAGCGAACACACCTACCCTGCTCTCTGTTTTATTCTTCACTGTTCAGCTTGCTTCTTATCACCCCTGATAAAATTCTCGACTGAGCATTCAGTCTGGCTTTGCTACAATGACTCAGCTATAATGATTCCTGAGCAGAGCCACAAGGGGCAGGCTTGGGCTTAAAAAGACACCAGAGAAGACAGACTCAGCTATAATTATTCCTGAGCAAAGCCAGACTGAACGCTCAGTCAGGGATTTTATCAGGGCCGATAAGAAGCAAGTTGAACAGTGAAAAATGAAACAGAGAGCAGGGTAGGTGTTTTCTCTAATGTTCCCACTGATATATATGGTAAAATACATGAGGGTGCTTTGTCTCTGGTTCACTTTAAAGGGACTCAGAGCTGAAGTAAAGAAAATGTTCTATACATACCCGGGGCTTCCTCCAGCCCCATAAGCTCGGTTCGCTCCCATGCCGCCGCCCTCCTCTGCTCACAGCTTCGGTACTGGGCTCCCCGCACTTCCATCAGTGGGGGCCAGTCTACGGCGGAGAAGTGAGCTGTTTGCCTATCTCTCCAGCAGGCACTGGAAAGATACGTAAAGGGCGCACTTCTCTGGCGTAGACTGGCCCCGACTGACGGAAGTGCGGGGGCCCAGTACCGAAGCTGTGAGCAGAGAATGGCGGCGGCATGGGAGCGAACCGAGCTTATGGGGCTGGAGGAAGCCCCGGGTATGTATAGAACATTTTCTTTACTTCAGCTTTAAGCCACTTAAGAATTGAACATGTCTAAATTCAAACCATTACAATGAAATCCATGTTTGTTTCCAGGTTATAGTGGAACAGTATGTGCAGTCTCATCCCAACGGACTTCAGGTTATGTATAATAAACTCTTGGAATTTGTTCCACATCATTGTCGGCTTCTAAAAGAGGTCACAGGAGGTGCCATTTCAAGGTAAATTGTTAATGCAAATTTTACTTGAACACACACTTAAAAAATGTGACACCATTTGCATCTTAAAGTAACAAACATACTTTTCACACTATCATACATGTTTTGCATGGCCAATTTCTGCTGCCTGATTTCAGCTCTGGAAAACCTGTATGGGTACGTTTCCACTGTGCCCGGCATGCGCCTTGCGAGACGCGATGCAGACATAGCTGTCAAGCGTCTCGCAGCTGTATCCCTCTAGCCGCGCTATACACGGCTATGGGATTCAGACAGGTTACTAGAGATTATGCTGCAGGCCGTCAGATTTTTTCCCCACCTCATGAATTCTAATACTCTGTGTTAACTTCTATAGGCATCCACATCCCATCTGAATTCGTGGGCGGGAGATCGGCCCGTTTTCGCACAAGTGGAAACCTAGCCTATATCTTTTTTTCTCTCAGTTTTCGGAAGCAATTGGTAGTCCTAGATGAGAGATTTCTTTAAAGGAAAACTAATTTCAAACAAGAAATAGGAAGCCTGGCATAAAGCATTGTAATAGTACTCTAAATGTTTAAAGTCCTACCTTTTAAAATTGCACAGACTGACGCAAACTGCTTTCAAAAAAATTTACTAAAGCTTGAACAGTGGAGATGTACTGTACTTACATTTACAAAGAGTTTGAAAGTTTTCTTAAAGTGGTTTTGAACCCACTTATCGTAATAAAATCATTCTTCAGTTAAAGTGTTATCTTTCTAGCTTACCACAAGGTCGCACTAGTTGTTAACAAGCTGGATCAGATGGTTCTGATCCAGCTCTGAAACATGCCTGAAGAAGAAACTTAGTTTCGAAAGCTTGCAAAGGAATCTTGTACAGTTAGTCGTTAAAGGTATTACCTAAACAACTTTTGTTGTTATGTCTTTGGATTCACAAGGTCTACCACTCCTCATGTCAGGTCAAATCTAACAGATTTCGTGGCAGCCATGGAGAGAAGTAAAGGAGGTATGGGAGTCAAAGCTTTGAAGGGCTTCTACAGCTATGGCTGCTAGATGTAGGATAATGATGCATTGCTAGAGATCAGGAGATGATTTGTGACATTGAACTTCGACACGTCTTTTTTCAACCTAGGCAAATATATAACTATGAAAAAAGTAATTTTCACACAGATGAGATTATTAGTGGAAAAATCTGGGCATTCCAAAACACATTTTTGTCATTGAATTCTATGGACATGACAAGTTTTTTTTCACAAACAAATGTATTGTCTTGTGAAAATTCATTATGGTTTCATAAACATTTCCCCAGCCCTGTATGTCATCACTACCATGTGAGACACACTGATTTATGGTTACAAACTAAAGCTGCATGCTCACCGTCCGGCGGGTCCTGCGAAGTCCCCTTGATGACGGTCGTCAGCGATGCCTCTTCCTGTCGGCGGGTACGCACAACGTCATGCAACGCTACATGCCGGGAGCGAACAAGACTTAAAGTAATTGCGGTTCTTTGCGTGGAAGTCGTCTGGTATCTTAGCGATCCGTTCCACCGTAACGGTCGTTATTGCGACACAATGCTAAGCAGCATTACGTGGTTGTGCGCCTGTACCCACTCAGCGATATTGTGGAAACAACCGCCCAGCGTTTAAAAAAATCGTTGGTCAGCGGGAAAATCGCAACATGGATTCTTAGCTTAAAAGTCCTTCTGCTGCTGGTCTTTCAGCACAAAAGGACTTTATCTGTAGCCATAAATCAGCCTTTCTCACAAGGCAGTGATGACATAAGGGGCTGCAGAAGAGCTGTGTTAGCATAACACTGAAACAGCACACAGATAAGATTAGAATATGGATGGCAAGTGAAGCTCTGCAGGCTATATCAGAATTTTGCTCATGGGGGCATGGCTTCAGGCAGAAGTGGGCTTAGGCAAAGACAGGGAGTGACTTCAGAGCACATTAGATATTCACACTTGTTAAAGGGACACATTCTGTTTTTAAAGAAGCAGAAACCTATTCAGACTTTAGGTCGATTTTAAAGGACCACTATTACTAAAAATTGTAAAATATAAAGTACACGAAAACATGTAACTAAAAAGTACATTGCCCAGAGTATAAATTACTTTTCTCCTATGTTGCTGTCACTTACAGTAGGTAGTAGTGAACTGACATGTTTTGGATTAGTAAAAAGAAAAAGGCTGACCCCATGCTCAACTGCATAAAAACTTTTTCCTCCAGTGAGTCAACCAGTCCACGCCCGGACCCCAAAGGGTGTCAATGACCAAACTGGAATGAAGAAAAATGGCTGGGTCTCTACCTGGATTTTATGCAAAAATGCTAACATTTTATTATACTATAGCAAAAATATACACGACGTTTCGGCCTGCAACACTTGATAAAGGCTGCAGGCCGAAACGTCGTGTGTATTTTTGCTATGTTTTGGATTAGCCCATCTTCTTATGGGGAATTCTGAGGGTTTTTTTTATTTTCAAAAGCACTTGGTGAATGGCAGTTGCTTAGTCCAACTGCCAGAATAGTGTGCAAACAGGTAGGGAGGTGCGCTGGCATCTTTGTATAGATTCTTTTCAGGGAGTGCTTTTGTAAAGAATAAATTAAATACTGAGAATCCCCCACGAAGAGATGAACTGGTCAAAAACCTTTCAGTTCTGTCAGATTTCTACTAACTACTGTAAGTGACAGCAACATAGGGAAAAAAAGTTATTTTATAGCTCATTTTACTCTGGAAGAAACATACTTCTTATTTGTGTTTACATGTACTTTAACCACTTACCCTCCCGGGGATAAGTATCTACGTCCCTGCAAAATCCCTCTACACCTCGCAGGGGCGTAGATACTCGTCCCTTGCTGCCGCACGCTCCCACATTTGTTCTCACCGCCAATCGTTAGAGGGGAGATAGAGCAGTTCCCATTCATTGATCTAAGTCCCTGTGTCAGTGATCGCTGGCATCAATGAGAATGATACTTGCACGTCCACGCATTACTTCCTGTTTACATATTAATAGTATGCACAGGAAAATTATGCGCAAAGACATCTTGTGGCTAAATAGTAAAATTACACCTACACACACCCACATGTGTGGGTTTTATCCACAGTAGAATGTTTTATTTTAAAACTATAATGACCGAAAACTGAGAAATAATGAATTTTTTCAATGTTTTTCTTATTATTCCCATTAGCCACCTTAGCGGTAATGACGAGCTCAGCTCGTCCATTACCGCTGCAGTGGATATCTCCGGCCGATTTTGATAATTTTTTTTTAATACACGCAGCTAGCACTTTGCTAGCTGCGTGTGGGGTAAGATCGCCGATTCGCCGCTAGCGGGATTTTCTGCTTGCAGTAAAAGCCGGCGGCGATCGGACTAGATGGGCAGATGCGCCCTCTAGTGGTGAATCGTGTAGCTAGCTTTAAGTTAGCTACAATGATTCAGAAAAAAAACAAACAAAAAAAACTGTCCACACGCCACCCTGGTGATTTTAATGTAACGCCAGGGTGGTTAAAATGCAGCTAGAATAAAATCATTCTTAGCAAAAAGTACCACCCAAAGAAAGCTTAATTGGTGGTGGAAAAACCAATGTATAGATCATTTTAGTGTGATAAGTACTGATAAAGTTATTGGCAGATGAATGGATGCAGCACTGAAAGGTGAAAATTACTCTGGTTTTTAAGGGGAAAAACCCTGGGAGGTGAAGTGGTTTAATTTTTCCAATTTTTCATTATAGTAGTCTTTTAAAGGGAACCTAATGTGAGGCATCCATATTTATTTCCTTTTAAACAATGCCAGTTGCCTGGCTATCCTGCTGATCTCTTTGGCTGCAACGGTGTCTAAATCACACACCTGAAACAAGCATGAGGCTTATCCAGTCACACTTCAGTCAGAGCACTTGATCTGCATGCTTGTTCAGAGTCTATGGCTAAAAGTATTAGAGGCAGAGGATCAGCAGGACAGCAAGGCAATATGCATTGTTTAAAATAAATATGGCAGCCTCTATATCCCTTTTGCTTTAGGTTCCCTTTAAAGGTAATCTGAACTCTTGCACAGGACAGAAGGAAAACGGAGAGAAATGCACCCTGTATGTATTTAGAGTTTAGCCTGTCTAAAGCCCCATACACACTCTCAACAGTGGTATTTTATGCAGCACAATTATCAAACAACTTTTGTTGTGAAACTGGCATCTGTAGCAGAAGCTTTGCAGTGGATAATAAGGCGTGCTCACATCACAGTGTGCTCCAGCATTGATTGGTGAAAGGGAAAATGTGTTCCCTTAGCCAATTAGCGGTTCCCCCCACTGAGGAATGATTAATGCTGTAGCCATGCCCCGATCTGTAAAAATAAAAACCTGTAAAGAAAAGCAGGTCTCACCTTCCCGGATCCATCTGCAATCTTCCGATGCAGGATCTTCCATTCACAGCTTTGCAGTTAGCCTATACTGCCGCATACACAAAACTGGAGACACATCTGGTTGTGCTGGGAGGGGGACCTAATACTGGGGACACAAATGGCTATACTGGGGGGGGGCCTAATAATGGTGACTTATCTGGCGATCTATAATGGGTGGTAGTACTGGGTGCACAGATGGCTTTCTATGTGGGGGACTAATACTGAGGGCATAGCTGACTATACTGGGAGGGGACCCAATACTTGGGGCATATTTAGCTAACTATGGGGGGGGCTATTAATGGTTGCACATCTGGCTATCTAAACTGTGGGCCTTATACTGGGGGCACATCTGACTATACTGGGGGGAGGGGACCTAATAACAGTGGAACATCTGACTATTTATAATGGGGGTTAGTACTGGGGGTACATCCGCCTATCTACGGTATATGGAGGGCTAATACTGAGGGCACAGCTGACTATACTGATGGAACCTAATACTGGGGGCACATCTAGCTACCTATGGGGGGCGGTAATAAAGGGGGCACATCTGGATACCTAAATTGGGGGCCTTATACTAGGGGCACATCTAGCCATTTATAGGGGGGATAATACTGGGGGCACATCTGATAACCTGTACTGGGGAATGACAACTCAGATCCCCATTGCTGGCTGTGATAATTTTACCACAATTGTTTAAATAATAGTTCATGCCTTTGTTGTGCGTCTAGATTGGGAAGGATTAGTATTGGGGTCTGTGTAGGGTAGCTAGGCTTAGGCATAGATAGGGGAGAGTGAGTGTTAAGCATAGATAGGGCGTACCTATAACAGCCCGGCAAGGAAAATTAGGTGCAAAAAATCATAGTAATAGGCACGAAATAATGGTAATAGAATATTGGTCATTTTTTCCGATGTTCTATTATCCACTATATTAGAATATCTGTATTTTTTTACTTTTTATTGAAGAATGCAATGCAGTATTAATGTTACATCCATTTCAATCAAATGATAAAAATAAAGTATTACAAATGCAGAAGCTATCACTTAGAGCCTGGTATTTGTAACCCTTGTAGTGAGAAAAAGGAACACAGGCTAGTGCTGTGTAGGATCAGGACTGTACTGCATGATAGATGCCACTTCAGATACTCTTTGAAAGCAAACAAATGTATCACAGAACTGTAAGAACTGGCCTGATAAGAGGATTTATTATATCTGTAGTGGATTGAAGCTCATCCATTTCAGGTATGTTTTGTAATGGAGGGGTTGCATGTTATTCATAAGTGATGCTAGAAGTTTTAAAGTTTGATGTGCTGCTACTGAACAGTTTAAGGAAATCACAAGTATCAAGATTAAAAGTTATAAAAGGTATCCACTTGAGGTAGATCCACTTTAAGTTAGTATCCTGGTGAGAGTAGGAATGAGATTTACACTATGAATGTATTGGGATGATACTGCACAGGATCACTAGCTGGAAAGTATGTTTGAGAACTTCTCCCTCTTGGTGTGTCACTTGTTTCTACCTCTGTATATTCCCAGCTTACCCTTTATCTACTCCACCCATGGTTTCTACAACATCCTTGATGATAAAGCTTTTGCAGACTAGTACAGATCTAGCAGGACACATCTGGTTTGAACTGACACGGCACCTTTCTGAACCACATGCCAGTTAAGCTTGCATCAAGGGCATTCAGTAATAGCTGATTAATGAATAGCCACAACACAGCTACCAATTCTTTCTTTAACCGATTAATGTCTTCATGTCTGTCACACATTCCTCATATCAGTTTCTCCTGTCTTCTTTATAACCCACTTGTCTGAATCCCCTATTCAGTGTATTCCAAAGCTTTAATACTACATACTTTATTATACCTCTCTTGTTTTGTTCAGCCACCTCTCCTCTTTTCCTACTCAACATGGACTTAACAATCTGTACATCACTCCAAAAAGTACAAGTTTGCTATTTTTTTTCTGTTTTGTAGGGTGTAGTACAGTAGTTACCTTTTTTTATTTTGGAAATTTTTGATACTGCTCTATTCATGACCATTTATTTTCCATATTTTGCCTGGATGTGGAAAAATGCTGCTTTAATCATACTTTTGTATTTTTCTGTATATACACATATCTGCTGCTTTTATTTATTTTTCATTGCCGACTTAATCTACCTTCTGTTTTGTAGTGAAAAAGCTGATATGGTTCCAGGCTATGACTTCTTAGTCAATTCTGTTTGGCCAGAAATTGCACGTGGATTAGAGGAAAAGTTGCCATCGCTCTTTAACCCTGGGAATCCTGACATATTTCATCAGGTATATTTGCAATCAGTTCTGTATGTTTCATAGACTTTACGTGTTTTACAGTTGCTGCTTCAACTAAAGGGGGGAATAAAATACAGCATGAGCTAAAACTGTCAAACTGGAAGATCTTTTTATGGCTTTGCCAGAATGGACATTTTTTGCCTCAGAAGAAAACCTAATATAAGAGTTGTAATTCTGAAGGGACATCTTTTCACAATCTGTACCTGTAAAAATATTACATTCTGCTATTACTATATTGTAAGTTCCTGTGTGGCAGCATTCACTAGCCTCTTATTGCAAGTTAAAGTTTAGTTGAAAAAAAGACATCTGTCCATCAAGTTCAACTAAGAAAAAAAAAAAATGACTGCTGCACTCACACATATTGCAGTTGATCCAAAGGAGGGCTTAAAACCCTTATGAGGTGTGGGCCAATTAGCCTAAGGGGGGGAAGCGAATCCTCCCTGACTTCAGTAGATTGAGCGTTCCTTTCCCAGCACACATCAGATCAC
Source organism: Hyperolius riggenbachi (assembly GCF_040937935.1). NCBI lineage: Eukaryota > Metazoa > Chordata > Amphibia > Anura > Hyperoliidae > Hyperolius > Hyperolius riggenbachi. The sequence goes on along the minus strand of NC_090649.1, from coordinate 331,766,193 downwards.
CTCAGCTCACCTCTTCCCACTGCAGCAGCAGTTGGCTCAAAGATGGATCAGGAATTATTATTATTTAGTTTTTATATAGTGCTGACATCTTCTGCAGCGCTGTAGAGTATATTGTCTTTAACTGTCCCTCAGAGGGGCTCACAATCTAATCCCTACCATAGTTGTATGTCTATATCGTGTAGTGTAAGTCATAGTAACCAAGCCGCTTGGGGAGACCCAAAACCAATACTTTCTGTTTTAAGAAGGCAACCCACACTAAGTGTAGTGTATATATCGTAGTCTAAGGCCAATTTAGGGGGAAGCCAATTACCTTATATGTATGTTCTTTAGATGTCGGAGGAAAACGGCGTGTCTGGAGGAAACCCCCACAGACACGTGGAGAACATTCAAACTCTGTGCAGATTCCAACTGGGGACTCAGCACTGCAAAGCGACAGAACTAACTACTACGCCACCATGCTGCCCATCAGGAAGGCCTCTGTAATCCCCATCTGGGCCATTCAGAGGCGTCCCTCTATGTGGATCAGTATGTTACTTTTTGCTTTAAAAGTTCCCTTTAAACGGAACATACATATGCATCTACCAATTTAAGAAAGGAGCAACAAACTGACTATTACACCATTTATGACAAACTGGCTGTAATTGTATGGATACAAGAGAGCTACAACTCACAGCCAGGCCACAGTAGCTAACATTCTGATACTCACAAACAGGTGTAACCATACCTAGTGACCATTTGCCAAGTCTAGAGATTTTGCTCTTGAATTGTCATAGACTTGTGACCTACAAAACCATTTTAGGAGGTGTTTCCAGTGGATCAGCTAGGGAGTAGACTTTTGTTTCCGTGATGCAAATTGAACTTAATTACATAAAAATAATACATTGTTTTGTTAATGCTTAGCACAATAACTAAAACATATCCTAAAAATTATACAGTGCCTTTAACATTGCTTTAGCAAACACCATTGACTATGTGACTTTTTATATATTTCCAGAAATACACCATTAGTATGGACTTTGTAAGGAAGTTTGAGCATCAGTGTGGATCACAAGCAAGTGTGAAGAGGCTCCGGGCTCACCCCACTTACCGCAGTTTTAATAACAGGTGGAACTTGCCTGTATATTTCCAGATAAGGTAAACAAGACTCTCATACCAAAATCTGTTCGCTGGTAAAAAAAAACTGTAACTCCTTTATTCAGACTTCACATCTGACATATAAGATTCATGAACTGTTCTGTTGTGATTTAGTAATATAGATGTTTAGGTGCTTATGTGTTGGTGGTAGAGCACTAGTTCCCTTTGTAAAGTATTGTAATGGTATTTATTGGATCCAATCAGTAGCTGACCTGTGCAGAACACTTCTGTTTGAACACTGAAAGATGGGGCGTGGCCAGCCGGCAATGTATGCAAAGTGAGACATGCATCTGAGAAGCACCTGGCGGTCTCATCTCCAGCCAGCCTGTATCTTTTGGGGCCTATGAAATTAAGTCTGAAAATGCAGGGATGGACGGCGCTAACCCCTGGAGGCAGTAGACACCCACCAGACCCACAGCAGGGCACGGAGGAGAGCGGGGACACTGAGACCTGCAAGAAACAAGATGGCACTGGCGCCACACTGGTTCTCAAAGCAGAATAAAGCCGTGGACAAGGTAAAGGAGGCAGCAACAAAATTGCAGCAATATGCTTGCAAAACAGCCCCTAAGCCCTGGCAGGAGGGTCCTGACTCTGAGTTGGGAGAGGAGGAGATCCCAGAGGCAGCTGCACCTAAGCAGCAGAGACTAGCTAAGGCTGACACGGATGTACTACACTCAAACTGTGCAGCCATCCAGCCATGCTTTTCAGGATACACAGGCAGAACCCACTTTAGCTGATATTATGGCTGCAGTTATATACTGCTATAGGGGCTTTTGCAATGCAGACTGGAGGTTTAAAGGAAGAGATTGGCCTTTTGAGACAGGACATATCTTAACATCAGAGAACGCATTAAGGAGCTAGAAGGCACAGTAAGTGAAGTAGAAGACAAGATGGCCCCTGCTTTGCATGATTTAAAAAGTGTTATGGCTCATGCTGTTGCCAATTCTGAGAAAAATGATGACGACTTGGAAAACAGGCTCAGAAGAAACAATATCAGACTCCTGTGTTTATTGAGTCTTGGCTTCTGGAGTCATTCGGGGTGTCATATTTAACTAAGCTGTTTGCAGTGGAGAGAGCACAACTCATTCCCACAATTTCCAGGCCGGAGGGGGCTGGAGGAAGCCCCAGGTATGTATATTTTATTGGGGATCGCCGTCTCTGGTACACTTTAAAATTATTTGGAATAATAAATCTCACTTTTTTCAGGATCATGTTGATGCTATGCACTGGCTGGGCAGCAGGTAACGACATATTAAAGCATAACCTAGAAATTATGACACCTGAGCTTACCTGCTCCTATGCCTTGGGGCTCTTATGCTCGTTACCCCCATTTAGTCTTTGGGCTATTTCATGTGTGTCAGTAAAAGCTGGCACACATGGTTTTGTTGACATTCTCTGGCACTAATGTTTGAGCCACACATTCTATACTGCAAGGCTGGCTGCGGTAAGAGTTCCCTCCTGTCAGATGCAACATCCTGTTCCTTGCCTTTGAAGTTCAAT